>NC_077231.1:68396493-68710600 GCF_027887165.1 Monodelphis domestica | reverse complement strand
CCTAAAACCTCCCTTCTCTAGGCCTGGCTCTCAATCCACTGAGCTACCCAGCTGCCCCAAGGCATTTTCTCTTGCATCACTTCCAGTGCCTTCCCCTAATTCTACATCTAATAATTACAGATTATGCTCTGATCTAGTACTGTCCAGAAGGCAGTCAGTCAATACTGATTTGTCACCCACTATTGCACACGTGGGTCACAGACCTCCCCCACTCAAGTGTGAATGGGATGCTTGCACCTTTGGTGATTAAAACTAAAGTAGGCAGTGTCAACATGGAATCTAGGAATCCCAAACTTGTGGCCTAGTGGGATCTGATGAACCCCAAGTTTCAGGACTAGCTTATAGGTTGGAGACCCCAAGGTTGTACTTGTTCCCTATTCCCATGGGAATCTACCCTGAAGGGAATCCCTGGGTAGCAGTTTCAGACTGAGTGGGGGACCTTTAGGAGAATGACAATTCACTTCAGTTGGGAGCTAAGCCCAATTCCAAATTGAGTGATTCTTTGGCGCTGCAGGCAGTATGTTCGTCTCACAAGGTCCTGAGTTCGATCCTTGGAAGGAGGGTGTGATATACTGGGAAAAGGCTTCTGGAGACAAGAGTCACTTGACTTCAGATTGGGCTTAGCTCCCACCTGAAGTGGATTGTCATTCCCCTGAGGGTCCCCAACTCAGTCTGAAACTGCTACTCAGGAATTCTCTTTAGCGTAGATTCCAATGGGAATAGGGAACAAGTACAACCTTGGGGTCTCCAAAATATAAGCTAGTCCTGAAACTTGGGGTTCATCAGATCCCACTAGGCCACAAGTTTGGGATTCCTAGATTCCATGTTGAAAGCAGATCTTCATACTTAACTTTTAAGTAGGGTCTTTAAACTTAATGGGGATTAAAATCTAAAAATAGACATGCATTACAATTTAAATCTTCACAATCAGGGAAGAGCTAAGTATTTTCATTGTTATACTCAGGGAAATGTTAAATGAAATCTTCACACCATCCAGAATGGTTAGATCAATTCACAACTCTACCAGCAATGTATTAATGTCCCAGTTTTGCTATATCCCCTCCAACATTTATTACTTTCCTTTCCTGTCATCTTAGTAAATCTGCTAGGTGTAAGGTGGTACCTCAGGGTTGTTTTGATGTGCATTTATCTGAGTAGAAGAGATATAGAACACTTTTTCATGTGCTTATTAATAGTTTTGATTTCTTTATCTGAAAATTGCCTATTCATTTCTTTCACATTTATCAGTTGGGGAATGGCTTGATTTTTTGTATAATTGATTTATCTCCTTAAAAATCTGAGTGATTAGACTTTTGTCAGAGGTTTTTGTTATAAAAAATTTTCCGCAATTTGTTGGTTCCCTTCTAATTTTGATTGCCTTGGTTTTGCTTGTACAAAAACTTTTTAATTTAATTATTCAAGTCATTGACCCATTCTGAGTTTATCTTGGTATAGGGTGTGAGATATTATTCCAAACCCAATTTCTTCCATACTGTCTTCCAAGTTTTCCAGTAGTTTTTATCAAATAGTGGATTTTTGTCCCAAAAGCTGGGATCATAGGGTTTATTAGAGATTGTATTACTGAGGTCACTTACCCCAGGTCTATTCCACTGATCCTTCCTTCTGTCTCTTAGCCAGTAAATTATAGGCCAATCTCCTTAATGAACACAGATACAAAAATCTTAAAAAGAATACTAGCAAAGAGACTCTAGCAAGTGATCACCAGGGTTATTCATTATGGTCAGGTGGGCTTTATACCAGGAATGCAAGAATGGCTCATTATTAGGAAACCCATTCACATAATTGGCCATATCAACAAGCAAACCAACAAAAACCACATGATCATCTCAATAGATGCAGAAAAAGCCTTTGATAAAATGCAACACTCATTCCTATTGAAAAGTCTAGAAAGGAGGACAGCTGGGTAGTTCAGTGGATTGAAAGCCAGGCCTAGAGACGGGAGGTCCTGGGCTCAAATCTTGCCTCAGTCACTTCCCAACTCTGTGACCCTGGGCAAATAACTTGACCCCCATTGCATACCCCTTACCACTCTTCTGCCTGCGAACCAATACACAATATTGATTCCAAGATGGAAGATAAGGGTTGTTTTTTTCTTTTTTAAGGCTAGAAAGTCTAGGAATAGAAAGGCCTTTCCTAAAAATAATAAACAAAATATATCTAAAACCATCAACCAGCATCATCTGCAATGGGATAAACTAGAAGCCTTCCCAATAAGATCAGGAGTGAAGCATGGATGTCCATTACTACCTCTATTATTGTCTACTCAAAGAATCCTAGAGAATCAACTAAAAAGATAGTAGAAATAATCAATAACTTTAGCAAAGTCCCAGGATACAAACTAAACCCGCATAAGTCACCAGCATTTCTATGTATCCCCAGCACATCTCAGTAGCAAGAATTAGAAAGAGAAATTCCATTTAGAATCACCCTAGACAATATAAAATACTTAGGAATCTATCTGCTAAGACAAACACAGGAACTATATGAACACAACTACACAACACTCTCCATACAATTAACACTAGGTCTAAATAATTGGAAAAACATTAATTTCTTGTGGGTAAGACAAGCTTACATAATAAAAATGACAATCCTACCCAAACTAATTTACTTATTTGGTGCCATACCCATCAAACTACCAAAAAACTTTTTTACCAAAGGGAAAAAAAAATAACAAAGCTCATTTGGAAGAACAAAAAAATCAAGAATATCCAGAGAAATAATGAAAAAATTGTGCTTAGCGGCCTAGAAGTACCAGATATTAAACTGTACTATAAAGCAATGGTCATCAAAACAATATGAACATCTATTTCAGAGTCATGGATGATGGAAATGGTGGTAGAAGAATAGCCAATTGGCCAATTCTCTAGACTTTTATAGTGTATGAAGAAAAGGAAGGAAAGAAGGAAAGAAGCATTTATTAAGTGCTTTATAATTATTTTTTTCTCATTTCATCCTTCTAACAGCCCTGGCAAATAGGTGTTATTATTATTACTATTGCTCTTTACAGATACAGAAACTGAGGTAGGCAAAAATTAAATAACTTGTCTGGTGTCATAGAGTTATATCTAAGACCAGATTTGAAGTCATGTCTTCTTGACTCCAAATCAGGTTCTATATTCACTTTACCAGCTAGTTCTTCTAGGTCAAAAAAGAATGATGTATAAAAACCTGAAAAATAAGACTGGAATCAAATTTTAAGGACTGTAAATCTTCAACAGACTAGTCTAATTTTGATCCTAGAGGAAACAGGGAGAGAGTGGGACTTCTTGAGCAGAATAGTGACATGATTAAACATATGTTAGCAAATTCCTTGGGGATTTAGGATGACCACCTTGGAACAGTATAGTCTCTTAATAAATGCCTTTTCATTCATTCATAAACCCCTAAGGCCCTGGATAAAGACTTTTAGATTGTATATTTTCTTATAATGTGGTATGAGCAATTTCAGAGAATTGTGGACCTACCTTTAGCACATAAGGGACCAGAGAAAACAATATTAAACATTTTAATCTTGTTCAAGACTAATTCTTATAAGGTTACATAAAATCTGAAATATAAGTTTAACCATAGCTAATTTCTGGAAAATAGTCTCAGGCAAAGAATTATTTTTAAAATATGGAACCATATGAGGAATAGTATACTAAAAGGAAACATGGTCTCATGTTTCAAGACTTGTTTGGGGAGTTCTGGGATCCAATCTTCCCTCTGACATTATGTGACCAGGGACTGTCATTTAAAATCTGTGAATCTTTCCTTTCTACACACTAAACATAAATCATGTTAACTGACATTTTATAAAATTCACATAAAGGATAACAAAGCATTTTATTCATAAAAAACTAATATAATAGGTATTACAAATATGATAATCCTCTTTTTTAGATACATTTCTGTAGCTTGGAAATAATGTAACTTTCATCCCTTTGTACAAAGTTATGATATTTCTGAGGCCACATTCATACTCATATGATCACGTGGTTTGTGATTCTATTCATATTGCTATTTTCTTTAATCTAAAAAATTAGAAACATACACACTTTTTCTTTTGAACCGACTATGAGTTCAGTTCTCAGTACAGGACATAAAAAAGATATGAGAACAAGTTTAATAATAAGCATATCACCATGCCTAATACATGGCAGCATGTGCCTTTAAAGACTGAAATTCTAGAGACATTGATTTCACAATAGTGTTCTAGGTACCACACATTAGGACACTTTGAGATTTGTTTGTTCTTACAATGTCGTAATATTCTCAATATCAAACTTTCTAAGATTTTAAATTGAAGATAAGATCCTCTTTCTTCCAGAGGATCAAATGAGATGAGTAAAGTGCTGCTTAGGACAGTGCCTGATTGGAAGTCCTTTCACTGTGTTGCAGGTCTAAGTAAAGTGTCCAAGTGGGACTTCATCTAATTTACAAAACAAATGTCATTAGTGGTTGGAAAGTGTTTTACTTTTCACTTCCAAACAAGGATAAAAACAACTATATCATTAGGGAATTGCCTTTTCATATTCATGGAATTCATCCTTCAGTGTTTACTTTGTTGTTACTGTTGAGTTGTTCCAGCCATATCTAACTTTCTATGACAACACTTGGGGTTTTCCTGGCAAAGATACTGAAGTAGTTTGTCATTTCCTTCTCTAGCTCATTTTTAAAATGAGGAACTGAAGCAAACAGGATTAAGCAATTTGGTCAGGGTCACACTAGTGTCTGAAGCCAGATTTGTTTTTTTTTTAATGTATTTTATTATCAAAATTATATGTAATAACAATTTTAAACGTGTATTTTACAAAATTATATCCAAATGGTCTCCCTGCCTCCCTTCTTTTCCTCTTCCTGGAGAGGGTAAGCAATTTGATCTGGGTACCACATGTATTATCATTCAAAATGTACTTCCATATTGGTCATCGTTGTAAGAAAATGTTCATATAAAATCCAAATCCCAAATTAAAACACAAATAAAACTAAAGTGAAAAATAGTATTCTTTGACCTATGTACCACCACCAACAGTTTTTTTTTTTTCTGGAGATGGAGAGCATTCTGTGTCATAAGTCTTTCAGAATTGCCCTAGATATTGCTGAGAGTAGATAAGTCTTTCACAGTTGGTCATTCCACAATATTCCTGTTACTGTGTACAATATTCTCCTGTTTCTGCTCATTTCACTCTGCAATACTTCATGTAGTGTTTCTAGCTTCTTCGTAAATGTCTTTCTTATCATTCCTTATAGCACAATAGTATTCCATCACCATCATATGCCGCAACTTGTTCAGCCATCCCACAATTAGGGACATCCCTTTTGTTTCCAATTCTTTGCTACCACAAAAAGAACTGTTATAAATATTTTATACAAATAGGTCCTTTCACCTTTTTTTGATCATTTTGAGATATAGACCTAGTAGTGATATAATAGGATCATAGTTTTATAGCCCTGTGGATATAGTTGCAAATTACTAAGGCCAGACTTGAAGTCAAGAAGTCCAGTCTTCCTGAAGCCAGAACTGGCTTTTTGGCTGCCCTTTGTACTTACCAACTGAAGAGGTTTTATAGCATGTTAGAAAGCTTAACTGGGTGAAGGAAGAACATATGGGTCTTAGTACTTCTCTGCAATTTATTGATTGCATGATGTTGCATTAACCTCTTTGATTCCTTAAAGCCCAAGAAATTTGAGTCATCAATGATGTTCTCACCATAATTATCATCTCTCCAAAGTAAGTTTTAGTAAATTAATTCAGTTCATCCCCAGTGAAGAAATTCCATCCACCTTGCAAATGATATTTTTTATAAGCTAACCTCACAGATGCCTGAATACTTTATGAAGCTGTCTCTCTAGTCAGTCTCATAATTGGTTCTGCTGATGTGGCCACACCCATTCTCAATACCAAATCTCCAGAATTAATCTGTCTATTTCTTGGATAAATTAATTTATTTAGATCTTAAACTCTGGACCATCTTAATTCCCAAGTGAATAAGTGTACATCCCAATCCCCATCCAGATCTTAGCATCCTCTCTTCCTCCTTGAACATATTACCCAAAGCTTGCCTTTCTGGAACACAGAAATAAAATCAATAAAAGATTTAGAAAGGGTATGCTGGGTGATTTCCCTATGAATAAGTTCATAAATCTCATGATTCCTCAGAATAAAATTCCCTTTTTATTCCTCTGCATCCATTTATTGCTGATTTTGTCTAGTAAGATAAAATCTTCTAAAGGTTGGGAAAATCTCACTTTTGGTATTTTGACTCCCAGTGCTTAATACAATTTTTGACATATCAAATTATTTAATACATATTCATTCATGAATAGGGTGTGACCTGCCCAATATCCCATAGCTGGTATAGTTCATAAAAAGGATTTAAACTCAAATTGTCTTGACTCCATGTTAGCCACCTGTCTTCTATATCACTGTATCTCTGTTTTTTAATCCTATTGTTTTATTCTTATCATTGTTGACATCGTCAGCATTTCCACCTGAAAATCATGGATTATATTTCATAATTCCAATGATAAAAGGTCCTCAATTTTTTTCTTTTGATGCATTAAAACTTGAAGATAAGTTACAGTTCTGGAGAAAAAATATTTTGAGTATCATCCAGAAGGTGCCTTTTCAGTGCTTGAATCCAAGAGAGAATTAAGGTATGCCTGTGTTTCCCATAAACCATTTTTCCACACTCCTCAATGAAGAATAGTTGCTTTAAACTTTTTTGGATAACATGGGAATGGTGATTCACACACACTTAAAAGGACTACATGTCATATGTTGATTAACTTTGAATCAGGAGAAATGTATTCAAATTGTACTTTAAGTAGTTCACACAAATACTCAACATCTTAGTTTCCTCAGTTTTGAAATGAGAATAATAATATTTTCAATACATTATTCAGGGGATAATTATAAGGAAATCACTTGGAAAACCTTAATGCACTGTATAAATGTGGATTAATATTTCTTGCATTTGTTGGCTTTTCAATTTTTTCTTTTGCCATTACCATTTCTTTCTTTTTAATTTCATTTTTCCTCTAGATTTCATGTCAATATAATTTTTATTATCTATTTTCTGACATTTTACAACCCAGTTTCTTTCCCTGAGTTCCACCATTCATCTTCTTATTAGAAATGTTACTCATTTAACCCCATTGTTTCCCTTTATTCCCTTAAAATATCTTGAGGATCTTAAATCTCTTGTCCCAAAAATATCTTAAATATTCTAGTTATCACTTCCCCATACAAGAAATGTTATCAGTTTAAAGCCATTATTTCACTTGATTGCCTTAAATATATTACGTACTTTAAGTAACTCTTGTATTATAGACATATTAGGAATCTCAGTTTCCCATGCAGGGATATAATTAGTTTAATCCCACTGATTCTCTTAATTTTTTTTTTCTATTTGCCTTTTTCTGTTCCTTTTGAGTGCTGAATCTGGCCATTCAGTTTTCTTTTTAGTTCTGGCCATTTCACCAGGAATTCCTGAAATTCCCCTATTTCATTAAATATTCATTTCATCCCTTAGAGTACTATGCTAATTTTTTTAAAATAGATAATATTTGGTTGTAGCCCTAGATTCCATTTCTTGCAGATTATCCTATTACATTACTTCTGAACCTTTAACGTAGAAGCTGCTAGGTCTTGGTAAATCCTGGTTGTGGTTCAACAATATTTTTTTTTCTGGCTGTTTGTGGGATTTTCTTCATTGTGTTGGCAGTTCTAGAATTTGGCTATAATAGTCCTGGGATTTTTATATTTGGAATTTCTTCTAGAGGTGCCCAGTAGTTTCTATTTTCTCCTCTTGTTCAAGAACATAAGGGTAATTTTCCTGATAATTTATTTCACTATTTTATTCAAGTTTTTGGTCATTGCTTTCAGTCAATCCAATGATTCCTAGGTTTTCTCTCATGGATGTATTTTCATGGTTAGTGTTTTTCCATGAGACATTTCAAATTGTTTTCATTATTTTGAATTTGTTTTATTGTTTCCTCCCGTCTCATAAAATTTTAGCCTCTATCCAATTCTAATATTTAAGGGGCCATTTTTTTTTTCTTGAGGCTTTTCACTTCCTTATTTAGGGAGTTATTTTTCTTTTTGAGGTAATTATTTTTTCCTTTTTTTAGGGCACTGTTTTGTTCAGTAAGTTTTTGTTTTAAACTGTTTTTTTCCTGTCATTTTCTTTTCTAATTTTCTTCTAAGTTCCTTATTATTTGTTTTTCTATTCCTTTTTAGAGTTCATCCAGAGGTTCATTTTGGGATTGACATCATTTCATATATTCGTTTGAAGCTTCAATTAGTTTCATTCTTGTCTCACTGTCCTTTTCTGAGCCTATTTTGTGGTCATCTCTTTTGTTGATATTTTTCTACCATCTGTCTTTTTCTCTGTCTCTGGCTCATTTAGGGCTTATTTTCTCTCTTGTTTTTCTCTGTGCTGAAGCTTAAACTCTGTTCCTGAGGAAGAGGTAATGTCCTGTGCTTGTATTTTGATTGGGGTCAGTTAAGCTGTTTAGGTCTCAGATTGAGCACTCTGCAGACGTGTCCTGGTTGACTTCCTGCATGGAGGTTTGTAACTTCTTAGTACAACTGATTGGAGTTGGGTTCTGGCTAATCCTGCTGAGACTGGACATTTGGGGACTGAGTTCCTCCCATTGCTGCCTTTTCTGGGTCAAGCCTGGTCTCTTTTCAGGCTAGATTGTGCCCAGCCATTTTCCTCCCACTGTTGCTAGTTCTCCATTGCATTGGTTTCCCCTGCTGAGGCTGAACAAAGCAGTCTATTGTCTTTCTTCTGCCACCTGTGTTATGTTGTGTCCAAGTCCTCCTGAGGCTTTTTTTTCAGTGTTCCCTTCTCATATCCCAGTAAGATGGCCTCATTGTTGTCTCTCACTATTGTTCTGAGCTAGACCATTTTTTCATTCCTTCTTCTGTTAAACACTCCAATATTCATTCTGAGGCATTTTTTTTTCTTCTGTGATTCTTTGGAGGAGTGTTGGCAGGCTTCAAGTATTTCTTTCTTCACCATCTTGGCCTGATCTACTGTTGCTGCCACCCCTGCTCTAGTGGCTGCCACTGTGGTAGCGCTTTTTCATGTTATTTTAATCCTTGACATTATATAAGTAAAAAAAAAAACTTTTCTTGTGTGAAATTCATGGTTTTAAGATCAATTTTGCAAAGAATGACAAAAGGAACTGTTTCTGAGAAACCTGGAAAGACTTAAATGAACTCATAGAGTGAGAATAATTTATAGAAAGACAACAGTGACATTAACAACTTTGAGTTATGTAATGACCACTAAAATTCTAGATGATAATATCCAACTACTGATATAAGAATAATGGAATGAACTCACAGAAAACAACACTTTGGGATACAGTCAATATGAATATTTGTTTTACTTTATGCTAATTTTTATAAGGAATTTCCTTTAGTGAGGGTGAGAGGAAAAGGGAAGATAAAGATGAGATTGGTACAGTTTCAAAAACAGAAGGAAAAATGAGAAAAGAACAGAAGGAATTACTGATCAGGAGGACAGCTTTGAAAGTTACATCTTGGCTTATATCCTTCAAAACAAAAACTAGCTCTGCATAAGAGATGCAGTTTCATGACAGAGCCTTATTTTCTTTTTCTTCTATAGCACCTATAGAAATGTTCATTTTATTTGTCATTTACGAGGTTCAGAATAGCCCCCCCAAAAATATTGTTCCATCTTGGGAATCTCATTGGAATAATGGAAGTATATAAATATGTGTAAAGGTCAAAAGCCTTTCAGAATTAAAAAAAATAATTTTCTTATGAATGTTCCATCATTAAATAATCATTCAACAAGAACATTAAACTCCTATTATATATCAAGATGTATTTAATAATCAGGATAGGAAGACAAAAATGGGGAAATGCTTTAAAGGAGTTTTTACTTTTTATTAGGTAAGAATACATGGACATAACTAAAACTATACCCAAAATCAGAAGTAAATTTTCAGGGGTAGAGAAAGGGAGAACTAGCACTTGGAGGAGAAAATAGCTCATGTATGTCATAAAGAGAGAGGGTGGTTATTTTCTTGCCAATCCAGAACCTTTGTCTTCATTTTTTCTCTCTTAACAAGTGAGATATTTTATGGGCCAATGCTCATGCCAACCTGGTATTCTCAGAAAAGTCCCTTAAAATCAGGTAACCTGAATTCAAGGCACTTCTGAAACAGTTACGTGCTCAGTGACCATGGGCAAGTCACTTAGCCTCTAATAGCTTTAATTTTCTCATGTGTAAAATTGGGATAAAAACAGATGTATTCCAAGACATTTTCCACAAACGATGAATAGGGATTTAAAAAGAGAAACATTCACTAGAGTAGTGTAGTATAAAGGATTGGATTTTGGCGTAAATTTAGAAGGCAAAGATTTTTGGGCTGGCTCCTTAATAACAGTTATATGACTTCAGGTATTTCACTTAATGTTGTCTCAGTTTCCTTCTTAGTAAGATGAGCTCATAATACTTACACTAATGTACTTTAAGGAGTTTCTCTGAGGTAGAGATTATGTCTGCAAATATTACATATAGCATTATATGCATGTATAGTAATGTTAGTTATTATCTCATTATTTTCATCCTTTATCATCTTTATCTTCATTGTTAATTATTGCTTAGTGGTAATAAGAAAGATCGAAAGAACCCTGTGCACTCACAGAACAAAATATCAAGAATAATTTAGATAGGAGGCAAACACTATGAAATTTTTTCCTGTCTATATTTTAATATGTTGCAGAAGAGGGATTATTACCTTGTAGTTTTGTGATACAGTTTCAATGAGGAGTCTGTGTTCCCTATGCAAAAAGCAACATTTCAGAGCTGTTTAGAAGCAATCTCTTTATGGACCTTACCCACCTCATAGGGTACTTAAGATTAATTAGAAAATGTTTTTAAATAGCTTTGAGAACTCTGACTAATA
Source organism: Monodelphis domestica (assembly GCF_027887165.1). Lineage (NCBI taxonomy): Eukaryota > Metazoa > Chordata > Mammalia > Didelphimorphia > Didelphidae > Monodelphis > Monodelphis domestica. The sequence continues at coordinate 68,699,644 of NC_077231.1, read as the reverse complement.
AATACTGTCAAGCTAATTTATTATTTTTAATATAGATCACATCCCTCTGAATCAAAGATGTCACTTCTGAAGGGATTACTAATAAACTCCATTCAACACTGTTGATAAGTGCTATATCTTCTTGAATCCCAGTAATAATGCATAAATAAATTATTGGGCCTGAGCTCTTATCCTTAGGGCTTTGGGTATACAGAACAAATAATAAGAAATCCATTCATCTTCGAGGTGTAAAGCACATGAGTTGACTAATCGGGTTGTACTTTTTCAAAGTCAGAGTTCAGGTCTTTAAAATAACTTGAGAAAATCTCACATGTCTCTTCTGCCTCAGGCAGCTTCTGATGTTTCCATCAATGGATCTCTCAATGAACACTTTGAACTCTTAAATACTCAGCTCCCTTCAATGCGCCAAGTATTTAGATTTACTTTCTGAAGTCCACTGTGCCACCAACAAAGTAAAGTTCTCAAAGTATCCCTGAGATTTCACCTTGAAGGAGGCACAGAAAACTTGGTACAAAATTCTTTTTTCTTTTTAAATTCATTGTCTCAAATGAGTAAAATCCTTCTTTTTAGGTAGGGGCTGATCCTGGCCATTCAATGCTATTAAGTTTCAATGCCACTGTTTCAGACAAATGCAAAACTCAGGATCACCCTTAAGCAACTTGCCTCTTTCTAAAAGTGGATTTACTCATAGGTATACTTTAGAATTAGAGGGGAGCCAAGGATCAGAGACACCGAGCTGGAGGGAATGGCAAGACATCAGTAAGTCCAGAGGTTTCATTTTACTTTTAATTCATTTATAATGTCATTGTTTTTATGTCACCTCCATTTCCATACATATCCCAGCATTTAGATAACTCCCAGGTATTTATTTTTTGTTTATTTGTTTGGTTGTTGCAATAACACCTAGTAGTGTCCATGAAGAACTTTAAGCAGTTAGCTTTTTCTTTTGTTTTCTCATCACACTTGAGGTTATATTCCTAGAAATTCTTGTTTATTTGTTAGGCCTAATGGAAAATAATTTATCTTTAAAAAATTACTTAATGACATAAATCCAATTATTAAGGAATATAAATGAGCAAATGTTTTTTTTTCGACTGTGGATGTGGATTAGGATTTGCAAATTATTAAAGGATTTAATTTATTTATGGCAGACAACTTTATCAAAAGAAATCACAGTGCCTCTGTGCTTTAGTATATAAATCCTAGTGAGTACTCTGAGATTCATAGTGTCACTTGCCCAGGTTGACAGATCTAGTTCATGTCAGAGACTGTTTTTGAACTTAGATTTTTTGAGCTCCAAACCCAGGACTCTCTCACTTTTTAGATGAGGCATTTTAGGTGCTAGGAAGTATTTCCCTTACAACAATTATATGAAATTAAATGATATATCCGGTACCACCCAAGTGATAGGTGATAACTTTCACACTTACTTATAGACCTGTGATTCCTAGGATCAGCACCTCCCCCACACACACACAGAAGAAGCTGTGACTTTTACATAGCAGAAGAAATTAAGTGATAAATCTTTTTTTTTAAAATAAAACAGCTATCAATGGGACTCATAATGTGCTCTTCTTGATGATCCTCAGTGATGGCTAAATGTATTTTATCAGGAGCAGCTTAGTGGATTGAGAGCCAAGCCTAGAGACATAAGATCCTGATTCAATTTTGGTCTCAGGCTTCCTAGCTGTGTGTCCCTGGGCAAGTCACCTAACACCCATTAATAAGGGTTAATGCTCTTCTGCTCTTCTGCCTTGGAACCAATATAAAGTTTGGATTCTAAGACAGAAGGCAAAGGTTTAAAAAATGTATTTTATCATAGTCATTGTGCTTTGTACCCACATTTTTTAAAATACCTTTATAAAAGAATGGTCATAATTTAAGAAAATTGTTCAGTTTTAGAGTTAGCTTGAATTAAGCATATCAAAAATATGAAAGCAGGTGACAGGCACCAAGAAGACCCAAAGGTTTAACAACAACAACCAAAAAAACTCTAATTCATTTTTAAAAAGTTTTCTAGAAGCATTATGATAAGACAAGAAGCAATCCAGGTAGGAGGGCCTGAGTTTAAATCAGACCTTGTAACTTTATTCTCAGTGCTCTTGTCTTAGTCAGTTCCCTAATATACAAACTGAGTTGGACTCAGATTCTGAGGCAATTTTGAGTTCTCGGTATCTGAGCTGGGATCTGATGACATACAGCATGTTGTCAGGCTCTGTGCTAATCACTGGTGATAAGGACAAAACAACAATCCTAAACTAGCTACATTCTATTTGAAGATAAGAAAATGTGAAATATATAAAAATAAAATCATAGTCATTGAATCATTAGAGGGAGGACACCACCAGGAATTGTGAAGATCAAGAAGAGAGTTATGGGAAGAAATATTTTATTTAATCCTTGGAGGAATGTAAGGTTGGAGAAGGGAGTACTTTCAAAGTATAGGTGCAAAAGACCTATGCAAAAATATGATGGTTGGGAATGAATAAAATATGTGGAAAAGAGTTAACAGGCCAATTTTTCTAAAAGCAAAATATGAAAGTGGGGGATAATAATTCTGGGAATATAACCTAGAGTTTCATTTTATCCTAAAAGCAACTGAGAACCAGAGATGTATATATCTCCTGCAACTAATTTAATACTCTGAGATACTTTCCCAAGTTTTCCATTGACTTTAACACCTTGTTTCTGCTTTTCAAATCTTACCCTCATCATCCTCTGCTGTTTCAACAATTATGTTGATAATATCTTAATATTACAAATAATTTTAATAATTGTTCCCCCCAATTCCTTAAACTCTTCAACTTTTTGGACCTCTATTTCTGTATTATCTTAACATTTCCTGATGTTGTTATATCTGCTCATTGATTGCTATCATAAAGTGTTCTATCAACACTCCTTTTCTGAAAAAAAAAAATTCCCTTTTATTCATTTTGTAGTTTGTTTATTTATCCACTCTTGCATTAACTTCTAAGTTTATTATTCCTCTAAGGTCTTCCTCTCCTGTATTCTCTTCTTTTCTTTTAACAGCCTTAAAGACTTGGGGATGAGAATGAACATACCTTGATAGGACTGTGAACTGAGCCATTTTAGAGAGTAATTTGGGACTATCTCCAAAAGTTCCTGAAAAAAGGGTATCTCTTTTAACCAATGATTGCATTATTTGGACTATTAGAGCACCACCCCACCAAAGAAAAAGAGTAAAAGAATCTATATGTCCCAAGGAATATAGTATCACTATCTGGAGTGGCAAAGAACTTGAACCAATTGTGGAATGGTTGAAAAAAGAAATATGCTCTATCTGTCATATCATCTTATACTTCATTCTGTTCCACGTACTTTCTGAACCAGCTACATCTGCCATTTGTGACATAGGATATTCCATTCCCTAATTCCATGCTTTTTCAATGGCCACATTTTATGCCTAGAATGTTCTTCTTTCTCACCACCACTTTCTTGATTTGTCTCTTCTTCAGGTAAGGGAAAATTTCATAAAATGGCCAATTTCCCCTTCACTGACCCAAACTCTGTTCGATATTCTTTTTCTGCTATGTCCTAAATATGTGAATTAAGTTCCTCTCTCTTCTTACCCAATTCTTCATCAGTACATTCCTTTATTCTACCCTTTCCTTTATTAATTCACACAGAACAGTACTAACCATCAATTAAGCCCTGAGTTTATAAATTAAAAATGTATTTCTAAAGAGCCTATCTCCCAGACATTGTTCAAGAGACTGGAAGTAAAATTATAAACAAACCCTATCTACTTAAAGGAGTTTACTTTGTACTGTAAATATCATATATATATGCAAATACATATTTATGTGTGTATACATATATAAAACATTAACATAAAATAAATTAAAATCCATATAAATATAGAGAAGATAGCAAAGGAAGATTCATGGGATTCAAGAAAAGCTTCACATAGAAGATGATTCTTTTTGTATTCATTTTTTTTAGGAGATGATTCTTGAACTACATATTGAGAAGAATTCTATAAAGTTGCAGTAAGAGGGAGCCAGTTTCAGGCAGACTACAGAGATAGGAAATGTGATGTCAAATGGAGGGGGAAAAAGAGTAAATATTATTTTTTCTGAATTGCAGAATACAGAATAAGTAGTCCTATCAACTGAGTCTAAAATATATATTTGGGGTAGATTGAGTAGAGTTTTAATGAATAACAAAATGAATTTATATTTAATCTCAGAAGCAATAGGAAGCTCATGGTAGAAGTCTGGGCTGGACATAGAAATCTCTAATTTACCTCCTTAGAGATGATGTTAAATCCATGGAAACTTAAATATTAAAAAAAAAAAGATGAAAGTATAGACAGGGGAAAAGCCTAAGGCAGAAGCTTAAAGAAGAACCAAAGTTACCTGATATGAGATGATTAATGAGCCAATAAAGGAGGATCAGGAAGGGTCACAAAAATAGGAAGCAAATCATAACAGAGCTATAGAATAAAACAAACAAAATCTAAGAGGAGAGTGTGATCACAGTACCAAATTTAACAAATAGTTCATGAAGGATGAGGACTAAGAAAAGATCATTATAATTGTTAACTAAGAGATCCTTGGCAACTTTTGAATGGAGTACTTTCAAGTGAAATAGTGAGTTCAGAAGTCAGATTCAAAAGGCTTGAGAAGTGAAACAAGAGGAAATAATGAGAAAGTAAGTAATTATAAGCTCCTAATTTTAGGGGATGGTAGGATGAGTAAGTGATTTTTGATTGTTTTGTTGAGATATATTTGAAGTTATTGGTAATCCATGAATAGAGAGAGAAATTGTAGACTCAAGAGAGATGGGATAGTTGAATATCTGATTGTTTGGAGAAGGGAAGGGATGAGCTCAAGGTTTCATATAGAGCAATTAGTCCTAGCAAGGAAAAGAGTTATATCTCAGTAACTGGAAAGGAGAATAAGATGATTTTAATGGATTTGAAGATGAAAACAATGGCTCAAATAGAACTCATAATGAATGATATGAATGTCAGTAAAATAATAGACAAAAAGCTCAACTGTTCAATTAAGAGAAAAGGGGGGGGGGAAATGATATATTGGAATTTGGAGGAAGAAAGAGGTTAGAATAGCTTGTATGGCAGATGAGAGAGGAAATGAATTTAGGAAAAACAAAAAGCACTACTTTGTGACAAAGTGGACCTAGTTGAATTTGGAAAAGTTGAATATGTAATGTTACTGGTCAGTATTACTAGATGTGAGCTGCGCTCAAGAATTGTCTCCTTTGGATTTAGTCACTTTTGTTTTGACCGCAGATTCTGACAGTGATACATGCTAGAAGTCACTGTTCTGTGGTCTATTCAGTATAAAATGCCTAAGGATAGTTCCTTCCTTCTCCCCTAGATGTGTCCTTGTATCAAAGCCTTCAATCTTGGCCTCAGGTGAAGCACTAGGTACAACTATTAGTACCAAAACGTACTCGCTACTTCAGTCTGAATTTTGTCCCTGGAGTTTTCTCCAAATTTAGATACTTTGCCTTTATTCTTTCTTTGGGTAGCCCCCTAGCTACTCAAGGTCTGAACCATCATATTAAAGTTCTAATTCAGCTTAAATTATTTTCATTGAGACAATGAACAAACATTAATTATGTGCCTGCTATGTGCCATGCACTGTGCTAAGCATTGGAGATACAAAGGTAAAAGACATCCCCTGATCTGAAAGAACTCATGGGCTAATGGGGTGTAGGTGGGGAGACAAATCTTCAAAAATCTATACACAGGATAAATTAAAGCTAATCAACAGACAGAAGTTAGTAGTATTTAGAAGGATGGTCAAAAGCTTCCTGTCGATGTTGGGAATTTAAATTGGTCTTGAAGGGAATTAGGAAAGTCAGCAGGTGAAATGATGACAAAGAATATTCCAAGAATGGGGGACAGTCTGTGAAAATGCCTAGAACTTGGAGTTGAATGTATTGTATGAAGAATAGCAAAGAAATTTATGCCACAAAATCAAAGGCCTTGGCAGAGTGAAAGGCCACTTCTTTGTGTGAGATGGAGATACATTAGAAGGTGATGTAAGATGAAGAAAAGGAGGAGAAAATGAAGTTTTAGAAAATGGTGTCAATTCATCAGTAAAACATGAGGAAGGAAGTAAAACAGAAAAAGGAAGAAGGGGGAGCCATATGAGGTATAAGAATGAATGAAAAAGTCTGAAAGACCTATTTTGGTGAATGAAAGGGTGAAATTATTCAGGATGTGTCAAATTATTACCTTTTAGCAGTGAAAGCCCAGTTGATGTTAAATAACAAATCTGTTATGGAACAAGATAGGATGATTATGTGATTTGCTCTACCTGTATCAGCAACTTGTATAGAAGTAAAAGCAGTGAATTATGTTAGTGACCCAAGGCTGAGATTTAGCTAGGCAATTCAGTCTCCTAGAGTGGCCCAACTCATTTTCTTTCATGGTAGACAGCTTGGAAGTTCCTGGTTTGAGATTATAGCCCCAGAGATGACTCATTTTAGATTATTTTCCTATGGTTTAGTTTCATTTCAATATCATCTACCTGGGGAATGTAAACTTAAGAGCAAATTTTGCTTCAGCCCTTGTCTATTTTTACCATTCTGTATATATTGGAAGGTTTCAATTTTTCTCCCCTTTAGGTCTATTGCTTAATATATTTTTTTTTATTGTTGATAGTTACTATTCCCAAGGGGAGCTATTTTTGGTTAAAAGCTGTCTTGTTGACACTTTAGCCCAAAGTCTAGTCCACTTTTATTTTCATAAAATTTCACTGTCATCTCTAGTCAATATGCAGATTTATCAGCACTGATTTCAACAAACATTTATTAAGCAGCTATTATGTGCCAGATACTGAGCTGGTTAAGATATAAAGACAAAAGTAAAATAGTCCATACCCTCAGGGAGTTTATATTCTACTGGGAAGGGGGTGGACACACACACACACACAGAGTAATTTCTAAGACATGATAAGAATTAACAGTTGCCTGGTTGGGGAGAGGAGCAGGAATCAGGCTTTTTCTATCCATGAATGAACAATCAATAAACATTTATTAAGTACCTTCTATATGCTAGCTATCATTTATATCCACCTATCCACCCGCTTACATATATATGTATATATGGATTTACAGTGTGTATACTTTTGTATATTTATATAGAGAGACATATGCACACTTCTATATCATACTAAAATTATACATATATATATGTGTGTTATATACCCAGTTAGCATATTTATGAATGTTTGTTTATATTAATATATACTCTTTTGACATATAATTTATACTAATAGTTTTTATTACTAGTAGTATGTACTATAGTAACACATTATATTGTATATTATACATATAAAATAATTAGTAATATATACTAAAGTAATACATATTATATATGAAATGGAGGCAGCTAGGTGGTTCAGTGGATAAATTGCTAGACCTAGAGTTAAGAAGATATAAATTATAATCTGGATTCAGATGTTAGCTGTATATCTCTGTTTGCCTTAATCACCCAGAGAAGGAAATGGAAAACCATTCCAATATCATTGCCAGGAAAATCCCACTAAAAAAGTGTCAAGAATCAGACATGGATGAACAACTGAAAAACTAATATGAAATTCCTGGGGAGAAAGAGATTGAGAGAATGTTAACTTCTCTATATCTTTAGACAGTCCCATTTTGGTTTTTTTAAGTCCTCTCCTTAAGTAATGCCAGCAGCCAACCTTCTCTTGAAATAATCTCAGTGTAGTCCCTACTCCTACTTCATGCTAATTTCTTGATAAAGATATTGTATTTTTTAAATTTTCCTAGGTTCTGAATTGGTTTTAGAAGTTATATACTTCTTTTAAAGATCACATACTTCTCTCGAGTATTAAAGTTTATGTTTTTAATATTCTCTATTAATAATGTGAATCATGGAAACTGCAGTCCAGTTGGTAATTCAAATAGAAGAATATGCATTGTATATAAAAGCACTATATAACATTAACAATGATATCTTTCATAAAATGAATGGCATAAGTTATATTAGGAATAAGTTTAGGATAAGTGGAATAAGGGCACCAGCTAGAAAATATATTATATGAAAGCAAATAGGCTGGTCCAATAGTAAAACTGAGAAATTACAAATGGACCACCCAGATGTTACTCTAGTTACCATGAAATCTTGTTAAAAGACTTTGCAAAGCAATAAGCTCTTTAGTGATACACTGGCTCTGGGAAGTCAGGAGTTGCTTTGTTTTGAATTTGGAACTTAAGTGCAAAAAGCTTAGAACCCTAGTGTGTAATTTTTTTTTGATGGAAGAAAATTGGATAGAAAAGGTAGAATGACCTAGTTCCTTCTACTTCTTTCTGCATGTATAATCATAAATGTAAACCTAGTAGATATTTAATATATATTCATTTATATAGATACTCCATGGAGGATTCATGATGTGGCACAGAAAAAAAAGCATTGCCCAAGGAACAGATAACCCAGACTAGTTGTGCTCAATAGTCTTGGAATATCCAAATTGATGGGGTCCCAAAGGACTTAAATATTGAGGCTATTATCACTTTATTTCCCTTGGTTTTCTTTTTACATCAAATGGGATCATTTTAGTATGCTGCTATACCATCCAAAGCATTCCCCTCCTTTAAATCCCCAGTTTTTCTTAGTGTCTGTTTTCATCCTGTTCACCATGCAGTCCCAAACTAGCCCATACTTCTATTTTATAGCTTGCCCTCTTTATATTGCCCAGGGCATCTCTTTCCTTTTCCTCTACTTCTATCTTTAGCTTTTAGAATAGTTTTCCCATAGGCATTCTTCCTCCTTCTTCAACAAATATATATAAAATGATGCCTCTCTTTTAAAATGTTCCAAGGCTAAATAAAATATTCCAGATACAGACTCACAATAAAAAGAATAACTTAGCCTGAAAAAATATCCTACAGGGTTAAAAAATAGGCTTTCCATTGAATAACTTCTTTCTAATATTTCTATTGAAAAAACCAGAGTGAGACAGAAACTTTGAAATGTAAAAACACAATCCAGGGGAACCCAGATATGAATTTGCTTGAGTAATTGAAGACTGCCACGTGATAATGTTGTGCTAACAAAGAGGAGAAAGCAATAAGAACAGTGAATCATCTATTTTGTACTTTTAAGACTAAAAGGGTATTGAGGGAATTAAGAAAAAACAGGATTTGGAATGAGTGACTTGGTTCTATTCTAAGGGTCATATGAGGGGGGAAAAGAAGGAAGGATAAAAGGAGAAATACATTAGTATAGAAAGAAGGAAGAAAAAAGTTAGATCTTGATATTTCTTATAATTGTCATATATGTGAAGAATATACAAATCTGGAGGAATGAAATGAAAAGATATCAGATGAACTTAAGTCTTATGCATATGAGTGTTAAATACACATAGAGGTTAATGTAGAAATAAATTAGAAATCAATAAGGAAATGAAGGAGAATGGGAATTGGTTTAAAAGATAGAATAATACTGTGAAGACAATACATACAAGCAAGACAAGCTTTCTAATGTTTTATAAGTAATGAAAAAGAAAGGAAATGAGAGGAGAAGGAAAGGATGAAGAGAGGAGAGGAGTGAAATCTGAGAGGGGTATCTTAGATTGCCTTTTGATTGGGAATTGATTGTATAAATTATGTTATATGCATGGAATAAAATATTATTATGTTACAAGATATGATAAAAAAGATTTTAGATTATCTTAAATTGTATGACTTGATACAGAAGGGAATGGGAGTAATCAGGAGAACAATTTGTATAAAAAGTTGTTTTAATAAAAACTTTGATCAAGACAATGATCAATCATGTCCCTGGGCAGAAGGTGGCTATCATAAAGGATATTTCCCACTTCTCACATAATTTCCCTGCTTCCAAGAGAGGGTTGAGAGAGAGAAACTTTAGAATGGACTCTTTATGGTTTTCTCATGCTTGACTATGTTTTTTGTTACATTTTTGTTTTATTTCATTTGCTTTGCCTTTTTTGCTACTTTAAATTTAATTTTTAATTTAAATTTTAAATTTTTTAAATTTATTTTTCTTTTAAAATTTTTAATGGTGAGTGAAGATGGCATCAGTGATTGATCAATAGCAAAAAACAACTATAAAACAAAGAACACATTAAGACTTTTTTAATATTGCATAGAAAAGAGTAGAAGGAAATTCAGAAGGAAGCACAATCAAGCAGGATAGTTTTGAAAGCAACTCATGAAACATATTATATAATTTGGATAAATCATTTCATATGAAATTATTTAGTTTCATACAAAATCTTTTTTTCCTGTTCTGTCCCGCCTATAAAAGTTCCCTCTCTCTTTTTTGTTCTTGTTTTTAAGGGAAAAAAATGAACGGAAAGAAAATCATCCATGATTGAAGGAAGGATTAATTTGTATGCCTTGTCCTGTTGCTGCCAATTTTTCCTTATTAATATCCCAATATAATCAATTACTGGGACTGTTTCAATGCTGACATTATAGCAAATTTTTAAATGAAATAATGTTAGTACTATGCAAAGTAATATCCACATTCATCAGTATTTTTCATATTTTCAAATATTGTTTAACATGAAGACTATAGTCTTTTCCAAAGTTGTTAAACATTACACTTTGTACACATGGTCATGTGATCATTATTAACTGGTAATATAGAAAATTAAATAAGTCCAGAAAAGGCATGTTAAAATTCACTTGGTTAGGTCATTCACAGTTATCTTCATACATTACATTTGTTACTGTATACAACCTTGTTCTATTCACTTCACTTCGCATCACCTCATATAAGTCTTCCAAGGTGTTTTTTTTTTTTAATTGTCTTGTTTGTCATTTCTTATGGCACACAGAGACTCCTTTTGGTACCTCCCACCTATGCAGGGTTCTTTTTTTATCTACTCTCTTAGAATTGATATTAATTATTGGTTCCAAGACAAAAAAGCAGTAAAGGCTGGGTAATTGAATTTAAATTACTTGCTCAGATCACACAGCTAAGAAGTAACTGAATTAAATTTGTGCCCAGTACCTCTCATCTCCAGAACTGGATCTCTATCCATTGAGACACCTAGCTACTGCTTCAAGTACACTTTGCAGAAAATAACTCCACCAGGACACTCTCAGGAATAACAGGAGATAGTTTTCCAAACAGTGCTTCAAAAGTTCCCATAATCTGTTAACCTTCCTTTTATTTTTTGTTTTATTGTCTAGATAGAGGAAATTTTATTTCCTAAAAAATTCTCATTTTATCCAAGCCATCAGTGCTTCTTTCAACACTTTCTCTGATCCTTATTTTGCCTTTGTATCCCCAGTATATACAAGGTTATCCCAAGTTTAGTAAGTATTTTATAGATATTTGTTGATTGTCTTATCAATCAATCATATATGAATCCCTTTTTCTGATTCTTAGTAAGATATGGAAGCTTGAAAGGCCCAAAATAAAAGTCTATGAAGAATAGTGTATTTTGTCAAAATCTGAAATTTCATCTTGTGTTTGTAGCAGTTTTTAACTTTATGTGTCATGAGAAAGTTAGCAATCATGAATTTGGAGGCTTTTTTCAAGAAGCATCACTAGAATTATAATTTTATTTCAATTTTCAGGAAAAATTAAAAAACAGATTTATAAGAGGAAATGGACAAGGAATTGGTAATCATGAATGGGTTGTAATCTATACCCCTGGAAGGATGAAATATATAAGTGACATATCTTCAGTGCAATACATTTAATATAGTATATTCATATAATTTTATTATGTTTGCTTTATAAATGAGTATTCTCTTGACTCGATTTAAATAAATATGAACTTGAATAAATTCACCACTATTATATTATATACTTTCTATGTGCAGAACAGGGGAAGAGATAAAAGATTTCCAATAATACCAATTACTGACACTGTTTACTCCAAGGTAAATTTATATTTATTTTTACATGAAGTGTATGTATTTGTACATGTAAATATATATGTACAAACATATAAACATAGTTATATCTACATTTATGCCCATATAAATATAAACCCGTATATGAACAGCATATATATATATATACAGTATATATATACAGATATTTATACATATATATACACACACAGAGTGAGTGAATGGGGGTGGAACTGGCAAGAACTGATAATAAACCCTTGTTAATTAAATACTTGATTAAATAAGGTATTTCCCCTGACCTCATGGAACTTACAGTCTAATGAGCAACATAACAGCCAGGTAAATAATTATAATACAAAATATATCTTAGTAGGCACAGAGAAAAATACAAATTGGTCTTTGGGATTCCAGGAAAAAGTTGATTCAATAATATTTTTAGACTTTCATTTCAATTGCATCTTGTAGTTTCTCTATTTTAATTTCCCCCTGTCAGCTGTCATTTCAACTCTTTGGGGAAAAAAAAAATTTTTACAAGTGCATATTATCTCTTCTTCCCACTGCCTCCCCCTACCATAGAATGATTTTTTAAAAATTCTTAAAATAAGTATGCTTATTCTAGCAAAACAAGTTCTTATATTGGCCATATTTTTTTAAATATATATTTTATTCTCCCTTTCAAATCCATCTCTACTCTGGCACTTGGTGGCTTGTCTGATTTGTCTCTAGTCTTCTGGGCTCACCGTTGATCCTTATATTAATCCGAGTTCCAAAGTCTCTAAAAGATTTTAACTTTTTAAACTGCCCCTAAATTGCCCATGAACAAAGGGCCTTTTCAGGTGGCTGGCCCTTGCTACTTTGGGGACATTGTACAAGGGATTTAATCTCGCCGGCTCCCAGTTCCTTCAAGTGAGGAAGCGAGAGTGTGGGAATAGATGGCCTCTGAGGTCCTTCTATGACCCTAAGGTGAGATAAAGAGTTCAGGATCAGTATCAAAGAAATTCCAACGGATGGGGACATTAAAACCCCCCAAATATGACATGAGGAGGAGGCGGGGCTGGGGATGGAGGGGCCGGAACCTTAAGACCCTGACTAGAAATCTCTGACACCAAACTCGGGCTGAACTGCAGCAAGTGCTGTGCTACCTCCTGTTTGCTTAAAACTTTGAGTGTTTCTCTGGGACGCAATAGAAATGTATAGCCTGCTAGTATGGGTGCTGGCCTGGAGCTTGAAAGAAAGCAATAGTGAAAATGAATTTCAATGCTGGCCGACACTTTTAAAACTAGATTTAGCTGCAGTCACATTAACTTAGATAATGGGAGAATTTTTCTTCATTGAAAATGCTCTCTGTCGCTTAAGAGGAACTCACTGAGGCAGCCTGCCATCTAGCTTTTTCACAGCAAAACTGGCTTGCAGACTGCAGATGAGAGCGTCTGGAGCAGAGACAATTTTAACTTAGCCATTCCTAATTTATCTCCAGCTTTTCCAATTCATCTTCACTGCTCTATGCACGTTGGAACACCAGATTGTCCTCCCCTGGGAACAGAATGCGACCGGGGATCTAGAGATCTGTCACACTGCGAGAAATAGCCAAACTGTGCTGATTTTCTTCTGGAGAACTGAGCACAGGGAATGAAACTCTCCATCCAGTCCTAGCCTTGCGGGCAATAGATCAGAGGATACTGCCAGTTTGCTAATGGATTATTGTTGACGGGCAGGTTCTTTCTGAAAGGTACGTGGTGATTATCTCCATTCATTACCCAGTCTATTTATCAGGTAATGATCTAATGAACTAGTCATCCAAACATATTAGGGGAAAAATTGTTAAGCAATCAGTATGAACTGAATGCTAGTACTTGACTGCTGCATGCTTATAGGTGAAATACTCCGTTCCCTTTCCTGAAAGATAGGAGCATCCAGGCAGGGAATGCACTGTCAGCAAATCAAAATAATAATAATAAAAAATAACGATGGGGAGGTAGACCAAAAGAGTGCAACAGCAGATCTCATTATCATAAGTTAATATTGACTCTCCTGGGAATTTTCCTTGTGTAACAACAATCCAGATTGAAGAGCAAAACACACTTTGGAAACTCACTCAGCCATATGTACTGTGGCTATTTCCAGCAGGATTGTGCAAACAGGAGAGCTTTCCCACCCCTCCCCAAATGTTAACTTTCTCCTAGCCTGGGAATATTAGTCAAAGAGTTCTTGGGTTGATTGTTCTTTGGTTTGATCCCTGGGAGAAGGGCTGAGATATCAGATCTCCAGTGTGAGTTATTCAGGCTTCTTTGAAACGCCCAGGGGTTATGTTGTTTGTGGATGTGTATTGAAGATTGGAATTCCACTTAAATCATTGGGGCAGATCTTTGTCCTCTGGGCAGGAGGGATGATTGTTACCATAATCTGATTTAATTCTAGGGAGCAAAATGAAAGCTATACAACATCCTAGAGAAACTCCTTCCTCTCCATGCCAGTTTACCAGTGCCAATGTCTGTAATTTTAAAAAAAATCAATGAACTCTATAGGATATGAATATTTGAAACTAGCCCCTAAACGCAAGAGCCAATCGAGATGGAGAAATCCTGACCCTGTATTGAAAATGAACATATCAGGCAGTGATATGCTAAACAGAACAGCATGAGTTTTGTGAGTTCTAGGAGGAGGAGATGGGATGAACTGGATTTATATGTTCAAGACATGAATAAAAGAGTTTTGCAATCATAGAGATGGGTGACAATTAGAGGAAAAGTGAGATCAAGTTCTCCCTTTATCTAATCAGTTAAAAAAGAAAACATGAATCTGTTTGTTTTGTTTTAAATATGTTCATGGAGCTTTGAGCTTTTAAAAACCTAAATGTTTTTGTTTGTTTATGGTAACCTCCACCCCTAATGGTTTAAATGCAATCTGATGTGTTGTCCATATTGTCCAAATCTTGGTGGAACTTGAAGGTGTCGTATAATTCTTAAGAGCTAGACTTGGACTAGAGGAGAGCACACCTGATTAGACATTTGCACCAGAGAACAATGTACCTAAAGCCAACAGTAGGTTAATCATAGAATTGGAAAGAGGAAGCAGGCACAGAGTTCCACAAGAGCACTTGTTAAATGTGTTCTAATTTCTTTGGAGCATTTGGGAGATGATTAGAATAAAAGTGAGGGAGAGTACGAATGGAGTCACCCAAGTAGCAACTTTAAGTGCATTCCCTCCTTTGCCTCAGAGGGATTGTAAAAAAGAAAAGATGGAAGAGGGAGGGTGAATCTAGCCCCTGAAGAATACTTTTATAGGCTGCTTTTTCCCCCCATGAACCTTTGGAGGACTGAAGAAAGTGGGGATTTAATTAAGGTTTCCCTACAGGCACCTACATTTGGCAGGCTTTTTTTCCTTTCTTAGTAGAACTTCTCTCCTGCCTTCCCTTTTAAAAATTAATATACTTGCCTCCATGTCTGGTTTTTCCCTTCTAATTTCTTCCAACACTAATTGAAATGTACAGAAAAAGCTTCCTAAAAGGACTGATACTCCTAGTTATATCAAAGTTATGTAATTAGAAACAGAGACATAGATTTGGGGATGGAAGGGATTTGATCAGTCAACTGGTCCAACCTTTTCATTTTACAGATGAGAAATGAGATTCTACAAAGGCTAAGTGAAAAGATATGAAGTGATCTAAGTTATATGTAACAGAGGCAGAATTCGAACCTGATAATGCCCTGATTATAAATGTAGACTTTCTATTATACCACATTGCTGCCTCTATTTCAATGACATGTATATAACAAGAGATCAAGACACTTTGTATACTTTTTAAAACTCTTCTTTTAATATTTCTGTATGGGGTTTACAGAAAGATAGTCCTGCAACAAGCCATCATCCTACGATTATGTTCATATTTAGGGTGCTCCAAAAGTCTGAGGCCAAGCTTTAATGAGCTTAAATTGCTTTGACTTTTGTTAAATTCTGTCTTGTTGTTGCTTTCTAGGTGTCATGGAGTCACAGCATGCCACAACCACAACAATGATAATAAATTAAAAACAGTAGTCATAATATCAGCTTCATTGCATGGTTTCTGCAAAGTTCTATACACATACCATAATGAGGGAGTGAGTTGTTCTTTTTATCATCAATAGGAAACTGAAACTGAAAACAGGTTACGTGACTTGCCAAATCACACAGATGATAAGTATATTGATCAGAATTTTAACCTAATTCTATTCAGTACTATATCTAGTGCACTATCTGGAGTAGCAGGTAGTTGGTTATTGAGCAGGAATACCCATGTTCAAATCTTGCATCTAGAATATACCAGCTGAATGACTTTGGCATGTGTATTATCCTCTTAGTGCTCCAAGTAACCTTCTAAGATGATAAACTGCAGAGAAAGTAGTTTCCTCAACTGAAGTCCCCTATACCAAGGAACCACACAGGTCCTGCTCTTATCCTTGTATTAGTGTTCTTAATTTGCTGAAAACTATCTAAATCCTACACTGTGAACAAACTGGGTACAGGGCATGGGGAGAAAGAAATCAGGATTTCAACAGATAGGGTTTTGTGCCCCTTCTCTGTAAGAGAACACCAACCAATAATGCATCATAATGCATGTTTGGATGGGGGCAAGACCTCACAGGTTCTTAGCTGTCTATCTCTGAATGTGCAGTCTGCAAGTAAGAAGAACAGAACAAGTATGAAAATCTGGAGGGGAACCTTCAGTTGTCACATAGCAATAAAGATTTTTTTTTTCACTGCAACCTCATAATAACCTTCTCCACTTCCAAACCACCAGCGTCTTCCTTATCCCCACAGGGATGACTTGCTCTTTCCCCATTCTTTCATTAGGATATTTTTTAAAAATTGCCTCTCCTTCCAGGTCATTGGATAATTATTCTCCTTTACCTCAACTCAGCTTTTAAAAACTGTGTTGCTTTACTTTATGGAGAAGCTCATGGCAAAAATTATAAAAAAATAAAAATAAAATATAAATGTATGACTATAATTTCATTTTTATTAGTTGTTATTAACTATTTAATATTTAATGAGGGCTCACAATCTCTTTGATATTTCAAAGCAAATTGAATTGGGGTATGGGGAAGATACAGAAGCAGGATGAAATCTGATCATATTCACTAGTAAATCTGCCAGTTTATTAATATTTCAAGAGCTCTAATTGGACCTGAAAGAAGATGGAATTAAGTTTGGAATTTATTGACTCTTATGAGTAGCTTAGGTGTATATCCTTCCTTGTGACCCTCATCTAACTTGCCTGAGGTTCCTAAGCTGATTATTTCTGTAGTTTCTCCAAATTCTATTGCTAATTGCAAAATGTCACTTCCCCTGATCTTATATCTAAGTTTTTTCTGTGGTTGAATTCTCTAACCCCTGACTCCTTTGGTCTTCCTTAGCTTTTGTTTGTTTGTTTTGTTTGTTTGATTTTGTTTTGTTCTATTTCCTCTGGTCTCTTGGAAGCATACAGGGTTGTGCTAACTTGGCTCTATTTAGTTAGAATTTTTCAATACTAACAGAAGTTAATATCCTCAATGACCTTCTTTCTACACAAAGCCTTCCCTCATCCCCTCAACAGCTATTGATATTATTCTTTATTCCTTAACTACATTGTATTTATTTTAAATTTATTCTATATGTACTCTGAAGTATCCATAGGGTCCTAATGTCAATATGTAAGCTCCTTGAAAGCAGAGATTGTTTTTTTTCTTTCTTTCTTTTCTTTTTCTTTTTTTGGTCTTTGTGTTCCCAGGGCCTAGCACATTGCCTGGCACTTGGTTGGCATGTAATAAAGGATTGTTTATTCATTAATTGTACCCTTGGCAAGCACAATGCCATGGAAGGTACCCTACTGCACTCTGGAGTCACAGACCTTGTGTAGAAAAGCCTGGCTATTAAAATCGAGTTGGAAAAACAGCTAAAACAACACCATCCCTTTTCTTAGTGACCAAAAATTAGGGAACAGCTTTTCACAATACCTTACCAGGGGGCTGATGTATTGAAATGGATCCTACTTTCCTCATGTCTTTTTTCTCTCCAAGGAGAAGGAATACAAGACATGCGAGTAAATTGTCTTGCTCATTATGCTGCTTCCTTAGTGCCCTTCGGATTTACATTTCATGTTGCTTTAGTGGATTGTCTAGTGAGCTCACGACCTCAAGCTCCAAATAGACAGATTAGATCAAGCAGAGGATTTTTTTCCTCCTTTCTCCCAAGGAACAAAGCAAAAAAACAAATGGATAACTTAAAATGAAAACAGTTGACAGCTACTGCTTTAAAAAGCCAGAAGCCTTCTTTTGGAGAGTGGAACTGTCAAGTGTGAATGTCAAACCTCAACCAGATGTTGACCTTTGCATTGAATTTGGAGCTAAAAATAATGATATGCAAAGCCAGACTGGAAGATATTTGTATTTTCTCATCAGATTATTAGAACTACCCTGAGGTTGAAAGATGTAGCTATTATTGTTTCCAAGATACATTTTCTAGTAAGACTTTTTAAAATGAATGCAGTGGAAACCTGATGCCCCTGAATAGAGGCCAAATCCTGTTTCTGACATATACTGGCGGTGTGACCTTAGATAAGTCATATAGTCTTTAATTGTTCTAGGCAACTCTAATTTTCAGACTGTTGCTAGCTTTATTGAAAGAGGAAATTTCTCACTAAGAACAACAAATAACATCACTTTTACTCCCTATATGCAAAACCAATTAAGCATAATGCAGGATATATATATATATGTATATATATATATAATATACTGTGGAAGTGATTTTTGGTTATTAACCTTCCAAAGGGACTTCATAATAAAGTATTTCCACAGAGCAGCAGTTTTGCTAAGACCATCAAGTCATAGAGTGCTATAAGGAGTCTTCAATGAGATGCACAACCTTTCAAAAGATATTTGCTTAGCCATGGACTTATGAAAACCAGGCAGATAAAGTAGGGCAGCCATATGGATAGAAGGTTGAACACAGAGAGCCCCCAGATAAAGCTTATCTCATATACTCACTAGCTATGTGACCCTGGGCAAGTAATTTAACCTCAGTCTTCCTCAGCTGAGTTTGCAAAAGGGGAAAGTAATAGCACCTAAATTCACTATGAAGATCAAATGAGAAAGTATGCAAAGTGATTTATGAATCTCAGCTATTATTATATATTATCTGATTACTGCTATGATATATGATGAGTAACCAGGTGAGCAAGTGCATTAGTAATATCTTGGATTGACATTGCAGCTAGGCAGTAAACTGTACTTAAAATTGAATAAGAATAGAATGGATTGCTTTTCTTCAGAGACTTCATTTTTTTTTCTTCACTATCTAATTTTCTACTATTTCTCTCTTCCAACTCCATTCCATGAAGTCTTGTTTTCCTTAACTCCAATACACAGATTTTTAATACTCTTCTGATGCAATATGAATAAATGTCATGGGATATCATAATTTATAAAGAATCAAAATTACAAATAATCCAAAGGAAAATGAAAGACCTATTTTAGTTGTAAATGTATTTAATCATGCTATCAACAGTTATTCAAAATCCAGAAGTGTCAAAAAACCATCATCCAGAGTCTATATAAATGAAAAAAAAAAAAACTAGGCTATTCATCTAGAGTTAGTCAGGGATAAGCAATATATAGTTAGAATTATGCTCAGGTACCTAAGGGTAGCAGGATGACCTGCAGGACATTGGGTAGATTGTCCATCAAAAGACATCAACAAATATTATACTAGATTAGAGGACGTGGAAGGTCTAATATAGTGAAATAATACAAATTATACAAAACTTATCCATGATGAGATCATGAATCCAAAAAATATCAGTATTCACAAAAATATAATTGAGATTCTGATGATATATATACATTGTGAGGCTCCAGTGTAAGTGGGTTATTTTTAATTTGAACAGAAATGGGGACATACAAAAGATGTACATGGAGGTGATTGTGCATGTCATTTCAATGGGTATGATCACATATCTTAAGGAATGAATTACTGTGATCAGGACTATGATGACAGAGGATGGAGTGAGATAACACTACTCTCCTTTCCAGATAAAGTTTAATAAGTTTATAAAAGTTTAATAAGTTTCTAAAAGATCTTAATATATAATATTGATAGAAAATTGTCTCTACTTACCAAAAGTCACCAAACTAATCCTTCTGTGTTATTCTTCCAATGCTAACCAATTTTGAAAATGACACAAAGCACTTTCTTTTTTATGGATTGATCTAATTCTCCCCTTTCCCTTACGGAAATTGTAATCATTCAAAAACATTTATTAATCACCTATTATGTATCAGGAATAATGCTAAGCTCTGGGAGTATAAAAAGGGGAAGATGACAATCTCTGACATTAACGAACTTATAATCATGTGGGAGAGACAAAATAAAAACAAATTTATAGGAAGCAAGCTAAACACGAGATGAAGAGGAAATTATCAGGGGAGGGAAGGGACTAGAATTAAGAGATACTGGTAAAGGCTTCCTGTAAAAGATGGATTTTTAGTTGTGATGTAAAGGAAACCATGGAAGTCAGGAGGTAGGATTGTGAAATGAGATCACTCCAGTCATGCATAAAAGTCAAAGAAAAGGCCTGAAGCCCAAAGATGGAATGTCTTATTCATGGAGTAGCCAGGAACTAGCATCATTGGATTGGAGAGTTCATAGAGAGGAGTAAGGTGCAAAAAGATGTGGAAAGGTAGGATGTGGTTAGAGTCTAATGGCCTATGAATGACAAACACAACATTATACATGTAAACCTGAAGGCAAAAGGGAGTCACTTTAGTTTATTGAATAAAGGAGTTTACCTTAGGAAAATTATTTTTGTGGCAGAATGGAAGATAATTTGGAGTAAAGAAAGACTTGAAGAATGCAGACCCACCAGGAGGCTTTTGGAATATGAGATGATGAAAGCTGACACTATAATTGTAGCAGTCTCAGAAGAGAGAAGGAGAATAATTGAAAGATATCTCAGAGGCAAGAACAACAGACTATGCCAACAGTATGAATACAACAGTGGTGAGATAATGTAGAGTTGAGCATAATGCCAATGTTTTGAGCCTGAACTACTGAGAGGATGAGGATGCTCTCTACAAGGTAGGTAGTGGGGAAGATTAAGCGAGAAAGATAATGAATTTTACGTTTAAGATGTCCATTAGAGTGTGAGATGTGAGAAGAAAGAGATGTGGCATTAGATAGATCAGCAGGATATAATTAGATCTATGAGAGTTTATAAGATCAAAAAGGAAAGTAATATGAAAGGGAAAAAATAAAGAAGAGACACCAGAACAGAATTCTTAGGGACAATTACTAATAAAGGCTATGATCTCAATGAGGCAAAGGAGACTGAGAAGGAGCAGTTCAGTTTGGTGGTGTCCCAAAGACATAGGAAAGAGAGCATATCAAAGAGGAAAGAGCGATTAGTAGGGTCAAAGTCTGCAGAGAGGTAACGGAGAATGAGGCTTGAGAAAAAGACTTTCAGATTTGGCAACTAAGATATCACTCATAACCCTAGATAGAGTAATTTGATTGAATGATAAGATCAGAAACCAAATTGTAAGGAGTGAAGAAGAGAGTGAAAGGAGAGAAACTACAAGAACTTATTGTAGACAGGCTTTTCAAGAAGTTTAAAGAGAAAAGGTTAAAGGGATATTTAAGATGATAGCAGGGATGGAAGGATCCAAGGATGTTATGTTGCTGTATGTTTTTTTTAGGATCCTAGAGGCATGGCCATGTTTGTAGAAAGTAGAGAATGAACCAACAAATAGGCAGATATTAAATCAGTTATGGAACTGGGCTTACACGAGGAAGAATCTATTGGCGGAGATGAATGGAAAGGGATTTTTTTTTAACAAATAGAGAGATTAGCCTTGATAAAGAGCAAGACCATTTAATCATGCAAATCATGAGTAAAAAAAGAAATGATGGCAGAGTGATGGGGTACCATCCAAGTTATGGGAAATGAGAAATAGGAGAGAACAAGGAAATTCACAGAGAATAGCCTCCGTTCTTTTCTTAAAATATGAGATTGCTTGACTAATTTCATACAGGTTGTAGTCATCATATCCACTGACTCTTGATAGAAAGTAATTAATTAAATTAAATTAAAAATAGAAATCCAACCTGTCTTAACATTTCTAGTCAGAGAACTTTTTAAATTTCCACATTAAGTGAATTTATAGTGTGATAGGAAGATAAGAAAAAAGAGTTTAACCCTAGTGATCATCTCATGTCATCCCCCTTACCATTTATATTAAAGGATGTTTATTGTTACTGGAAAAGAAAGAAATGAAATCGAGGAGAATGATGCTATTATGGTCTTATTAATACAATGGCAGGTCTACATGACATAAAGGGAGACACAATTAGTGGTTTACTTAGGTAAAGTGAATGACAGTCTGATAAAATGCCAAGCAATATATAAATGTCATTATGATGATGGTGTTAAGTATCTACTTTAAGTTTTGAAAAGGATTTTGTAATTATCTCACTTTACTCTTTCAACAAATCTGAGATGTAGATGCTATTAGTATTCTCATTTTACAATTGAAGAAACTTAAGGTGAGAAGTTGTTGCTTACTGAGGGTCTCACAGCTTCTAAGTACCTAAGGCTAGATTTTGAAATCAAGTTTTCCTGATTCTAGAATCTATTCATTGTGCACTTAACTTCCTTAATGTAATTCACATAATTATATGCAAATGTATCTCACACACATATGTATGTATGTATGCATAAACACATATATAAATATATCTACATATGCAGGCATACCTAACTATTTCATTGTGTAAAAAAGTAAAGAATAATTGATCCTTGGACAATTTAGCCTTGAAATTTATACAGTGGGGTTTATTTATTCAATAATCAAAGGACATGGCTCTTGAGAACATGGTCATTGAAAGTTTCCAAACTCTGTGTGTATAGTGTCTGTTTGTGTACATCTGAACCAGGATAAGAAGATTGATCAAGGTATAGATGATTTAATAATTCATAGAGGGGTTGTAATGTAGAACTTTTCAAACCAGAGAAGATTTAGAATGGAATGAATCAATCTGTACCCTTAACAAGTACAGTATTTAAAATATGCCAGAGATTCTAAGTGCTAAGGATGCAAGAAAAGGAAAACAAAACAGAAACAAAGAAAAAAATCATCCCTTGCCTTTAAGGGGATTAAGTTATGAATTCATAAAATCTGAATAGCTAAATTATATTTAGTTATAGCATGGTGTTTTTGTTTTTTAATATGATATTTCCTTCTGTGGGGGGAGGGGGTCAGGCCACGTACTCTGCTAGAGCATGGGTGTGGGTAGGGTGGCAGTGAGTGAGTATTTTCGAGATTAGTATTCTTTGCTCCTAACTCATAAGACTTGTTAGGCTTCATGGTTTCTTGGCCTGTGCAGCCAATTGTAATTCTTCTACCTCTGGCACATAATTCCTCTTCTGGAGAGTTTTTAAACACTTAGGGAGGAGAAGATAAAAATGTCTAGTCCTTCATCTTGTTAGTCTTATGACCCATAAGCCTGAAGCCTGCCTTCCAGAGGGGGAGAAAAGTCATGGTAGGGCAATCATGCAGAAGGTAGATTATTCTACTTGGCCCAGAGAATAGAAACAGGAGTAATGAATAATAATTACAGAGATAGAAACAGGCTCAATATAAGCAAAGACATCTAAACAATGAGAGCCATCTAGAAGTGGATTGTAATTAACATGATATTTGATTTTTGACGTCTTCCAACAAAGCCTTGATGATGATACGCTGCCAATCTTTTAGTGCAGATTCTAATTCAAGCATGGTATGAACTGGCTAGTCTTTGAGGATCCTACAAATTCTGTGATTCTTTAAATCTGCAAAGACATAGGTCCTTGAAATCTCTTGGCAATTTTCTGAAGAACAGGATAAAGTTAGACTGAGCGATATAAATTACTCTCTCTAAAAGGGGCTAGAACTAGGTTACTTTGAGTATCATGATTTTTTTAACAATTATTTAATTTGCATAATTTAATGTACAAGGCTGAAGAATTAGATTTCAAGAGCATACACTGGGTCTCTTCTGTATAAATCAGAAACACACATATTCATGCATGCATATATACATATATACAGAAATTTCTCCCCTTGAATACAAGTAATTAAAATACTTAGAGTAAATGCAGCCCATAATTTCTTTGTGTCATATAGCATGATCCACAGCATATTCAATTACAAATATGGAACATCTGGGTTCAAATCCTGCCTCAGCTGCATACCAACTGTTTAACTCTACTAATGTCCTTTCATCTTTCTGGGTTTCAGTTTTCTCAGCTAGTAAAATAAGGTCATCAACTAGATGATCTGCAATGCCTCTTCTATTTCCATATCTGTGATCCCAAATTAATTCTTTCATCTCTAGCTGTCCAATAGGCTACCAAAACCATTTGAATGTTGAAAATGCATTAGAAATTGAACTAATAAAAAGAGTAGGCAAAAGAAAAAAACAGTTCTATCAACGATAACATGAAATTTTAGCCATGCAGATGAATATGCATTGACCTTTAAGAAACTAAAATTATTGACATGACTATTAAATTATCTCCAAATGTTCACATTTCTAAACTGTTCTCAGCTCTTTTCTCAACATTTCATGATAGAAAAGAATATTTCTGGCAGAGACAAACTAGTTTCCATTCAAGAATGAGGGCTATGACTGTCAGGGATTATTGTAGAGGAGGCAGCTATATTTTCCAAGTTGGATTGATGTAAATGAATCAGTAGTTCACAGAGTATTCCTGAATTATAGCCTCATCACAATATTCCATTTTTATTTAAGCAAGGTGGATGGACATAATCAAACAGCTGGCATATGTAAAAGTTTGTTATATGTTCTAAAACCTCTTACTAAATGTCACATCTGGCAGTTCCCTAAGGCAAATGCTTTAAATTAATGCAACCTGTTTATATTTCATCAGGTGATGTGGGGTTGCTTAAAAGATGAAGAAAGTTGCAAAGTCAAATAGAAACCATAATCTATAATAGGAAAAAAATACCCCCCAAAATATGACAATTTTTCTTCTATGTGACAGTTTTCTGGGTGTTCTGGAATTTGTTACCGATGAAACTAATGTCCCTTCTTCTGTAGTATATGGAGCATAAAAATGAATGTTTCTAATGCTGAAGATTAGGACCAAAACCAAAAATAATAACCATGAGGAAAATGGAATAGATCTATTCTGCTTGCCTTCCTATACTTCCCCGTTAAAGTCTTTCCTAATGCTTCATATTGTCATGGGAGTGGCCTTGAGGTTTCAAAGATTATGCCAATACTAGTTTGGGTATGTCCAACCAAGATAAAAAGACTTTGAAGATGGGATAAAAGATAAGCTATATATTCGCTGTGAAAAAACCAGCACTGCTAAGATATATAAGGCTCCCTGCCAAAGTACTTACAGACTATGGATTTTTCAGACATGGTAACTTACAGAGAACAACATAAATATTATCAATAACCACTGCAGATTACATTGGAAATATTAATCCATCAAAACTTGAAGCATAGAAACATCACCCCTTGCCCTCATAGATTTTACATATGAGGATTGTTTTGCTTCTTGGAATGGTTCTGGAGTCAAATTCTTAGGATCTAGGTTCAAATTCTTATCTCTGATAATTGCTAGGTTTGTACCTATATATAATCTTAGGCAAGTCACTTTTCCTTTCTCTGATTCAATTTCTCTATATTTAAAATGAAAAGGTTGTACTAGATAAACTCAAAGATTCCTTTCATATTTAAATTTGTGATTTACTAATTATGTGCCATTTCTTATGTTTTCTTTTGGGGCAATAGAGATAAAATGACAAAAATTAAAAGTTTTTTTTTTTTTTAAGGAACTTTAAGAAATTTGGAAGGTGTGTATATTTGGATGTGTGGGTAATATTTTTGAATGTCTACTGGACCCATTTGATGACCTAATTGGCTATGCATCACTTTTCTAAATAATATTTAATGCATTTAAAAAAATATATAGAATTAAAAAGAAAACCAATTATATTGAAATTTAATTATAATTTTTAAACAAGTGTATGTACTTGAGGTTAAAAATATGTTGTAACAGCACAATAACATCATAAAATTGAATATGTCCTTGATAATAATCATTACTATGTCATTATCATAAATACAGCTAATATTTATCTAGCACTTTTACAGATAGCTTGATATACATAAAATCTAATTTAAAATGCTCAACAACTCTATGTCCTATATTTATTTGTTGTTATTTCCTCATTTCTTTGTAACCATATTTGGGGTTTTCTTGCCAAAGTACTAGAGTAATTTGCCATTTCATTACCTGGCTAATTTTGCAAATTAGGAAACTGAGGCAAATACATTTTCTTGTTGAGGGTCCCAGAGTTAGTATCTGAAGCCAGATTTAAACTCAGAAAGATAAATCATCCTGATTCCAGACCTAGTATTCTATCCATTGTGCTACCTAGTGACCCCTATTATTTATTATATCCATTAAAAAAGTGAAATAATATGAGAATTTTGAATAACTTTCTTTAAAAAATACCTTACCTTCCATCTTAGAATCAGTGCTATGTATTGATTTGAAGAAGAAAAGTGGTAAGGGCTAGGCAATTGGGATTAAATGATTTGCCCATGGCCACACAATTAGGAAATATCCAATATTTGAACCATATTTGAATCTATGATATCTTATCTCTATGCCTGGTGCTCTACCTACTGAACTACATAGCTGCCCCTAAAATTAAATAGTGAGGAAGCAGAAGAAGGCAAATAAGAGGAAGAAGAGCAAATAGTTAACATATAGCACTTACTATGTGCAAGGCTTCAAGTGAAATGCTTTATAACTATAATTTCATTTTATCCTTATCAAAACCCTTGGAGAGTGAGCTATTATAATCTTCATTTTGCAGATGAGATAACTGAGCCAAACAAAGGTAGATAGTGTCTGAGAGAGGATTTGAACCCAAATATTCTTTACTCTGAGTCAAGTAGTCTATCAACATTGCCACCTAGCTATTTCAATAGAATAAAAACAAGAGACAGAGCCAAGATGGCAACATAGAGGCAGTGAAAGTTCAGACCTCTGAAAATCCTTCCTTACCAATTACAAACTAAATGCTCCTAGGAGACTGTAAATCAAACCTAACAACAAGACAGGGCCAGGGAACCCTGCTGATGGACTCAACTTAAAAGGTATGTCCCCCTCAAAAAGCCTGAATTCAAGAACACTCAGGTTTAAAGGGAAGAAAGAAGGAAGGGCCTGGGACCCCCTACCCCACCTAGAGCACTAAGCCTCCAGCAGCAGCTAGAACCTCTGGGTGGGAAACATTGCTGTTCTGAAGGGAGTACCTTGAGGGCAAAACTGTGCTAGGCTCAGAGCATCTAACACAGGCAGTGGGGAAGCAGTTGGGAAAGAAGCACAGAGTACAGAATAGACAGCCCAGTTGCAGAAGCAAAGACACTCCATATTTCCCCCACCTTCCTGAGGTTTTGGTTTCAGGGTACATCCATCTGGACTTAATCCCATCAAAGACTTAAGAGGGCAGGGAAGCTCAAGCTCCAACACCCCTCCCCCACAGACTGCACTGTGAGATTTGCTGACTAAACTCCAAGGATGAAGGCTGACAGAAAAGCTCAAAACCACAGGTCCAACAAAAAAATGAGAGGAGCAAGAGCTCAGGCAACTGCAGGGAATAAAGAAGGGATAAATATGAGCAAACAACAGAAAAAGAAAAAAGAAATTACAATCGACAACTTCTATACAGGCAATAAACAAAGAGCAAATGGAACACAGAAGGATGAGGGAACACCAAGGGGAAAAAAAAAGAGAAACCCCAATGAATTGGATATAGGCTTTGGAAGAACTCAAAATAAAATTCAAAACACAATTAAGAGAGGCCAAAGACAACTGGAAAAAGAACTTAAAAAGTACGATAAGTCATCTGGTAATAGAGGCACTTGAACTAAATGAAGAAAATAATGTGTAAGGATAATTTAGGGTTGTGACCTAATCTAAATTTGATTTTTGGTGTCCAGGGGATATCCCAAGTAAAATACCAAGTCAGTTTGGACATATATGGTGATTTAATCAATATATAGAGAAGAATTCAAGGAGAAGAGAGAGGGAAAGGTATAGGATTTCTTCCACCCAGCCTGTGCTAGGTGAGTTCACAGTCCTCCACCACAAAGTCCTTGAAGATTAGAGGCTTTCTCTCTTTCTCTAAGAGGATAGTGTTTGGAAGGCAAAGGAGAGAAAAATCAGCCTAAACTCCAAGAGTCTCAGAGAAGATCCTCACCTGAACTAGGTTCCTAAGCTTCCTCCAGTATGATATCAAGGAAAACTCACCACTAAACCTGGAAAATAGCAGCTGCCACACCAAGATGCCAACACATTCAGCAAGCTGCCGCCAGCTACCTCTCTACCTTCAAAGAGTCTGGAGAGAGGAAGTCAAGCAAAATATATAGATGGTTTTACATCACTTTCCTGCATCTCACGTGTACCAATGATATCTTAGGCTTGACTTAGGACAGCCCAGGGGTCTGTCAGTTGTTTCTGATGTCTGTCATAGGCCATCCTCCAAAATACTTAATGCTTAAGTATGGGTTTAGACATTCCTGATTTTGTTAGACTAATAAGGGTGGAGTAATTTAAAGTTCACAATTTCTTGATTTTTGTTAGACTAAGTAGGGTGGAGTAATCTAAAGTTGACAATCCCCCCAATGATGATTGGGAGACTAGTCTCCCTAACTGATCACTAAACATAATCATACTGCACCTTCACTTGAAAGTCAAAATTAATCAGCTTGAAAATGAGACAACAGTAATGAAAGACCAGAAGAAGAAGAATGACCAAAAAGCCAGGGATGAAATCCAGTCTTTAAAGTCCAGAATACAACAAATAGAAAGAAGTGACTTCACAAGGCAGCAGGACACTATAAAACAAAATCAAAAAAATTTAAAAATTGAGAAAAATATGAAGTACCTCATTCCCAAAATAGAAGATTAAGGAAATTGTTCCAGGCCATACAACTTAAGAATCATTGGTCTACCAGAAGACCATGACAAAAGAAAAAGCCTGGACATCATCCTACAGGACATTATCCAAAAAAACTGCCCCCAAATTCTAGAATAAGAGGGAAAAGTAGATATTGAAAGAATCCACAGATCACCTCCTGTACTTAATCCCCAACTGACAACACCCAGAAATGTTATAGCCAAATTCAAGAACTATCAGACCAAGGAAAAATATTACAAGCTGCTAAGAAGAAGTCATTCAGATACCATGGAACCACAGTGAGGATAACATAGGATCTGGCTGCGTCTACACTGAAGGACCAAAAGGCATGGAATATCATATTTCAGAAAGCAATGGAACTAGGTCTATAATCAAGAATCAACTACCCAAACAAACTGACTATATTCTTACAGGGGAAAGTATGGTCATTTAACAAAATAGAAGAATCCCAAGCATTTGTAAAGAAAAGACCACACCTGAACAGAAAAATTGATGCCCAAGCACAGAACTCAAGAAAATAATCAAAAGGTAATTATGAGGGGAAAAAAGTAAAACAAAACTAAAAAATAAAAAACAAAACTTTTTTAAGAGACCCAGTAATTTAAAATGATATGTATAACTATAAGAAAAGAGGTCATTGGTAACTCTTAAAAAATTGTTATGATCACCTGGGCAGCTAGAAGAATTACACTTAGTGGGAATATTGACAAACTGTCTAGGATGAAATGCCAAGACATAAATATGTATATAGATATATGTATGCATAAACACATACATATGTATATATGCATATATATACAACTAGAGCTAAAAAAGAGTTTAATGCTAAAAGAAATGGGAAAAGAAACAAAAGGGGTAAATTTATATGTCATAAAGAAGCACATGGTGGGAGGGGGGAGAACATCAATAAAATTAAAAAACCAAACCAAACAAAAAACATATGAAGGGTGAATCCAAAGTCATTTTGTGATAGCAAGAAGCAAATGAATTTAGGATTAGGAGGGGTCAAAGTGGAACTTTCTGCGGCTCACATAGCTGAGTAAGGAAGCCACCCTCCTCAGCCCTTCCAAATTTCCCTCTAAAGACTATTGAACCAAAAGTCTCACAAAAAAGTTTGGAGAAGAGAAGCAGTTTATCAGACCAGAGCAGCCTGGAGGGCCAACACAAGCACACAAGCAATCTATCCCACATGGGTAGGAGGACTGTAGAGGAGGAAAGTCCAAATAGGCAGCAGTAAGGGCCAACTACAGCACAGTGAGCCTCCTGCAAGCTCTACCCCTGGAGCCAACCAGCAATGAGGTTCCACCTTTAAGGATAGCCAGTAGTAAAGCCCCATATATAGGGGTTAGTCCTGGAGCTATCTGGTAGTCTCTGCTCCTGGAGCTGTCCAGTAGAGAGTCTCTGTCTCAGTACAAACCCATAGTGAGATCTCCCATAAGTTCAACACAAAAGTCACATTTCCCATCAGTGCAAGGCAGCCAGGATACCCCCTATTAGTGTAAGCCAGTACCTAGATCACAGGGCTTGGTGCAAATCAGAAGCAAAGCCCCAAAGCTCAGCACTAGAAACATGGAACAAAACCCTCTTCATTTTACATTCACAAATTGGGCTCAACTTTACTATAGAGTAAAAAAAAAATTAAAAACTAAATTTTTAAAAAATGAACACAAAAAAATCTGAATGTAGATGGTTAGTGTGGTGATAGGAAGGTTCAAGTTACAAACAGAAGAGAACAGCATTGACAAAATTACTATATGTGAAGTATCAAAGAAAAATAAATTGGTCTCAGGCCCCAAAAGATCTAATGAAAGGGTTCAAAAAGAGAATTAGTTCAATAAGAGAGTTAGAATAAAATTTGGGAGAAATGAGAGTAATACAGGGAAATCAAAACAAAAGGGTCAATAGCTTGGAAAAGGAAACACAAAAAATAAATGGGGAAAGATATTCAAAAATTTGCTGAGGAAAATAGCTCCTTGAAAAGTAGAATTGACCAAATGGAAAAGGTGATACATAAATTCACTGAAAATAATAATACCTAAAAATTAGACTAAGACAAGTGAAAAATAATGACTCTGAGGTTTCAGGAAAGGTCAAAGGAAAGAAATGGCACTTGAGTAAAACTAAAGTCTTTATTTGGGGGGCACTTAGATCACTTTTTAGTCCTTAGGATTAGATTTAAAATAATTTAGCCCATCTTAATTTTAAAATAATTTAAAAGCAAAAGTTTTAGTCATTTGTGAATATATAATATATGACCTGAACATCTGCATAATCACATTGAAGAAGAATTGGAATATTCTTTGATACTTCAGGAACAAGATATCTGTTTATGCCAAAGTAACATGGAACTTCTTCCATTTAGCATCATATGATTATGGAAAAAAATATAGGTTATTTGAAGAGTTTTAAATGAAACTACCAACTTTTAGGTGATACTTTTCCCTACCATGTAATATATATTTTTAATTTCAATTCTTCACACACTTATTTATGATGTTTTTAGAATACTTTTTAAAATAAAAAATAGAAGTCTTCTAAAATAGAACCCTATTGTTTTATTTAAGTGGGTATCCAGAATTTCACTCACCCAGGAATTTTTGAATAATCTATATTGGGTTACTTTAGTCATAACATGTATAGAGAAAATGTCATTTGAAAAAATTCTAAGAATTATGCTTAAGAGGTTTTAAAGTAAAAACTTACAGCCATAAAAGTACAGAAAAGAAATTAATTGCATGCTTGCAATCCCATGTCATAGCAGAAGAAGCACTGAATTTGATGTCAGAAGACCTGGGTGGAAATTTTCATTCTGCTACCTCCTCACCCTATGAATTCTGGCTATTTTTTTATCTTTTTTTACAATTTTTTCTTCCTATAAAATGAGAAAGTTGGACTAGATGGTCTCTAAGAATTTTTCTGACTCAATCTAGTTGTTATAGAACTCCAAAATGCTGATGAAGCTAAATTTTAGTTGATATGCTGATTAAGATTCTTCCTATAAACATTTTGGTTCTCAAGAAAGTCCCACAATCAACTACCAACAAATTGTGAAAGCCTTCGAATTGTAAGGCATATTTTCATATGATTCATACTCATTGACTGGGAAATCCTTAAAAGACTTTGTAAGCAAATTCAGCATTCATGTGAAACTCACAAAAGGGGCAGGGAAATTGCTCAGTGGATGGAGCATTGAGCTTGGAGTCAGGAAGTCCCAAGTTCAAATCTGGTCTCAGAGACTTACTTTGTGACCTTGTACAAAGCACTTAACTCTGTTTGCCTCATCTGGAGAAGGAAACAGAAAATGACTCAAGTATCTTTTTTCTAGAAAACCCTATTTTCATGATGGAGGGTCAAACAAGAACCACAACCTCACATATTTTGAAGCAATTCCGAAACTCCTTGGGTGCAGAGGGATAGGGTTCTCATTTTATTCCACTTCTGTTGACATGGGTTGAGAGGGGCAATGAAAAATTTGAGACTCACTGAGAGACAGGCCAAGCAGAGAAAGGAGAAACTATTCAAGGCAAAACAAGTGTACAGTGCTAGTCAGGAAGAGTGCAGCATGAATAAACTACAAAAGGTTGTTTATAAGGTTATACGTTATTAGAAGCTAGGTGGCATGTTGTATAGAATGCAGGGCATGGAGTCAGAAAGAGTCATCTACCTAAATTCTATCTGTGTTACCCTAGACAAGTCTGCAAAAAAATAATCTGGGGAAGGAAATGACAAACCGCTTCAGTATCTTTGCCAAGAAAACCCAGATAGGCTTATGAAGAGTTGTTGGCAATCACTGAAGCAACTTAACAACAACAAAATATTTATAATATAGGACCTTTTTGTCTAACTCCCTCATTTTTTTTTAAACTCTTACCTTCCATCTTGGAATCAATACCATGTATTGGTTCCAAGGCAGAAGAGTGGTAAGGGCTAGGCAAGGGGGGGGGGGTGTTAAGTGACTTGTCTAGGGTCACACAGCTGGGAAGTGTCTGAGGCCAGATTTGGACCCAGGACCTCCTGTCTCTAGGCCTGGCTTTCAATCCACTGAGCTACCCAGCTGCACCCTAACTCCCTCATTTTACAGATGAGTAAACTGAGTAAAAAAAAGCACTTAAGTGACTTACCTAAGGTCACACAAGTAAGTGCGAAGTAAGAATAAAATTGGCTGAAGTAAGAATAAAATCTAAGTCTATTTCACTCCATTAATCCCTTATTTTTATCATCATCATCAACAGTAAATCTGCTTTGCCAAAACTTTTCAAGTGGTTTTCTTTTACACTATATGAGAAAATGCAAAGAACTGGAAAGCTGTAATTGTCTTTGGAGGAAACTTGATGTTTCCTGATCTTCCTTGATACTTGGCCTGTGTAAAGTACTATAGCACTAACCCAAACAGCATCTTGCTTTCCAATTAAACACTCTGCCTCGCACTATTGCCCATGGGGACTATCCAATCAGTTCAATCTCTTTTTGCTTCTAAGATGGCCCCATCTTTACTTGGTTCAGTTGAGATCTTGTTTTGGGTTTCTTCCAGAGACAATTTCAGAGTAGCAGAAAATTGACTTTCATGAATGTTGCCTTCAACTTAACAGCAAAAAAAAAAAAAAAACTTTGATTTTGAATTTAGAAAGAATCAACAACTTAAAGAGAACCTCTTTCCATTTTTCACATTTTCTGATTACATATGGCCATTGCTTCACCTGGCTTTTCTAAAGTGCTATTACTCTTTGATTATTTCCGGTGATAGATGGTGGTCTAGGAAAGTCAAGCAATAAACAAAAGAATTATTCATAGTTCATTCCAGGTACATTTAAAATTTTTCTTGTAACTGGAATATTTCATGCCTTGGAGATTTTTATTGGAAATCTTCCAATAAAATAATGGAATCAGACTCTATCTGATTTAAAGATTGTTACAATGGTCTAATTTTCTCCGACCCTTCATCTCAGCTTCTTTTTGATTACCCACTTCAAAAAGAAGATGGGAAACATTGACTTCCATATCCATAACAGTCACCAAGCTAGGTAGTAATAATCTCCCTTTCTATTTGCTGTCTGTTGATGTGCAAGTTCCTTGTGGGCGAAGGAAGGTAATTAAATGTGATAGCTTCAAAGATCTTTGCCTCTAGCTCTTGTTCTCCTGCTGGTTACCTATAGGAGTGAGAGTAAACTAAGATGGGTAATTAAACTATGATGCCTTGCATTTGGATTCAGTTTAATTCTAAAAATATTTATTAAGTTGCTACTATATATAAGATACTCTGCTATCAGATAAATTACAAAAAATATATTCATGCATATGTGTATATAAGTATTTAATGTATAATGAAATATACACAAATATGCCTAATTATGTATATAAATGTATATAAATATAAATTTATTTATATATACAAGTCCATGTATGTATATTATATATGAGGATGAATATACATGTATATAAATAGGTACATAGAAATATATAACATGCAAATATAAATATATACATATATTCACATAGATACATACAAAAAATATGTGTACATACACCAATACACAAGCACACAAATATTCAGGAATATATAAGTACCTGTGGTTATATATCTAAGTATAAATACAAGCATATATATCTGTATGTGCATGTATATAAATGTATCTATACCAAACTATATATATATATAGAGAGAGATAAGCATATAATTATATATAGGTATAAATTGCACATAGAGTTCTTGCCCTCAAGGGGCTCCATGCCATTTTACATTCTATAAAGGGAAGATATGAGCATTGTAAGGATTAAAATAGGGGTTTTGACAAAACAATTGAGTAGCTTTTAATAACTTTATTAAAATAGAGATAGAAAAGAATATAGTAAAATAAACATAATAAAGGAGGGAAATATAGGAAAGAGGTAGAGAAATAAATTTTCCTAATACCTAACTAGCTATCTTATAACAACTAGAACTGCCTATAACTATCTAAAACTGCCTATAGCTATCTAAAACTGCCTATATTTACCTATAATATAGATATATAACTGTTGTATATAATAAAATATACAACTATAACTGCCTATAACTACTGCTAATAACAACCACCCCACAAAATTCCAACCCAACCCAGCTCAATCAAAACCAGCCCAATCAGTGTTTAATCCAACCCCAATTAGGTTTATCAACAAAGACCAGCCATGGTCCAAACAGTTCAAAGAAGGGGAAAAAACCTAACAGCCCAAACCAGAAGCCAAAAACCCAAAAGGCAAAAAAGCCCTCTAAAAGCTAAAGCCAAAAGCCCTTTCATTAAGCTCAGGGCTGCCTTTATATTACAGCAACTAAACACCAACCATCAATGAATCACCAACCCACACCATCAGCAACCCACCCCCAATGATCAACTAATGCTCAGCAGCAAACTTCCAGCAACTGTCAGTCATATGTGCATCTGCCAGGCCCAACTGCTGGCATCTGACCCCCACCCCTGTCCCCCAACTGTTAGCAATTGACAGCCTGACTAACTGACACTCGGCCCCTTTAATATCCACCTTCCACCTCACTTCCTATCTCTATGGCTTTTCCTTCCTGTCTCTATGATTTCTCTTTCCTGCCTCTATGGTTTCTACTTCCTGTCACTGTGAGCTGGTTAATCGCTACATATCTCTATGCTGAGAGGATCTCCAAGTCCCCTGTTAAATTAGAAGAAAGGAATTAAGAATTCTCTTTTACAGCATACAATATAGATTCAAGTATGTAGACATTAATTTCAGTGGAGGACAGATGCCCAACAAAGTCCAACAAAGGATCTGAAAATGTAATGGCTAAATTATTCTTTGAAAGATTTTTTTTCAGATCCCTCTGAGAAGAGACAGTACTCCTGACATGAGATAACTTATACAAAGTCACAGAGGCAGGATATAGAATCATTAGTAGATTTATATGGCACTTTATTAAATTGTACAAAGTGATTTTAGGCACTATGGTCATTTCATAGAAAATACCTGTGAGTTAAGAAAGATCTCCTCATTTATTAATAAATGACAGAGCTTATCCCTAAAAGATTCGAAAAGAGATCTTTCTGACTCCCTCTTTGTTTTTGAAACTTTAAACTCTCTCTTCTATTCCACCACCATTTCCCCAAGATTCTCTATATGGAGATGGACTAGTTCTGTCATTGCTTCCCCTTCCTTCATCTCATGTTTCCAATCTTGAATATGTATCCTTGAATATTTGTCCTTTGGTAGATCTATCTAGATCAATGTGCCCTTTTGATGTCCTTTTCTAGAAAGCCCTTCATGGTTAATGACTAAACAGCAAGATGTCAGGAATTCTCCTAGTAAAAGAATCATAGGACACTGGAATGATAGAAATAGAGATGAAAGGAACTTTAGAGACCATCAAACCTGATTCCCATTTTTGACACATGAATAAAGGGAAGAACACAGGGCTTGAGTGACTTGCCAAGCATTACTCAACTAGTTATCCATTGTACCATCAAAACCATTCCCAATTAAAGCTCTGGCAGGCATCCTGTAAGTGTTGGAATTTCCTAGTAAATGAGAATACCTATATGGCAACTTCTGGGCTTAACCTACAGATTTTGTGAGAAGCATAAGAAAGGAAACAAGAGTGATGTATTGTGTGGTGACCCACTCTCTAGGGGCTTAGAATCATGGGAACTGGTTGAGGTATCGCTCTTTGGTTATTACCTCTCATCTATTTTTAAGATAACTGGATTAAAATGACATTTACATTGAGTTATTGATGGCATTTAAAAGTGCATTTCTAAAGTACTTTTACATGAGTGAATCATTCTCCAGGCATCTCAGGTTGATAGATGATTTTTTTTTCTGGTCCATATTTTATAAATGACTGTTGTAGCATAAAAGTCCATAGCTTTACTTTAGCTAATATAAGAACATCTCTTATTTAAATTATCCATTAGTCTAAAAGATTTTCCATTATATTCCTCCACTTGAAGCTATTCAACATATATATGTATATATATATATACATATATATGATGAGTGATGGTATGTTATAAAGTGAGAGTATAGCCCCTAACCTAAAATAATCTGGATTCAAGTTCTTCCACTGACATATTTCAAATATATAAATCTGGGCAAGTCATTTAAATGCTCATTGCCCTGAAGCTACTCTCTAAGAGAATCAGTTCCAAAATAGACACCTATTTGAATTAGTATAGGGGGTTTCCTCAACTGGGAGGGGGTCCCTATACCAATGATATCACATGCCCTAGTTCTATTTCTATATTAGGTTGTTTCCCTTTGTATCTCTGTATCTGTTTTGTTCTCCATCTTTTCCTTTCCCTCTCCATCCTTCAATCTCTTTCTTCATATTTTCCTACCTCTGCCAAACAGTCATGCATTAGCCTATTTTTCAGTATTCACTGACTGTTCCTTGAATTCACTCCTGAAACAAAGTTAAAACAGTTAAGGAAAACTGAATGAAAACCAAGAGCCCCTTTCCCTTGATCTCTGATTTCTTTGGGATACAGATGAAATAGTGGTTTTGATGGAATAAAGGATATGCATAATTTTATGGTCCTTTGGGAATGGTTCCCTATTGTTCTCCAGAATGGTTGTATCATTTCATAGGTCAAAGAAAAAAATAGTACATTAGTGTTTCAAATTTTCCACATCCTCTCCAACATTTCTCATTTTTGGTCATATTAGCCATTCTGATAGCTGTGACAGATATCATAGAGTTTTTTTAATTTTTATTTTTAATTAGTAGTGATTTGGAGCATTCCCTCATATGAATATATATGTATATATTTAAGCCTTCACCTTCCATCTTAAGAATCAATACTGTGTATTATAAGAGCAGTAAGAACTAGGCAATGGGGGTTAAGTGACTTGCTCAGGGTCACATAGCTGGGAAGTGTCTGAGGCCAGATTTGAACCCAGGACCTTCTGTCCCTAGTCCTGGCTCTCAATCCACTGAGCCACCCAGATGCCTCCATGAATATAGTTTTAATTATTTTGTCTGAGAACTCCTTTTTCATATCCTTTAACCATTTATCAATTGGGGAATGCAAATGTATTCTTATAAATTTGATTCAGCTCTCTATATGTTTGATAAATAAGGCCATCATTAGAGATACATGCTATAAACTTTATTTTCAAACTTGTTTGACCCAGCAATACTACTATTTGACTTGTATCCCAAAGAAATTAGAGATAAAGTAAAAGGATCTACTTGTACCAAAATGTTTTAGCAGGTTTTTTTTGGAGTGGCAAAGGAATGAAAACTGAGAGGATACATGTGAGTTGAAGAATGACTATATAAGCTGTGGTTTTTGTTTGTAATGATATGCTAATGCACCATAAGAAACAATGAGCAGGATGAGTTCAGGAAGACCTTATATGAACTGATGCAATATGAAATGAGTAGAACCAGTATAATAGTGTATACAGTAACAGAAATATACAATGATTAACTGTGAAGGACTAATTTATTATCAGCAAAACAAGGTTCTAACATAATATCAAAGGACTCATGATTGGAAAAAAAAAGTGTTGTTTAAAGCCAAAGAAGGAATTGCTGGAACCTGACTGCAGATGGAAAGCATGTTATTCTTCATTTTATTTCCTTCACAAGTTTTTTATTGTGTGTGTGATATGTATCTTCTGTTATGATGTAGAAAATATGAAAATATGAATTGCATGAAATCACTGATATGTAACCTATATCAGACTACTTACTATCACGGGGAGAGGGGACAGAAGAAGAGAGAGAATCTGAATCACAAAATGTCAGAAAAAATTGTCACAAATTGTTTCTGCATGTAATTAAAAACATGTATAATTCAATAAAAATAAAAAATATATTTTAAAAAATTGAAAAATTCAAATATGTAAAAGAGAGTTCACATATTTTCATAATTACAAGGAAACTTAGAGGCTTTCTAGATCAACTCATGTCTCAACAAAGATGTTTCCTATTATGTTCATGGCAAGTAATTGCTAGAAGATCTCTTGGAGGGAGAAATCCATTATTACTTTGAGAGTCCAATATAAATTTCAACAGTTCTACATAATGGGAAATGCTTTTATTGTAATAGACTTGTGATTATTTTTCTGTATGGCAGCCTTTCAAATTTCTTTTCTTCTTAGAGTCTTCTCTAAAGTTATAAGGCTCAAAATTAAAGATGCCTTTGCAAAACCTGAAGCTTTCAAGCCCTTCTTACATTTTCTCTTTTCTAGGGAAGTACCTTTAATTTTTCCTGCCACAAAAACATAGGATGCAAAGTTCCTAAATTCTCAAAGGATTCTTAATTCTTTTTAAGATGAATAACTCACTTGACCCCCATTGCCTAGCCATTACCACTCTTCTGCCTTAGAAGCAACACACAGTATTGATTCTAAGACGTAAGTTAAGAGTTTAAAAAAAAAGATGTATAACTACGCAGAGCCCCTTATTTGGCAAAAAAAGAAATATCTTGACAAAATATATATAAGTCTGATATTGAAATGAGGACACTTGAAATTCTGTGACCATCAACAAACCATTTATCCTTTCTGTGTCCTAGTCAATTCTCTAAGAATTTGTTACGTAAGAGTTGAAAAGCTAGAGGGAGGTTTCACACTGAGATATCCCATACCAATGAATCATGTCTGAAACACAATTTGACAAGAAATTCTTATACAGTTGGAAGGGAAAAGTTTAAATTCCTATTGAAAATGCAGAAAATATTTTATTATTTTCTTCTATGAGCAAGTCAAAAGCAGCCATGCCTATATAGTAAATGAAGACTGTTGTTTTGACATCAATTCATGACCTGTAAAGAAACAGTGACAGAAAATGAGACAAGTGTAATCAGGCCAATTTACCTGTGATGATTGAGAGTAAGTAATTTAGATGTAAATATTTTCCTCAAGTAAGTCTTGGTACAATTAATATCGTTGCACAAATATTTCCCCAAGTCATACAAACAGTGAGCTATAATGAAAGGTACCCCTTTTAGGGAGATACTTAAATAAAAACGTATTGTGTTGGAGAAAAAACAACATCTTCTGTTAAAGAATTTTTGTTAAAGAATTTGTTAAAGAATAATTGTCAAAATTTTGATTAATTGTTTCTACAACCTTCCAACTCTGGGGGCGAAAGGTACAGAGGGAAATGCCTTTTGATATTATCTTATTTCTTCTTTTGTCATCAAGTTTGGCCAGTATAAATTCACAGTTTGTAATTTTTCAATGTTTCAATAGTGAGTATACATACGTATATTAGCATAGCAGAATAGTTGCTGAATTCATATGGTATATATTGAGTATTGTAGGTCAGGGGGATCTATTGCTTCAGTTTCAGAACTGTAATGAAGTAAAATATTTGATGGCCATCCAATAGTTTATAAAAGGAAGCTTAATTAGCTATTCTATTGAAGGACACTCAACAAGGTTACATGCTGGTCATTTTGTCTCGATGTTGGTCATTTTGGTTCACTGGCCAGGCTGGAAGGGAAACAATTTCTTCCTGAAAAGGGTCCAGTTTTTGCATTAGGTCAACAGGATGCTTTGTTAGCAACCCCAAATTAGCACCCTGATAGAGTTAAAAGTCTCAAAGAGAGTTTTGATTTTCTTTAAAGGGAAAATGTGTATTTATATGTCTATCTGCATGCCTGTAGCCTACATAGCAGATGTTATTCCTAATATGCTTTAACTCATAAGGAATTATATTGAAAAATAAAAAGTTAATGTTAAAAAATAGTATTAAAGGAAGAGTTATAATACTCATATGCAATTTCAAGCATAAAGTGTGCATATCCCACATTTTTGGTTGTTGATTGTTTTGTTTATAAAATGGGCTTTCATATTCACTCTTGGTAGCTTCTGTCATTATTCTGCAAGCTTGAATGCATAAGGAGAGCATTTCAGAGACTTTCTGTTTCTGTCTATATTGATTTCATGCTTGCAGACTGGATATTTGTCTTTGAATAGAAAGTGGTATCTTAGATATAGTTCATAGTCTGAATCACCAGGCTTCCAAATAACAAACCCATTTTCCTATTTTTCTAACTTGCCAGAATTAGGGTAGGGAGAAGTCGAGTCAGGATTTGTGATTTTATCTCTACAGCAACCTTCTGATGTGGAAAATCTCTCTGCCTATTTAAATGGACAATTCCCCTTAGCTTGGGATCCAAGGAGTTTTGTGTTCACTGAAGATCAAGCGGCCTTTTGAATTCTGGGCTTATAAAATCAAAACCATAAAATGAACACCTTAGTAATTAAATATATATATATATATATATATATATATATAGAGAGAGAGAGAGAGAGAGAGAGATGTCTGATTAAACCTTGTCAGATCTGTGAATAAATATTTATTTTTTAAAATTATGTTCAATAATTTATTTTAATATTATTTCTTAAAATTTTTTTTCAAATACTCATCTTCTATCCAGACTGTGAAGTCATCCATTTTCCATATTAGACATGATGTATGAATGCATGCATGGATATATAAACACGTACTCGCAAGAAAATGGAGTGAAAAAAATATGCTCAATATTTTCAGTTCTTTCTTTGGATGCAAATGATATTCTTCAACTTCAGGACATTGGAATGGGCTTGGTTCCTTGCGTTGATCTGAATAACTAAGCCTTTCATAAATTATCATAATTAGAATATTTCAGTTCCTTTGTATAAAATGCTTCTAATTTGTCTAACTTCACTTTGCATCAGTTTATACATGTCTTTTTGGTTTTTTTTTCCCCCAGAAACCATCCCCTTCATTATTCTTTATGCCACAGTAGTATTCCAACATAATCAAATACAGCAATATTTTTAGCCATTGATTGATTGCGCTACCCTGCAGATTTCTATTGTTTGCTACCACAAAAAGAGATGCTATAAACATTTTGGTACAAATAGTTTCTTACTCCCCCCATTCTTTTTTTTTTTTTTTTTGATCTCTCTCTGCAATACAGACCAAGTAGTGGTATTGCTAGGCAAAAGAGAGTTAACAGTTTTAAAGCTTTTTGATCATAGTTTCAATTTTGAACAAAAATGTTTAAATAAAAATATCTGCAATTGACATGACATAGGAAGAAATCTATTTCTGATTAAACTTTTAAATTTTTAGTTTTCATCAAAATGTTAAAATATACTTCTTTATTTTTGGCCTATCGCTATTAGTTCTTTGTCATAGGGAGTTTACTGATATGAAAACTCCAAATACTGATAAAGAGTAGAAATAAAAAAAATTAGTGGTAGGGAGTAACCTGGGGCAAGCAAGAGTTTCAGTCATTTTCCCATATTTACAGATATAGTAAGGGTCAAAGACAGGATTCCATTCATTTATTCATTAAAATGAACTTTTAAAATTAAAATATCTAAGTAAAAATATTTAGTAATCACTGTGCAATATACAATTAAATTATACTCTTTGTTTATTACATAATAAAACAATAATTATAAAATAAATGTAAGATTCATTTTAAAATTAAACAACTTTCTTACTAATGTGGGGGAAAAGACACTAGATATGAAATCAATGGACCTGTGTTTTTTGTTTTTTTCTTAATCCAGGCTCTACCACAGGCACACTGCTTTCTCTTTCTGGGTCTCATTTTCCTCTTTTGTAAAACAAAGGCATTTGAATAAACGGACTCAAATGTCTCTTCCAGCTCAACATCTATGATCCTATGACTAAATTTAAAATGGTTTGAATAATTACTGAATCCAAGTCCTCCTTTTTAACCCTAGTTCTTGTTTGTGTAATTGTCATTAAGTAATGCTCTAATGCAGTGATTTTTTTTATTTTACTTTTTAAAATTATTTAGTAGTTTAGAACATTATTCCTTAGTAACAAGAATCAAATTCTTTCCCTCCCTCCCCTCCCCACCCTTCCCTTAGCTGGCTCACAATTTCACTGGGTATTGCATGTGTCCTTGATCAGAACCTATTTCCATGTTGTTGATGTTTGCACTGGGATGATCATTTAGAGTCTATATCCCTAATTATATCCCCCTTGACCCATGTAATCAAGCAATTGTTTTTCTTGTATGTTTCTACTCCCATAGATTTCCCTCTGAATGTGGAATGTTCTTTCTCGTAGATAGCTCCAAATTGTTCTGGATCATTGCATTGCCACTAATGGAAAAGTCCATTACGTTCGATTGTACCATAGTGTGTCAGTCTCTGTTTATAATGTTCTCTTGATTCGTTCTGCTCCTTTTGCTCTGCATCAGTTCCTGGAGGTCATTCCAGTTCACATGGAATTCCTCCAGTTTATTATTCCTTTGAGCACAATAGTATTCCATCACCAACAGATATCACAATTTGTTCAGCCATTCCCCAATTGAAGGGCATCCCCTCATTTTCCACTTTTTTGCCACCACAAAGAGCACAGCTATGAATATTCTTGTATAAGTCTTTTTCTCCATTATCTCTTTGGGGGTACAAACCCAGCAGTGCTATGGCTGGATCAAAGGGCAGAGTCTTTTATCACCCTTTGGGCATAGTTCCAAATTGCCCTCCAGTATGTTTGGATCAGTTCACAACTCCACCAGCAATGAATTAGTGTCCCTACTTTGCCACACCCCTCCAGCATTCATTATGTTCCATTGCTGTCATGTTAGCCAATCTGCTAGGTGTGAAGTGATACCTCACAGTTGTTTTGATTTGCATCTCTCTTATTATAAGAGATTTAGAACATTTTTCATGTGCTTTTTAATGGCTTTGATTTCTTTAACTGAAAATTACCTGTTAATGTCCTTTGCCCATTTATCAATTGGAAAATGACTTGATTTTTCCTACAATTGATTTAGCTCATTATAAATTTGATTAATTAGATCTTCGCCAGAGGTTTTTGTTATGAAGATTGTTTCCCAATTTGTTGCTTCCCTTCTAATTTTGGTTGCATTTGGTTTTGTTTGTACAAAACCTTTTTAACTTGATGTAATCAAAATTATTGATTTTACATTGTGATTTTTTTTCCTAACTCTTGCTTTGTCTTAAAGTCTTTCTTTTCCCAAATATGTGACATGTATACTATTCTGTGTTCACCTAATTTACTTATCGTTTCCTTATTTATATTCAAGTCATTCATCCATTCTGAGTTTATCTTGGTGTAGGGTGTGAGATGTTGATCCAAACCTAATCTCTTCCACACTGTCTTCCAATTTTCCCAGCAGTTTTTATCAAATAGTGGATTTTTGTCCCAAAAGCTGGGATCTTTGGGCTTATCATAGACTTTCTTGCTGAGGTCACTTACCCCAGGTCTATTCCACTGATCATGCTTTCTGTCTCTTAGTACCAAATTGTTTTGCTGGCCACTACTTTATAGTATATTTTGAGATCTGGAACTGCAAGCCCTCCTTCCTTCGCATTTTTTTTCATTATTTCCCTAGATATGCTTGATCTTTTGTCCTTCCAAATGAACTTTTTTATGTTTTTTTTTTCTAATTCAGTAAAAAAGGTTTTTATAGTTCAATGGGT
The DNA here is from genome assembly GCF_027887165.1 of Monodelphis domestica. Classification (NCBI taxonomy): domain Eukaryota; kingdom Metazoa; phylum Chordata; class Mammalia; order Didelphimorphia; family Didelphidae; genus Monodelphis; species Monodelphis domestica. The sequence continues at coordinate 68,655,338 of NC_077231.1, read as the reverse complement.
ATGGCACTAAATACATGAATTAATTTGGGGATGATTATCATTTTTATGTTAGATTGTCCTACCCATGAGCAATCAAAGTTTTTCCAATTGTTTAGATCTAGTTTTAATTGTGTGGAGAGTGTTTTATAGTTGTGTTCATATAGTTCCTGTGTTTGTCTTGGTAGGTAGATTTTATATTGTCTAGGGTGATTTTAAATGGAATTTCTCTTTGGAATTCTTTCTGCTGAGATGTGTTGGAAATAAATAGAAATGCTGATGACTTATGTGGGTTTATTTTGTATCCTGCAACTTTGCTAAAGTTGTTGATTATTTCTACTAGCTTTCTAGTTGATTCTCTAGGATTCTTTAAATAGATCATCATAGCATCTGCAAAGAGTGATAACTTGGTCTCCTCATTGCCTATTTTAATGCCTTCAATTTCTTTTTCTTCTCTAATTGCTACTGCTAGTGTTTCTAGTACAATGTTAAATAATAGAGGTGATATTGGACATCCTTGTTTCACTCCTGATCTTATTTTGAATGCATCTAGTTTATCCCCATTCTAGATGATGTTAGCTGATGGCTTTAGATATATACTGTATATTATTTTTAGGAAAGGACCTTCTATTCCAATGCTTTCTAGTGTTTTCAATAGGAATGGGTGTTGTATTTTATCAAAGGCTTTTTCTGAATCTATTGAGAAAATCATGTGATTTTTATTGTATTGCTTGGTAATATTGTCAATTATGTGGATGATTTTCCCAATATTGAACCATCCTTGAATTCCTGGTAAAAATCCTACCTGGTCACAATGAATTACCCTCATGATCACTTGTTGGAGTCTTTTTGCTAGTATCCTATTTAAGATTTTTGCATCTATGATCATTAAGGATATTGGTCTATAGTTTTCTTTCTCTGTTTTTGACCTGCCTGGCTTTTGAATCAGTACCATATTTGTGTCGTAAAAAGAATTTGGTAGAACTCTTCCTTTGCTAATTTTGTCAAATAGTTTGTACAATGGGATTAGTTGTTCTTTGAATGTTTGATAGAATTTATTTGTGAATCCATCAGGACCTGGAGATGTTTTCTTTGGAAGTTCTTTAATGGTTTGTTCAATTTCTTTTTCTGATATGGGGCTGTTTACGTATTCTATTTCTTACTCTGTTAGCTTGGGCAATTTATATTTTTGTAAATATTCATCCATGTTAACTAGATTGCCATATTTATTGCTGCATAATTGGGCAAAATAATTTTTTATGATTGCCTTAATTTCCTCTTCATTAGAGGTGAGGTGTCCCTTTTCATCTTGGATACTGCCAATTTGGTTTTCTTCTTTCCTTTTTTTAATTAGATTGACCAGTACTTTGTCTATTTTATTTGTTTTTGCAAAGTACCAGCTTCTAGTCTTATTCATTAAATCAATAGTTCTTTGACTTTCAATTTCATTAATTTCTCCTTCAATTTTTAGGATCTTCAATTTAGTTTTCATCTTAGGATTTTTAATTTGTTCACTTTCTAGTTTTTTTTTTAATTTGCATACCCAATTCATTGATCTCTGCCCTTCTTAATTTCATAATATATGAACTCAAGGATATAAATTTCTCCCTGGGTACTGCTTTGGCTGAATCCCATAGATTTTGAAAGGATATCTTATCATTGTCATTTTCTTCAATGAAGTTATTAATTGTTTCTATGATTTGTTCTTTAACTAACATTTTGGAGAATCGTATTGTTTAATTTCCAATTAATTTTTTATTATGCTCTCCATGTACCATTACTATTATTTTCATTGCATTGTGATCTGAGGTTGCATTTGTTATTTCTGCTCTTTTGCACTCATTTGCAATGTTTTTATGCCCTAGTACATGGTTAATCTTTGTGAACTTACCATGTGCTGCTGAAAAGATGTATTCCTTTTTGTCCTTATTTATTTTTTTCCACATATCTACTAACTCTAATTTTTCTAAGATTTCATTCACTTCTCTTACCTCTTATTTATTTATTTTTTGGTTTGTTTTATCCAGTTTTGATAGAGGAAGGTTCAGGTCTCCCACTAGTATAATTTTTCTATCTATTTCATCCTTGAGCTCCACTAGTTTCTCCTTTAGAAATTTGGATGCTATGACATTTGATGCATACATGTTGGGTACTGATATTTCCTCATTGTCTATATTGCCTTTTATCAGGATTTAATTACCTTCCCTATCTCTTTTGACTAGATCTATTGTTATTTTGGCTTTGTCAGATATCAAGATTGCAACTCCTGCCTTCTTTTTCTCAGCTGATGCTCAATGGATTTGGCTCCATCCTCTTACTTTTACCCTATGTGTGTCTACCTTCCTCATGTGTGTTTCTTGTAGACAGCATAGGGTAGGGTTTTGGTTTCTAATCCATTCTGCTATTCTCTTGTGTTTTATGGGTGACTTCATTCCATTCACATTCAGAGTTATGATTACCATCTGTGTATTTCCAAGCATTTTGATGTCCACTCCTAGTCCTGCCCTTTGTTCTTTCACTATTTCCTTCAACACCAGTGTTTTGTTTTTAATTGGTCCCTCTAATTCCCACCCTTATTTAACTTCCCTTTCTTCCCCCTTCCCTTCTTGTTTTCTTTACAGTCTTTTTAAACTACCCCCTTTTCCCTCCCTTGTATTGCTTCACTCTCCACCAGTCCATTTGTTACCCTTCTACTTCTCTATAGGGTGCAAATCAATTCTCTATCCCAATATATTTGATTGTTCTTCCCTCTGAGTCATTTTCAATGCATGTAAGAATTGAGTATTTCCTATCTCTGACCTTTTTACCCTTCCAATGTATTGATGTTCTGCCCCCTGACCATGTGCTTCTTTGTGACATATACATTTGCCTCATTTTGTTTCTTTTCCCATTTCTCTTAGTATTAACCTTTAAAAAAAACTCTAGTTGTATTATGCATACAGATATCTATATACATATTTATACATACATATATCTATATACATATTTATGTCTTGGCATTTCATCCTAGACAGTTTTAGACAGTTTCTCACTGTTCCCTCTAAGTATAATGCTTCTAGCTACCCAGGTGAAAATAACAATATTTAAGAGTTATCAATATCCTCTTTTCTTGTAGGGATATATATTATTTTAAATTATTGGGTCCCTTAAGAAAAGTTTGTTTATTGTTTTGTTTTGGTTTTGGTTTTTCCTCCTGTCTTAATTACCTTTTGATGATTTTCTTGGGTTCTGTGTTTGGGCATCAAATTTTCTGTTCAGGTCTGGTCTTTTCTTTACAAATGTTTGGATTTCTTCTATTTTATTAACTGTCCAGATTTTCCTCTGTAAGAATATACTCAGTTTTGCTGGATAGTTGATTCTTGGTTGTAGACCTAGTTCTCTTGCTTTCCAGAATATCATATTCCATGCCCTTTGGTCCTTTAGTGTAGATGCAGCCAGATCCTCTGTTATCCTCACTATAGTTCCATGGTATCTAAATAACTTCTTCTTAGCAGCTTGTAATATTTTTCCTTGGTCTGGTAGTTCCTGAATTTGGCTATAATATTTCTGGGTGTTGCCAATTGGGGATTAATCACAGGAGGTGATCTGTGGATTCTTTCAATCTCCACTTTTCCCTCTTCTTCTAGAATTGCAGGGCAGTTTTCTTGCATAATTTCCTGTAGGATGATGTCCAGGCTTTTTCTTTTGTCATGGTCTTCGGGTAGACCAATGATTCTTAAGTTGTCTCTCCTGGAATGATTTCTTCTATATCTCCTGTTTTGTGAATGATATGTTTCACATGTTCCTTAATTTTTTCATTCTTTTGGTTTTGTTTTATAGTGTCCTGCTGCCTTGTGAGGTCACTTGCTTCTAATTGTTGTATTCTGGTTTTTAAAGACTGAATCTCATCCTTGGATTTTTGGTCATACTCTTTCTGGTCTGATTTTCTTTGGAGGTCATCTTTCATCTTCTTTGCCTCATCTTTCATCTCCTTTGCCTCATTTTCAAACTGATTAATTTTGGCTTTCAAGACACTATTTTCTCATTTTAGTTCAAGTGCCTCTGTTTCCAGATGACTTATCTTGCTTTTTAAGTTCTTTTCCCAGTTGTCTTCAGCCTCTCTTAATTGTGTTTTGAATTGTATTTTGAGTTCTTTAAAGCCTGTGTCCAATTTGCTGGAGTTTCTGCGTTTTTGCTTGAATCTCCTTGATCCTCCTCTGTTACATTTGCTCTTTTATCATTGCCTGGATAGAAGCTGTCAATTGTAATTTCTTTTTTTCCTGTTGTTTGCTCCTATTTGCCCCCCCTTTTCCCCCTGTAGTTGCCTGTGCTCTTGCCCCTCTCATCTGTGGATGAGATCTGTGGATTTGGGCTTTTCTGTCAGTCCTTGGCTCTTAGCAAGGCACTCAGAAAAGTCTGTGTGGGAGAGGTTTTGGAGCTTGAGCTTCCTGGCCCTCAGAAGGCTTGATGAGATTTAGACCAGCTGAGTTGAACTTGCAGAGCTGGATGTGCCCTGAGGTCAAAACCTCAGGAAGGCAGTGGGGGGGGGCAATATGGAGTGTCCCCACAGCTGCAACTAGGCTGCATCCTCTGTGCTTCTCCTTGAGCTGCCTCCCAACCAGCCATATTTGGAGCCCTCACACTGGTACAGCTTTTCCGGTAAGGTTCTCCCTCCAGACTAGCACTCTTGCCTGCCCAAAGATTCTAGTAACTGCTGGAGGCTCAGTACTGTGGATAGAGGAGGTTTCCTGGGACCTTCCTTCTTCCTTCCCCTTAAACCTGAGTGTTCTTGAATTTAGGCTTTTGGGGGGACTTACCTTTTAAGTTGAGTCCAGCTGGAGGGTTTCTTAGCTCTGTCCTATTGTTAGATTTGGTCTTAAGTCCCCTAGGAGCATTTGATTTTTGATCAGTGAAGAAGGGTTTTCAGAGGTCTGAACTTTCGCTGCCTCTATGCCACCATCTTGACTGCACACCTCTAATGCAGTGATTTGATTAATGAGGCACTTATGTGGAAGATTCAATGCCAAATACAATAAATAGGAAATAAAATTATTTGCTAGAGAATGTCTGAAGTAGAATAATATGTAATAACCATGAAAATGTAGACTGGAACCAGATGGTACATGACTTCAAGTATCAGAGCAAGGAGTTTACATTTTGTTTTAAAGGAAATTATTGAGTACCACTGCATCTTTTTGGTGAGGAAAGTGACATGATCTGTTAATATGCAATTATTAATATGCAAGTGCACATTATATGCATATTATAGGCATTAAATGCATAATATGCAAAATGTTAATATGCAAATATGTTTTCCATGACTTCAAATGTATAATTGATGATGAATAAAGGATGAGTGAAAAGTCAAGGACAATTCATAGTTTAGGATCTTTGTTGAATAGGAAGTAGGCACACATAGAGACCTTATCTCTTTTCTAATATTTCAAAAGAAGACATGGGGAAAAAATCACTGAAGGAGAATAAGCCCATGTGAAAATGAACTCATGGTGTTTTCCCACTGAGAAGACAACTTTTACAACCTCTTTGCAAATTCAGTTTAGACTTCCATCATCCTAAAGGACCACAGGCCTGGAGATGGAAGGTATCTTAGAATACATCTCTTCAATATCCTCATTTTACAGATGAAGAGAGAGGAGACCAAGGAAGTAAAAGTATTTTTCTGAAGTCACAAATTCAGTAAGTGGCAGAATTGGAATGTACACCCAGACCCTAGGATATTTGAACCAAATGGATAGAAATTTACAAATTGCTCGTCTATTTTTTAGTTGTTTTAATAAACATGAAAGTTAATAGAAACCCCATGGCATCATCAGGCTCAGCTCTGTTGGTAAAATGTTGCAGTGGAATAAATTCTGGAATTCTTGGAACTGGCTCTTCAATTTAACAGGAATGAAATTATGTGTCAGCTATTTAATCCTTTGGTACCTCAGTCCCCTTATCTATTAAATAGTTGACATTAATGAAATTCAATTGAATGACTTAATTGATAATACTATTTTCTCACATAAAGAAACTTTTTGTAGCCCTTGCAATGTCTTATCATCATCATAGAACTAGAGATAGAAGGGACGACACAGGTCACTTAGAAAATTAGTATCAAATTCAAATGGAACAGACCACTAATCTAGACATGAGTATTATTGAAGTTCACATATTGATTTAGTTTTAAAATATATTATCTATGCTTAATTAAATTTTATTTCTTTTATTAAACATTTTGCAAGTATATGTTTGTCTGTGTTTTAGCAGCAATTTGCAATATAGTGTATCCTTGGCCCAAGGGCCATTTTTAAAAATTTCTCTGATCTAGCACAATTTCCTCATTTTTTTGATAAGAAACTTAAAACACAGAGAGGTAAATGGATTTACTTAAGGTAAAAACCATATAAAAACAAAAGAGTTGGCATTTAAATTTATTCCCTTTAATTATTAAGATATAATCAATATATAATTGTAAGTTTTTATTAAATGAAAATGGTGTCCATTTTCACTAATCCACTTTTTAAAAGATTATCTTGTCATAGATCTAGAAGTGAAAGGGACTTTTGAATCAATCTAGTTCAACCCTTTCATTTTATAAATGAATAAACAGTAGTTCAAAAAAGGGTAATTTACAAGGCAAGATAGAGGAAAAAGCATTAAGAATTCCATAGCTGCTAGGGAACGTGCTAATCAAGGGGAATAGAAATACAAGAAAAAAAGAAAGATTGTCTCCCCTCAGTGGACTTATATTCTAATGGAAAAATATAATATATAAAAAATAATTGAAGGGAGTTGGGATGAGGGATATACTCAATAATTTGCAAGTTAGCAAAAGTCAGAATTCTAATTCAGGTTCTATCATTCCATGGTGAGAGCTTTTTTCACTATCCCACCCCACACTAAATTTAAGTAGAACATCAAGCTCTTACCCAGTTTTAAAAAAAAAAAGGAGTATGATTTCTCATACCCTTGCTAATAATTTATAAAATCCAAAGTAACATTATATACTATTATATTTCTATACCTGTATGGTAATTATGATTTTTGGAGGGGTAGAATCTTGGAGGGATATGCTAGAAAATGTAAAAGGCTAAGCTTTGTGGCTTCCAAATTCCTCTTCCTATTAGAATTACAAATTCTATATGACTCCCCGTCCCCCCCCAAAATTGGTAGCCTGTAATTTAGAGGCACAAACACATCCCTATGACCTGCATGTTAATTTATAAAACCACAAATTAATATTATTTGTGTTATATTTTTTGTTTTATTAAACATTTCCAAATTGGATATTAATTTTGTCCTGGATGTACTTGGGACCTTTGAAAGCGGTGAGTTTATCACCTCTACTGTAATGGAATGTGGCAATGAATGCTTGATCTTTACCTAAGATACACCATCATTGAAGCTTAGAATTTTGAAACTGAAAAGCATTTTTGGAATTTAAGATTATTCAAACTTACCATTTAACAAATGGGGTCCCTGAAAACAACACCCACAACCATAGCTACAACAACAGCCATAACAACCACTAGAAAGGCACATTGGTATACTAGAGAAAGCTAATATTAGACTCAGAAACTTAAGGGTTGAATGAAATCATGGGTCCAGTCTAAGAAATAAAGAAAAGAAGACTTGGCCTCAAGGTTTTTGACTCACCTATTTTTGCAGCCTAAGCAAAATGGTTGACATTCTTCTTATGTCCATACTCAAATCCCTCAAAGAAAGAGCTATAAGATTTTGGTCTTTTTTTACCCAACCTCCAGAAGATGGCTTATAGTACACACTTAATAAATTTTTGTTAATTAATTGATTAAATGAAAACTTTGCTGCTGCTTAACACAAGGTCTAACAAAGCCATATAAATCACGCTTTAGTAATCAGTTATTCTTCCCTAATGCTACCCCAATCCAAGCAAGTACACTTACTAGAAAATCTTTCACTTATATTCCATAGATATTTTGTCCAAATGAAAATATCTTTGACTTAAATCATAACCTCGTGTACCCCTTTTAACAATAAAGATTTTGATAGGATCCCCTCCTTATTGGCAGGGGGGTCAGTTCTTGATCATCTGCAGCAGTAGCTGAATCACTTCTGTACAAAGAGCTCATCCTCGGACCCTGGGCTACTAATAGGTGAACATGCATCATTTTATAGCAAGGAACCATATACTTAGCACTACTTCTTGGACATGTGCCTTTCTCTTTTCTACTTTTTCTCATTCCAGTTTTAGCTGCCAGGATGGTAAGCAAATCAATACTACTATTCAAGAGGCAGTTAGGTGGCTTAATGGATTGAGAGTCAGACATAGAAAGGGAGTCCTCAGTTTCTACAAAGTGTGTTAATATATTGCCCAATGATTGCCATCACTTCACTGTACACAACATATTCTTTCCTGAACACCACTTACCTTTATGTTTTACCTTCTTTTAGAATATAAACTTCAGCAGTGTGGGTTTTAAAATGTTGTGGCCAGGGGAATTGTAATACCCAGAGTGCCTCAGGGGTCCCTCCCTACTACTTCCTGGAGTGGAATTGGTATTGAATGGACCAATACCGTGCTAGGGAGGGGCCACGCCCCCTACTTCCAGCAGTCTAGGAGTGTCTACTGAATCTTTGAATATTCAGAGTAAGGGGGGGAGAGGGGACTCTAGTTAATTTCAGCTAGGGAACTCCGGGGGGATTTTTGTTTTTTTCTTTTAATTAATAAAGTTTTTAAAAGATCAAGGAGGGAGTTTTCTTTCACCTCTTTCATTGGGAAGGCATGATACTTACTCGTTTTTATTTTTTTGCCCCTTAATAGGTGGACTTAACTTAGCACTTAAATACTTTCTTTTCATTCATTGATTCCATTCATTCACTGTGTATTCATTAAAAGACAATGTTTCAGGATAAATTAAGATTTTTGTTTTAGCACATAAGGTTCAGTCTACTCAGTATAAAAGGAATTAATACTATTCTCTTCAGACTACTGCATCGCCTTAATAGTATGTGAACTCAATAGCTTAGTAGTTTCTACTTTTCACCGCTGTTTAAGTACCTCTACTGCCCCTAAAATAATACGGTAGAGCAGGGAAAAGCTTACTTTCTTCGCCCTTCTAGCAAATAGAAGTAGATTTGCAAATTAGAGGGAGTCTAGGGATTATAGATTACATACTTAGAGCTGAAAGTGACGAATTGGCAAAATAAATTTAATTTGCAAGTTCACAGAGAAAAGTTTCAAAAGTGTAAGTTTAGGTAACTCGAAAATACAGGTAATGTTTTGTAACATCAACTTACAGATACAAATGGATGAAAAGCTATAATTTCACAGAGAATTATAACCATTTCCCCCACTTGTCAGTCCTCTCTTTTAGTCATCAAAAGTGCTCTTTTGATGACAAATAAATTATTGAATTCATAAGTAGAACTACTTTCAGACAGTACAGAAACAGGGTTGGATTTTTGGTTTGGTTAAAAACCAATAGTGATGTCTTGAAGAACTTAATCCTATCCCTTTTTCAGAAGTGGAATCCATAGAATCCATGGAATGTTTCATGTAATGTTAGAATTTTTATATATGTTAATAAACTTTGTTGAATTTTTGTCCTTTCTATTTTTAATTTGTTTTAAATTCTTTGCAATAAGAAATAGCTTTGTCAAAAGGAGTTTAGGAAGAATACTGGTAAAATCTAAGTGATATGAATAAAATCAATTCTAAAAAATAAAAATGTTTTATAATCCAATTAATCTTTTTGGAGGAGCAAAATTATCTCAAAGACTTTCTAACCCCTTTCATTTTTACCAATGATGAACTAAGGCCTAAAGGAGTAAAATGATTTGCTCAAGGTCATCTAGATAATAAGGAATAGAATTGGTCCATAAATTAAGATCTGATGACCCAAAATGAAATATTCTTTCCAAAATAGCATTCTGCTTCTCTTTTGAGCTTCTGATTGAGAAGTTAGAATTCTATATAATTTGCATTCTTTTCTTAGACTCTAAAATATTATTACTCTCACCATAGCTTACAGTATATGACAAGAGAACAAAATAAGTGGCTAATTCCCAGAATTACAATAACAGAATTCTACCCCATGTATTAAAAATGCAGGTCTTTATTTGGGACTTTTCTTATACTGATTTCTTTTGTTTCCCAAGAAGTTGTTTCCCAAGCTAAGAACAATGCCACATCTCTAAGCTTTGCCAGTTAATTAAGCTTCCTAAATCCCCAGGATAAAAGGGCAGGTTTATCTTTATAGTAAGCTATTATACACAATAAGTTGGACTTGATAGACTGAAATTCTAAATAATTCTTGATGTTGCCCCTCTTCTGATATCAGAGCACTTTGTATTGCTCTTAATAAACCTCTCATATTTTAATTTGTATTATAAAAGATGTCCCAACTATTCTGGAATAATTTTTTTCAATTCTTACCTGAATCAAAACTATGTATTAGTTCTAAGGTAGAAGAACAGTAAGATCTGGGCAATTGGAGTTAAGTGACTTTTTTCAGGTCTGATATTAAATTTGAAACCAGGGCTTCTCATCTCCAGGCTTGGCTATCTATCAGCTGAACCATCTACCATTTCAACATAATTTTAAGGCTTAAAAAATTAGTTGACTTGTTAATGCTTACAATTGTACTATGCCTTTTAAGAAACTATAAATTTATCCAAAAATAGTGTTTAATCATTTCTACTCAGTTATAAACTGAAAGGTTGGAATCATGCCTTCCTTCAAAAGAACATCTGGGGATTAGAGGAGAACTTGGAAGCCATTAAGTCCTCAAATGAAATCTCCCTGGACAAACTGCAAATTGTGCAAGGTTATATGAGTAGTAAGTTTCACAGAGAAGATTTAAATTGAGTTCTTTTGGTACCTTCTCCTTGTGCGATCTTTGGTAAGTCACTTAACTTTTCTTTTTAAAATATTTTTCCATGTTTACATATTTTGTTTTCTTTCCCTCCCCTCTTCTCTCCTCCCTCTGGATTCAATAAGCATTTCTATGGGGTTATACAGATATTATCACTTATTGCTATTTCCATATTATTCATTTTTGCAATAGAGCAATTTTTATAACCCAAACCATATATCCATATAAATAAATAACATCTCATTTGTTTTTCTTCTATGTTTCTACTCCCACAGTTCTTTCTCTAGATGTTGATATTGTTCTTTCTCATAAGTCCCTGAGAATTGTCTTATATTAGCAAAGTCATTTACATTGTATTGCTCCACAATGTTTCACTTTCTGTGTATAATGTTCTCTTTGTTCTGCTCCTTTCACTCTGCAGCAGTTCCTGGAGGTTCTTCCAGTTCATACAGAAATCCTCCAGTTCATTATTCCTTTCAGCACAATAGTATTTCATCACCATCAGATACCACAATTTGTTCAGCTATTCTCCAATCAAGGGAAACCCCCTCATTTTCAACTTTTTGACACCACAAAAAACACAGCTATGGATATTTTTGTACAAACATTTTTTCATTGTTATCTCTTTAGAGTACAAACCTAGCAGTGGTATTTCTGGATCAAAGGTTATTCATTCTTTTAAAGTCCTTTGAGTATAGTTCCAAATTGCCTTCCAGAATGGTTGGATCAGTTCACAACTCCACCAGAAATGCATTAGTGTCCCAATTTTGCCACATCCCCTCCAACATTTATTATTTTCCTTTACTGATATATTGGCCAATCTCCTGGGTGTGAGGTGATACCTCAGTATTGTTTTGATTTATATTCCTCTAATTACAAGAGTCGCTTATCTTTTCTCAGCTTCAGCTTCTTGATTTGTAAAATCAAGATATTAAACCAAATGTTTCTAAGGTTCCTTCTGGATCTATCAAATGAGAAAAGATGATAAATATTTCATTCTTTACTCAAAATGGATAATAATTATTACTTATTCATATATTTTAATATTATAATTTCTGAACTAGGCAACCATAATGACTGTCATGAAATAAAAACATTTTGTAATGTTTTATGAACCTAACAAAAGGTTGAGATATCAATCCTGATCTGAGTTTAACTACATGTTGATTATATTAAAGGGAATTATTTGATTTATTTGAATTTTTGTGTCTAAAATAGTTAAAAAATAATACTGGCCTATTACATGGATATCTTACATGGGCCTTTGAAATTACAAGAGCATTATGTAAATTAATAAATCATAAAAACATATAATGCATCATGATATCATAGAATACAATTTATTTATTAGCATTGAAACAACTATAATATTAAATGTGTCCTCAAATTCACTTGGTAATGGATTTTAAAAGTAACTTGAAAGATTTTTTTTTTTCACTTGGGATCATTTTAGGAAAGGGCCAACAGGAACCAATATAGATTTTGGAAGTTTTTGTGTCTCATTTGAATATTATTGAAGTATCACTTCAGGGAATGGCTAAGGATGGAATTTATAATGGGAAGGCATGACTCAATTTAATACTCTGATAGTTTAGGCGGATATTTGAACAAAGTAAGATATACATATATATGAATATATGTCATTCAGTTTTTAATAAAAAGAGATTTATTTACCCATAACAAAGAAAGAATATTTAACAAAGAAACAGTACACTTAACTGAAGAAGATAGGAATCCTCATTCCTCACAATATAATTCTGGTCAACAGAGCACAATATGATGACTACCTATGATTTTTGACTCCACATTTCAAGTTCTTTTACTTTTCTTAATTTTGAATTTTTTAATTCTTGAGAGAAAATACATCAGCTGAAACCAAGATAGAACTGTAGGTTTCTGGTTTATCATAATTGATAGCTGCCTTGCCTCTTAAGGAAAAAAAAATTGGCCTAATTTAAATGAGGTGAGAGGCAGAGGTAGATACTTTCTTAAGCAATGGATCTAATTGATCTATTCATAATTACAGAGACATCTAAATAATGGATAGAGCATTGGAATGAAGATATGAAGACCTATAATTGAAATTTTAACTCACTTATATGTGAAGAAAAAATAATCTGCCTAATTTCTTCACCTGTAAAATGAAAATAAATAGTATATAACTTGTAGGTTTGTGAGGATCATATAAAATAACTGATAACAAATACAAAGTGCTTTTCAAACCTTTAAGAATTAGTTAAATACTAATGATGATAGTAATGACAATGATAATGGCAGTATTAGTGATGCTGATGATGTCAATGAGAAGATGTATCCTAAGATTTGGACTGTTTTGATGTGACTTATTTATAAAGAATATCTCTTTAGTGTTCTATTCATCCTACTGACTTTTTCACTTCTTGAGAGTCCATTCACAATGATGTCTTCAGGTATAAGAACTCATTATTAATTTCATTTTATAAAGTTCCTGAAACCAAAACAATGAAGAATAAACACCTACTAATTGGAAGTTATTTCCAATTGCTTAGTCAATATTAAGTACATACTAGGTGCCATATATGATTCTTGACAAAAGAAGGATATTAAATGAAAGTGATATATGATGGAATAAGTCCATTTTGCATATTTTTATCCATTTCTACATATTTCTCTTTGTATAGATTCATATAAGCATTCTCAAGCTTCTCTTTATTTATCAGTTGTAATTTTTAACATTATAATAAAAATAGAACAGAATGGAAGTTTAATAGAACAACTTATTAAGCCATTTCCAATAAATGGAGATTAATTTTGTTTTTATTTCTTGGCTACTAAAAAAAGTTAACTTCTTTATATTTTATATCTGATGACTGTTTGCCTCACTTTAAACTATTTGCTCATTCACCAATTGCTTCAGAATATTAGAATACTGATAAATTATTCTGACTTTCTTTTTCCCTCCTGGAAGTTTTAGCTCTGGCTTTTAAATACCCTTTTGATATGCTAACAGAACCTAAATGAGAAGAATTAAATAAACCATTAGGTATAAACACAGCCACAATATACTAATTTTCTGATAACAGGAGAAGTTGGCTAATTGGTAGACATATAAACTTGTTGTATTCTCCATTAAATTCTAAAGTCCTAGAGGAAAGGGACGTTATTACTTCCTTTTTAAAGTACACCAGTCACTGGACTCTATGCAGTCAATACAGAATATGTTTATTAATTATTCTCTTATTCTCAGTGTTACCTTCTCCATCTCCACTAGAGATAATTATCAGCATCATTAAAACAGTAACAATGTCAGATTAATCTTCATTTAAAAAGATAAAATATATTGTGGGGTAATTCATCTAGTTTTACCTATATTCATTATTATTTTCTGGGCTATAGCAAAAGGTTTTTATAAATCTTCTTGCTGTCCTATCATTCAAAGACATGAAATCATAGACAGCAGTCATTTAGAAACAACCCACAAGTCAGTTCTATATTGATTTAATAGAACCATGAGGTAAACCTTATTTATCGAATTTCTTGAACATATCCTCCAGAGCCCAATCAGTAGACTCAATAAAATTATGATGTGGCATAACTAGTGTGTCTCTTGATTTATCAGACTTGTCATGTTGTCCCTTGGAAAAATCTTTCAAGTTTTATAATTCATTTTATTATTTAATTCCCTATACATAACTTGAAGTAGTAATTTTGGAATCAAATTTTAAAACTTTCATAAAACAGGTTTTAGTATCTAGTGAGATATTCAGTGATTTTATAAAGGAACTAGAGAAGAAGGAAAAAAAAATCCAAGTGCTTACCCATTCTCATTGAATTAGAGACAGGTCATTAAGGAGTCCAATGGAACTTGCTTTGTTATTTTTGAGATTTACTTCCAAAATCTTGTTAGGTGAAGGTCTGATTAAAGGCATTGCTACATTTCCTTGTAATTGCTTTTCTAGGCTGTAAATGAAAAAGAAGGGAAGGTAGGAAAGAATCTTTTCTCAGGCAGATCTATAGGACACGGTAAATTACAAACCTTCTACTTTAATCATCAGAACATATAGATGATTTCCTCATTTAATGGTTTTTATATAAGCTTTGTTTTGTGTTATTTTATTTATATATGACACTTGTTTAGTGTCCAGTGGTAGAAAACATTGTGTGGGTCATTAGGCTTATGTAGCACAACCCCAAATGCTGGCTACCTGTCTTGTGAGTGAAAAAATTTCCAACTGCCAGATCTGGCTTTCCCCAGTATAATGATAGCTAGTGTCCAGAATGGTGACCCTGAGCTATTGCCTGACATTTGAGTGCCTCTTGAATCATTCAGAAAGAATGAATTTCAATTTTTAAGGTTTATTTTATTTTATTGTATTGCAATTCCTTGGAATGGAACAAGGTAGTACTTTTACAAGAGATACAATTCTGTTCAAATACAAGGAAATGTAATTGATAGATATTTCTCAAAAGTTACTCATAGCTCATTATATGGTTATATTTTCACCTCCTGAATAAAGTTCAGTAGAAAACTAGAAATCATAGTCTCTCAAAGAATTCAGATGTGCATTCTCTTCAGGGTTGAAGAAAATAACCATCTTTTTGGTCACATTCATACATGTATTCTTACTCCTTTGATCCTGTAACTAAATGCCTTTTTTTCTCTGCCTTCCCTCATGTTCTTAATATGCTAATTCCTCTCAGTAGTGAGTAGCTATAAAATAGTAGTCAGTTAAAATCAAAGATAGATTTTATATTCAGGTTTGACTTTGTTTCAGTATTATATAACAATTCTTATTAATCAAGAATAATATATTTCATATTTTATTAACTTCTACAATAATCCAAAATCAATAAAATTTAAGGCTACAATTGTTTTCCTTATCACCATTCTTTTTCATTAGAGTACTGATGAATTTTCTTTTTATGTACTCCAATGGATGGTGCTTTGATAATCCATGTAAACTGTGCAGAATAATCAGCATTTTTTACATATTTTGTTTTAACTTTCATTTTTTTGTCTTAGACATTTCCTCGTATACCTAATACAACCTAATGAATCTTATCTTGATATAAGATGGGGGCGGAGTTAATCAATATCACTGAATAACATACAAAATCTCACATTCTTTGATTCAGGCAGGACTTCCCAAGCAATTCAAAATTTAATAGTGGAAAAGAGATGCAAAAAAGCTAAAATTTAAAGAAAAACAACAAAAAAAGGATAATAACTTGAAGCATTCATTTTAGAGGAGTTTATATATTAATAAAGTATAAGGAAGGAGAATCACCTTGGGGAACTATCATAATGAGGAATGTGAATGGACTAAACTCACTCATAAAATGAAAGAAGTTGGCAGAATGTTAGAAAGCTTAGTGCAGTCATGTGTTGCTTATAAAAAGAAAGCCAAAATGCAAAGATTTGCACATAATTGAAATAAAAGTTTGCAACAAAATCTATTATGCTTCTTTTGGACACTCAAAGCAGATAAAAATCTCAACTTCAAACAAGACAACAACAAAAGTAGAAAATTAAGAGAGCAAAACAAGGAAATGATCTTTTGCTAAAAGGTAACCTAAAATTGTATCAATTTCAATACTTAAAATACGTTTACCCAGGCTATAACTTATAAATACTTAAAAGAGAAACTAACTGGATCACAAGTAGAAATAGATAATAACTCATTTATTGGAAAAACAATCATTTACCTCAATAGCTCCATATTAAATATAAAACAGAACAGAACAACAACAACAACAACAAAAAAGAAGTTAAGGACATAAAATTAGTAAAAAGTGAGAAAGAGAGGAAAATAAATAATTTCTAGTTATAATAGCACCTTTAAAATTGATCATGCCTAGGACATAAAATCATCAAATAAATAAAAATAGAAATATTAAATACAATCTTACTGATTTCATTGCTATAAAAATTTTAAATAGTCAGTAAAAAATCTATCAGAAACTAGGTGGAGAAAAAAAAACAATTCAATCCTGAATGAGTTTTCATTCAACAGGAAAAAAAAACATAGAGTTTACATTTTACTAAAAAAGAGTTACATTTTACTAAAAATAACGAAAACATTGAAAAAAACATTCCAAAATTTTAGGAAAGAAGCCAAAGAAATCCTTAAGGAAAACATTATATATTTTTTCATTTTTATTTACCTAAAAAAGACATGATAAATCATTGAATTGTGATTAATACTAACATCAAAAAAGAAAAGCTAAAATAAAAAAAATTAAAAATTGGAAACTTTAAGAATTGAAAAAGAAATGAGTAAATATAGGATTTTTAAAAATGATTTAATATAGAAAGCTAAGAAGTAATTTAAGACTTATAAAACTGATAAACCATTAGGTAATTTGAATTAATATAAGAAAGAAGAATACCATTTTCCATGTCAAAACGTAAAAGATTTTAAAACAGTGATGTAGAAACAATATAATAAGAAACTGTTTTGCCTTAATATATGCCCCAATAAAAAATTAAAATGAAAATAAATGGATACTTATAAAATATAGAATAAAATTAAAATAACAAGATTTAGGGAATGTAAAGATAGCTAGATGGATAGATGGATGGATAGATGATATATGTGTTTGAATATGCATATGTATACATATATGTAGGTATAAATACAAATATGCATACAAAATCATGCATACATACATTTCCAATAAGCAGGGGGTGAACAACCAGGAACATATGAATTCACAAGAGAATTCTATCCCATATTGAAAGAACATTTAATTCCAATATTACATAAATTATTTGCAAAATATAACTAAAAACAGATCCTACCAAATTCTTTCTTTGACAAAAATATGACTTATTATGTTAATTGAAATGAAATAAAATAGAAAAAATATAACTCTAGAAAAATTTACCCAGTGAATACACAGGCTAAAACTTTAAATATGGAGACTTCAAGATCTTCTGATGTCTTAAAGAATATTTTTCTTCAGTAACCTCAAGTGGGATTGGCCTCTTCCATTTCTTCTTTCTCAAAGCTGTAAGTCATAAGGATTTGAAATGACTCGGCACTTGAAGCAAGGCTTGAAACTTGATGAGTACTGAAATGGAACTTTCCCTAAAAATCCCCAAAGAAATGGAAAGGATATGAGCCTTGAAAAGTACCAAAGAGGAAATGCTTCAACTCTTCAAAAGACCTTAGATTTATTATGAGATGGCATCTCTCTACTAATTACAACCAGTGTGACCTTGAGCAAGACACTTTATTCCTCATCTATAGAAGAATGCCTATTGTTCCATGCTCTAAATCCATGATCACATTGCAATAAACATTGTAAAGCATATATATGTGTATATTTGTCTTCATGAATTATTCAAATGAAACTTGTTGTAGGTAGTGATAAACATAATCTAAAGTGTGGACATCCCCTAAGAAAAGTCAGTATGATATCCAAGAAGGAAGTGTCAGGCAAACTCACAAATCACAAATCAGATGAATGCTTTTTAATCCAGTCTCTGGGGGATATGGGACAAGAATTATATCTACCTTCCCTTTCTAAGTACTGCTAGTCTAGGAGTATATAGGTTCAAAACAAAAGGCACTTCTATGATCACATAAATGGGGAGGATTACCCTAAGTGACACCATACACAACTCATTCCTGACAAATAACAGTTGCATGAAAGACCATCAGAAAAAGCTAAGAGTAGGTTAACACATTTATTCCACCTAATTGCCAACAAAACATTGAGAAATAAAACACATTAGAATATATCAGGAAAGAAAGAGTAAATAAGCTCTTTAGATAGGAGTAAAATGAGATCTCAGTTTAACAAAGAAAAAAGCTTTAATATCACCTGAGGAGAAATTCCCTTAAGAGTCCAGGGAAGTAGAATGGAAAATAAGGGCAAGTTGAAGAGGCAACTTGCCCTACATATTCAGAAGCTTCCAGAGTCCTTGTTTCTCTATAATAACATCTTAAGATAGTCACCAAGCATGTCTTTCTCAAGAAAATGAAAATAAATAAAAAGTTGTGGATTATATCTCCTACCCAATGCACCTACAGTAAATCCATCCTGTATGTATCATATAACACTCAGTATTCTATTCACTAATCCAAAGCCACATACATGTAGTACATAAATGTCTTAGCCTTGGGTTGAAGCCTAGGTTATGTAATTGCAGAAACATTTTTTCATCATTGTATCCCCTCTCAGGTCCTAGTACAATATCCTCTATGCTAATGGTAAGCAATAAGGAAAAAATAAAACCTTGCATTACTTAATTTATTAATTCAGAAAATATTCATTAAATATCTACTATGTGCCATTTGCCAAACATTATGTTAGGAGCTGAGGATACAAAGAAAGGAAGATGGCAATGGCTGATACTTTGGAACTTAGTGCATATGAATGAATGAAATCCAAATGGATAAGAAATACTAACAATTGCCTAATTTAAATCTCTTCCTCATACTTTCCCCCAAACCTTCTTCCCCTCAAACCCTCACCTTGGCATTATTCCAGCAAAGGCTATTTTATTTCATTCTTGCAACAATGGGGGACTCATAAGCCAGTTTTTGAAATAGAAATGTTAATCAATATGACACTGTTAGTGTTGCAATGGTACTCTGACAGACTAGAGAGAGCTGCTACTAAGTATGGGAATACACTTGCCTATTTGCAATGGTGGACAGATGAGAGACACTGCTGGTACAGGGGAATGCTGCCACACAGGGGAACTACTCTGGGGAATGCTCTGGGGTTTGTCTACTGATCCCTACTAATGGCTGATGGATCAGTATATCTTTCTAACCTCCTCCCCCCTTCACTCCCTTCCTTCTTCAACCCTCTCCTTCCTGCCTCCCTCTTCTCCCAGTTCTTCTTGAAGTCTTTGGCTTCTTCCCTCTCCCTGAGTGAACTATAAAATACTCCAGTTTCCTTTCTTAGGTAAGGGGTTTGTTGTGATAACAGGATGGGAAACTGAGGTAAGAGGGATGAGGGTTTCCCTAAACTATAAGGAGAATTAGGAGGGTTATGGAAATAACCAGTCTTGTCACAAACGTGACAGAGAGACAGTCAGAGATGGAGGACAACAGTTAAAATCTTTCTTCTTCACAAAGCCACCAAGAAAAGTCTCTCCTTCAGCTTGGCTTTCTTCCAACTCTTGGTCAGTCAAATCTCAGAGAGAGCAGACGTTTCTCCCTTGGTCAGAAAGCCCCAAAACCAAGTCTTCCCCACAAAGGTCCTCAGCCAGCCTCAACTGCCAACTCCTGGGAACATACTGTTTGGAACCTTCTTGATTGACAGGTCAGGTCCCAAGCTTGTTTTCTTGCATCTTGACTTACAAGTCATCTCTCTCTCCATGCCTCTACCAAAGTTTTACAGCCAGCAAGCAAAGTACAAGGAATAAGAGCATGCAGGCTCCCTTTTATTAATGCAAATTGATCCCTCCCTGTCTTCACCATTGGCTGATTCCCAGAAAGTCACAAGAACCAGCTGATGGGAATGTCATTTACAACTCCAATCATTCACCTTAAAGTAAAGCAACTTCAATTATTAGCCTCTTAAAGGAGGCTAACCTATCATGTGCTCTTCATCATGAGCTACTAAAATGGATGTGGGGAAAAAGTTTAAGCTAAGAACATGAAACTTAGCTCAATTTTCTTTTTATCTTACTACATTATGTGAGCTTATGAGAGGAATTCACCATCTTTTCAGGACCTGCTCTTCCCAATTTCCTCTTTGTCACCCAGGCTTGATACCTAGTTGTTATCTTTGAGTTCTGGCCTTTTCTTACTACCATTCCCCATCCAGTTTGTTGCCAAGATCTATCAATTTTTCCTTCACATTATCTCTCAAATATGACCCTTTCTCTCCTCTGCCACTGACATTATTATTCAGACCTTCATAACCTCACACCAGGACTATAAGAATATTCTACTTGATCATCCTATATGTCTCTCCTTACTCCAATACATCATTCACTCAGCTGTCAAATTGATTTTCCTAAAGCACAAATTTGATCACATCTTCCCCTAACTCAATAAATTCCAGTGACTCCCTATCACTTCTAGGATCAAATATAATTTTTTGGCATTCAAAGCCATTCATAACTTGCCTACCCCTGATTTTCCAATTTTTTTGCAATCCAGTAACACTGGACTTTTTGCTGTTTCTTCAAAGAAATACTCCATCTCTTGAAGTAGATAACTGAACCTGGTTGTTCCCCATCTTGCAATGATTTCCCTCTTCATTCCTGACTACTGACTTTCCTGGCTTCCTTCAAGTTCCAGCTAATATTTCATCTTCAAAAGGAAGCCTTTCCCAATACCTCTTAATTCTAGAAATTTCCCTCTGTTGATTACTTACTGTTTGTACTGTATATAATATCTGTACATAGCTGTTTGCATGTTGTCTCCCCCATTAGATTGTGAGCTCCTTGAGAACCAGGACTATCTTTTTTGTAATCCCAGAGTTTAGCTTGTTATTGGTCACATTCTAAGTGCTTAATTAATGCTTATTGATTGACTGCCTCTGAAGGAGGTGCTAAGGAGTAAAATAAAACAAAGGTAAATCTGGGAAAAAAATTAAAAGATCTTAATAGTCCCTAAACTAGATAATCTAAAATTATTGCATGATTGGGCAAAATTAGCTCACTGACTGGCATCTCCTTGCTGAACATTTATCCACATCCCAATGGGCATTGACCTATCATTAAAAATCATTGCATGCAAATGTTCCTATTATCTTTCTTTCCTTTATATGAGTAATAGTAAAGCCAGCAATCCTAGCTATTATGTCATTTATATTGTACATTGCTTTTAAGAATTGTTTATGGGAGGGGTGGGTCATGATCAATCATCTTAGGAAAGAAATCAGTTTCTTTGCATATATATATATATATATATATATATATATATATATATATATATATATATATATCTGTTAGCAAGACAAGCAACTTATATGATTAGGACCATGAATTGACCTAATTGGACAGAGAAGGTCTCTAGGTACTGAATAAATGTGTGTTAAATCAGAGAGTCTGTTTGAATTATAAATCAATTCATTTTAATTCATGAGCTTTTATGAAGTTCATGATAACTGCAAAGCCTTATGCTAAGGACTGGAGATAAAAAGACAGTACTGAAATAGTACATGCCTTCCAGGAACACTGGAATGAGTAGGGAAGAGGGGAAGTGGGTTCCAAAGGCCCACTATTTTCTATTTTTGCCAAAAACAGACAAGACTCTGCTAAGTATAATGAGAAATAACTGAAATATCCTTGTGGAAATTTTCAGGGTAGTAAAGAAGGAAATGTGTAGATAAAGTACAGATACTTGCATGATTTCAAAACTAGTTATTGCCCTTCCTCTTTGACCTAGAAATTACTCGAAAAGGTTCATAGTAGAAATATACAGTGAACAAGAAAACCTTTCCATTTTCATTTTGGGATATTACATCAATCCCTCAAAAATGAATTTGTGTGTTTGAGGTATTATATGTATTTGCCATTCATGTCAAATTGCATTTCACTCATAATATGGTACCATGAAAATGAGAACAAGCTTATTCCAATGTAGTGTAATAGGTCAAAAATGTAGATGGGAAAAAGAAAATGTGTTATGTATATTCTAAATAGCAAGGACTAAGTATTATAAATCTATCACTCACAACTGACTAATATTATATAGTGTGTGGATGTGTAATTAGAAGCAGTGTGGCACAAATTATGGAGATCCAACCTTTAGTCAATAATTTAGTAAATATTTTTAAGAGTCTACTCTCTACCAGGGACTGAGCTGAGCCCTGAGATACAAAGAAAGTCCAGACACAATCCCTACCCTTAAGTAGAGCATAGGCTAATGGGATAGTGAACAAATAAATAAATAAATAAATGTAAATAAGTTATTTACACAATAATTGGGAAATAATATAGACAAGGAACATATTTAAAAGAGCTGAGGAAAGCTTTGTATGGAACATAAGATTTTTACTTTGTTTTTTAGTCTAGAAGACCAATACTGATGTTCTAGACCCTTCTGGGCAAAGGTGTGCCACTTGTGCAGAGTGGGCACTCAGGGAAATGCTCTGGTTCCTGTAATATTTATTGGGAAAGGAAATGGGGGATTGGAAAAATGGGGAATAAATGTGAGGTTTGTATGGGGTATGGAGTTTAAGGGGAGAGAGGGAATATTGCTCGGTGAAGCAAAGGAGAGAGATGCCCCCTGCTGAGAGGAAGCAGCAGGGGTCCGATAAGGACTGTTTGTCCTAAAATGACTGAATTGAAGTTCAGCTCCCTCTATGCCCAGAAAAGATAGTCCACTTATATGACTGCAAATTCAAATAATATAAAGTTTAATAACCAGTTGGGATTGGAGTTTTTCTCAGCTTCAGAGTTAAGGCCAGGCCCCAGAGGCTGGAGGAGGGTTTCTTCCACTCCCGTCTACTCTATATCAGTCCTGCTTTGTCTAATTCAGAATCTTAGCAGTACACAGAAAGCAAACAAGAACAGTTCTGACTTTCAGAAGTAATTAGGACTACATCTTCGGGTTGAGCCAAGAAGAGGTGGCACACCACATCAGACTGGGCTGAACAAGCTCCTCTCTCCTCCAACACCAGGAAGCAAGACCAACCTGCAGGAAGGAAGTGCTAGTCACAAGACCCAACTACCACTCTCAGTTGCCTCTTCCCCCCACCAACTGTTAGTCTAGTTTCCTTTCCACATTCCCCCTTCTTCCCAGCACCTGAGGAAATTTTTTGCATGCAATATCCCTATGTCCAGCCTCCCAAAGCAAGTACTTTTTCCTTAACTGTCTCCTGCATTGAGGGGACTCACAGACAGCTTGAATTTGCCCTCTGGCCACTAGAACTTGTTAAAGGTTCACCAATGCTGTTCTAGACTCTTGTATTCTGCTTGTGTGTTTCTTGTCAAGCCATTTAACTCCCAAATATACAAGATGACTATTTTTTTCTGAGTTGCAAAGAAGATATTAATTTGTATCAGTGGTGATTCAGTGAAATCATATGTCCAAATCCTATCTGATATACACACAAATAAACATAAATTATATATGTACTCTATTGTATTCATTTATATATTTATTACCCTAACACAAAAATATATGTAACTATAACAATTAAAACATGTTGCATATGTACATACAAATATTATATGTATATATTACATATTATATTATAAAATCAAATGACAAATACCTGTTATGTTCTCATACATATTCATTAAGATAAAAGAAAAAAGAAAGGAAGGAATGAAAGAAAGAAAGAAAATAAAGATTATTACTTGAAAATTTTCTCATTATCTTTTCTTTCTTTTGGATCAGTAATAAGAAAGTCAGCATCACTACCCATTATTTCATTCATATCATGCATTGCTTTTAAGAGTTATTTATTGTTTTTTCTTCATAATCAATCATCTTATGAAGCAGATCAGTTTCCTTAAGGAATTGTCAGAAGGAAGGAAGGATACAAGGAAAGAAATAAAGAAAAAAGACACTGACATTAAATATCCTTAGTTCCCTGGTGAAGACCCTCTATCGATTTCGTCAGTGCTTCAGTTTATAATCCTAAAAGAATTCCCAAAAGTTAACTAACTTTCCTGGAATCATGTAATCGTGCATATATCAGAAGCAGAAATAGAACCTACATTATCCTACCTCTGTGGCTAGGACTTTTTTTTTTATGCTACATTGCCTTTCATTATATGTACTTTTTTTTTGTGCTGAGTCTTGTTTCTATCATGAAGGAGAATCAATGTGCTTGTCCACACAGTGTCCTGAGAGTCTTTGTGCATCTTTTTGGTGATGTAGATAGATTCAACTTTACACAACTACTAGCCATATGATTCTGAACAAATCACCTATCCTCTCTCAGATTCAATTTCCTAAATTCTTAGATGGAAGTAATCATAGCAAAGGGTTGTTGTGAAGTTCAAATAATTGTTGTCAGCATTAAATGGATAATATGATTGAAATTCTTTATAAATATTAAATTGCTATATAAATGTTAGATTTGGTAATGATTTGTCTGTATATATTAAAAATGCAAAATCACATTAGGCAACATAATTTAGCGAATGGTCTTCTAGAAAAAGAGAGCTCAGTTCAAGTCTTGCTTCCTGACTTCATGATTAGAATGATTTTCAAACTTGAGTTCCCTAAAATAATAAAATCCCAGGGAAGAACCAAATGCTTTCTCTTCTGGCTCATCTCAATCTCTTACTGTTTCTCTCTGTTGCTCATCCTGTCTATCTTTATTTCTATTTGTCTTCCTCTTTCTGCCTACACACACACACACACACACACACACACACACACACACACACACACACAACCTAAAGAAGAATTTCGATAGATATCAATACATGGCAAAAATTGTGAATCTTGGAGAATGGAACAATAACTGAAGAACAGCTCAGTTTCATTGCATCAGATTTGTGTGTGTGCATACACCACACAGACATATACATACATACATGTATATATATAAATGAGCATATGTATAAGTGTGCACACAAATAAAATATGTATATATGTATGCATGTAGATGCATATAGATGGATACATGCACAGACCTGTATAATATTTATTGGCATAGAAATGTCTTTATATATGTTTGCAAAATTATTCAGGTACTTATATTAAATATATATTTTAAAGTGTGCTGATGAAGTTAATGTAAAAATACCAAAAGTTTAAATTGTGTTAGCTCTGAACTCACCTTCTCATATTTTCCTAGTAATAGAATCTTAAGAGAAAAGAGAAATCAGAGAGATTTGTGCTAAATGTATTTCTCCATTTTCTCTACCAAAAATAATATTTGTTTCATGGGGGAAAATAAATTAACATTTGCAGTTTCTGCAATGAAAAGCCACTGTATAGGTACTTTGTTGATGATTTTGATAAACTGAATTAGAGTTTTTTTAAGTGCACACAATATAAAAAAAATTAAATTATTCTCTATTCCAAATAATGTTTATACATTTTTATAGTATGTCTATATAAAGGGAAAAAATACAAGTAAAGAAATGTGATGTTATGTTACTTGAAACAATTTTTGAAGAAAATTACCCTGCCAAGTGAGCTAACAGATAATCTAAAGCAGAAGTTCTTGCCAGGAATTTAAATATAGTAATTTTTGTGTCCTGCCTACTACAGGCTTTTACATAGAAACCAATAAGGGAAAGCCACAGTAAAGATGAGAGATAGTACAATACAGCATATGGTTGATCCCTACGAAGTCTCTTATATGGTGTATTTTTAATGTCATTTTTACCTAGAAACTAAAAAAAACTCCTTTTGTGACATAAATGATATGTAAAAGAAGCAAGGATTTGTTACTTTGCAATATCCAAAAGGAAAATTATATTTTTAGGCATTACTTTCACATGAATTGATCCTTTAAAATAATTTTAAATCTAATATCCTATATATGCAATATAATATGCATGAGCAGAAATTTAAACAAGATATATTTCATATGTTTATAGATAATAGATATAACTTAAGACAGATAATCAACTTCATTCTTCTTTTCTCCCTTTTTAATCATTTTTTCCTACACCTAATCTTAAATTAAATAGGATCTGTGCCCCAAGGTTCATTAAATCATTTATACTCGTACCCAGTAATACCACTATAAAGTCTGTATCTCAAAGGGATTAAAGATGGAGAAAAATAATGTATCTGTGCAAAAATATTTATAGCAGCTTTATTTATGAAGGCAAAAAACTGGAAATGTAAGGAATGTCCATCATTTGGGGACTGGATGAGCAAGTTGTGGTATATGCTCACAAAAAAACTTTTAAGACTTATACGAGATCATGCAAAGTGAAGTGAGCAGAACTGCAACAATATTGTACATAATAGAAACAGTAATGTGTGATAGTCAACTGTGAATGCTTTAATTATTATCAATAAGGAAAGAATCAAGGACAACTATAAGGGACTCATGATGTACCACCAAAGAAGTAACAGAGTCCAAATGCAGATCAAGCATACCATTCTTCACTTTATTTCCTATATAAATCTTTCTCATGTGTCTTTCATGCAAAATATCCCACCTATCCTCTAAATTTACCATTTCAAGCCTTTCCATAATATATCTAGTTTGCCCTCAAAGTATGAAAAACATTTTTCCCTTATCATGGTCCCTTGGATTCTCAAAATTCCTTAAAATGTCAGCTCAGGAGCCACTCATTACAGGAGGAATTTTTTTGAGGCCCCAATATTTTTCTCTTTAAATTTTCTTGTACTTATTTGGATATGTATGCATAAGTATATTATATTTTATGTGTATATATTTCTATTATATATAGTATATTTGGTATATGTATAGACACCCATTCCTGTTTAAAAACACAGAGATAGGCTAGTTTAGAGATAGAAAATCTGCTTGTTAGAATACCCTCAGTTAAAATACAGGATTTGATATAACTGTGTAGCTGTGGGCAAGTAATTTAACTCTCAGGTCCACTAAAACTTTGAAAGACAGAAACTGAAAAATGATTGACCAAACACATTGTTTGGAGTAGGGATTTTGTCAAAAGGAGTTAGGTCCTCTTAAGGATGAATAACAAATAATGATGATTACACATACAATTATAGATAAATATCTGTTTAGGAACTAACCCTGTACTTGTCTACATTTATGATTTCACTGGAGTAGGATACTACCTCTGCTGACTTCTCACTATACTTCCTCCATTAATCGTGTAAGTTAGAGTTTCAAGGCTGACAACTGCACATGTAGTCTATAAAGTGAATTTTCCCCTTTCACAACCAATTAGTAATGATGCTCCTTATTCATCCTTATCCTAATTCTAAAACAACCAAGTGACATATTTTGACGTTTTCTCGTTAATTACTGATTTTAAATATATCACTTGATTAATAAATTTGTTCTGAGCCACCATCTAAACTGGTTAATGTTCAATACAAAAAGAAACCTCTTTTCCTGCAACCTATTGCTTTGCTCTCTCTATATCAACCTCTTCTATATTTTTACTAAAAGGATGGTATGTGTAAACATATCTGTGTGTTTATATCTACAAAATATTAGTTTTGGAAAAGATTACAAGCAAAGTCACCTTTAACCTTAAAATATTGATTTATTTCTCAGCTTGGTAAACAGTCCTACAATTCAGTTCTCCCAAGATACCAATTAAATATTTTCTCTATAAATTTCTTCATTTTCCTTTGCAAGATAATGGTTAAACTAAGTTCTCTGAAGAAACAAGTTCTCATAGCCTTTTTTTAGCTGACTTTCCTTTAGTCATGACAGTTGGTTCCTCAAAATGACAATTAAACTCTCTTCTTATAAAATATTTAGAGAATGACAGTTAAACCATAACTGTCTAAAATTTCCTTTTCTCTTCAACATATAGATACTACACACACACACACACACACACACACACACACACACACACACACACACACACACATCTGTGGGAGAAACCATTTAATCTATCTCTTCTCTCTCTGTCTCTCTCTGTGCCCCCCCTCTATTTCTCCCTCTGTATCTCTCCTTCCCTCTCTTTATGTCCTCTCATTCTGTCTCTCTCTCTATCTCTATCTCTGTCTCTATCTCTGTCTCTCTCTGCCTTTCCCTCTCTCCCTCCCACTTCCCCATCCTTCCTCCTTCCTATATATTCATATACATTTACGTGTATTTATGTGTGTAGACATAAATGTCTCTATATAGATATACAGACATTATATATCATATTTCCCTATAGATGTGGATATGATAGATTTATGTTCATAATTGAATATATATATCTAATGGTTGCCCAAAATTTTATATACATCTATGTGCATATATACACGCACATACAAATGTAAATATATATATGCATACAAATGTCTGTGTGTAGCTTTGTGACCTCTAAGCACAATTTATTTCACCTTATACATATTTATGCATTTTAAGACAGGACAAGAGAGGTTTGGAATTCTGAGGATGACTTAAAGGAATGGAGTGGCAGTTTGAAGAGCAGAGGCTTATGAGAGAGGAACAGAGAATTCTAGAGAAGCTCTGGGTCTTCTACCTTGAGACCTGGAACTTTTGAAAAGTCCAGTTTCCTGAAGGCTGAAGGATTTCTGAACCCACAAGTGAAGATCCTGTTTCCTTCCTAATTTAGCATCTGTTCTTTCACCTGAGATTCAACCATAGATAACCTCCTCCTCCAGTGAACATCTCAGACCCCTAAAGGGAGATGAGTGGACTCTCTCTAACCAGCGCCTTGGCTCTCCTGACCCTCCTTGTCACCTCAAACTGTTTCTTAATTATTTATTTAAGATATATTTATATTTAAGTCAATAGAAGGGGTTATTAGCTGGGAAAGGGGCAGAGACGGTTGTGGGCACAGTTACTGGTCCATTGAATTAAAGACTGCACAGGAATCATGGGCTTCCTCCATCGACTGCCCTCAACCCTTTTTCCTAACCTTGTTAATAAAAACTTAATAGTAATCAGATCACAGAAGTGACTTCATACCTTAAAGGAAGCGTATAGCTTCCTACCTTGAGGGGTTCTGACTGGGGAGAGCATCATCTCATCTCCCCAGCCATTGCATCAAAGGGATTCCAGTGATAACTGTCAACTTGATATCACTTGAGTAAGAGTGAGAGGGGCTACCATTTTCCTCTCTCATAGGCTTTACCACAAGCCCTGTTCCTGCTCACATAATCCACTCAATACCTCACTGGTATAACCCCAACCCATGAGCCAATCCATTGATGATTTAACAAGAAGATTCCCTCTTGTACACATGCATAAATATAGATGTATATATGTGAATTCCTATAAAGTTATACACAAATTATGAGGCAGTTTTATATAGTGGAGAGTGAATTTACCTTGGAGTCACTCAGATTTGAATCTAAATCTTGCCTCTGACACATGCTATGTGATCCTGGGCAAGTTGCTCAACATCTCAGTGCTCCAGGAACTCTCCATGACTCTAACTTGTAGAGAAGTACTAAACTAAGCTGGTAGATGTTTACTCTATCAGAATTCCTTATACTAATATAATGATAGGTCCAGACTAAAGCACACGGTCACACAGAGATGCCACTATAACCAATAATAACAGTGACTCCTGATCTCCACCCACAAATCAAAGCAAAAATGTCTTTATACAACATATTTTTAAACAGTAGATTGCAAAAGTATAAACAACACTGCATATCTGGGAAAAACAAGGAATACTATGTCTCATAGTTAGTTATAGTTGAAGCCTGGTTGGATTAAGGACAATTTGGGTTGATTACTAGATAATTCCCTTTCTTTCTGAGTAATGACATACTGCACCAAATAGCAAAGCATCAGGGATACAATTCAATTGTGATAAAACTGAAAAATGGCTCTCCACTTAAGCACCCTCAGTACAATTGTTAAACAAATCCCAGATCAATAAACTGGGGAACTTCTGTCATTTTTTTTTCAGAACACAAAAGTTTACTATTTCTTTTCTGAAGAGTAGATCAAAAGTTGAAGGGTAATAAAGAAAATAAATGAGACTTTTTTCCTTATAAATAGAATCTTGGACATTGCCCAAGTGTGTAACGTAAACAGTCATAATGAGGATTGAATGGGATGGGGGGAGGGAATAATATTGTCTGCTTATATTTTTGGAATGATTGTCTTATCTTTCAAACCATTGTTAAGGATGACTTAAAGTTATTACATGCCAATTCTATATTAGTTAATTCAAAAACATGTAAAGTGCTTGCAGACTTTAAACCTTAAATGTTTGCTACTGCTGCTGCTACTACTACTGTAAGCATTTATTTTATTAAGTAACTACTATTTATTAGATGCTATTATTTCCTGGAGATAAAGCAGATGAAGAGAAAATAGCTCTGGTTTTAAGGAGGATGTATTTCAATGAAGGAGAAAATATATAAGCACCTCAATTTATATATATATATATATATATATATTCATATATACACACACATATATCTTACACTTTTAGGTATATTTATAATATGTAGACAGTAAATACATTGTCGTTTGGTGAGTGAGGCTACTAAAAGTTCGGTGGATCACAAAAGGGTTTGTGTTGAAGGTGTTAAATTGAGTTAAATCTTGAAGGAAGTCAAAGATTCCAAAAGCAAGATGTTTGAAAGAAGTTCATTCTAGGCATGGAGGAGAGAGTGTAATAGCATAGAAATGAGAAGTGGAGAATGATTTAATAAGTATAGTAAGTAGACTGGTATGTGTGGACTATAGAATAGATAGAAGGGAATAATTTACAAGATTTGTAAGAAGGGAAGGGGCCAAGTTGTGACAAACTTTGATAACAAGTAGAAGAGTAAGCAATAGAATGTATGACTCTTGAGGTCAGGACCTACTTTAATTTCTGCATTTTTATCCCTATCACATAGCATGTGCCTGTAAGATCAGTGGTGCTTAATATTTAATGAATCAAATATAATTTAATCTAAATATAATTGGGAACTTGATATTAAAATAGGATTATAATGCTGAATGCCAATTTTAAGTGTATTTCAAAATGAGTACAGATACAGCTTATAAAAGATTCAGCCAATGATTTAGTGATTCCAATATTCAAGACAAAATTAAAAAAAAAATCTCTGCTAGCTTCTATTTCTAGAATAGTAGGGATATATGAAAAGTCTGGGAGCAGTTTGGGGATGACCATTTTTCAATCTGTGTTGAATTAAAAGCCAAAATATACAATGAAGGGATAGTGGCTAGAAAATAAGTGTGACCAGAAAAGAAGAGCAAAAATAATGGCATTTATTCAAAAGGTACACGTATGCAAAACATTATATATGTATCATATTTTTTGGTTCTTGTAACACTTACAAAGGAGGTGCTATAAACAGAAGACTCATCTTTCTGAATTCAAATTCAATCTCAGACATTACTACCTGTGTTACCCTGGGCAAATCACTTAACGTTCCTTTTCTCAGTTTCTATGTGTGTAAAATGAACTAGAGATAGAAATAGCAAACTATTCTTATCTTCACCAAGAAAATTATATATTCTATTGGTTACTCCCAAAATGCATCACAAAGATTTGGATGTGACTGAAAAACAAAATAAAAATGTTTTGTACATATATGCATGTATATGTGTAAGTATATATAATATATATCAATACATATACTTTCATATTTCAATGCATCTATACAAATGTGTGCAAATGAAAGAAAGAGAGACTACTGAAAAACAGCCAAGTAATTTTTGATACTATGGCCTTATTGTTTCAGCATTTGGGATTATTCCATTTTGTCAAAGAATAAAAGAATAGAACCCTATTTGTTGAAGATTAAGATCCTAACTGTAGTGAACGCAATGTTTAAGAAAATAATAATTGTTCATGTCTGATGACCTAAAGATTGAACTTGATTTTCTTTATGGTAAAATAAATAGTTTCTTCTTTTTTTTCTTTACTAATACCCTCTGTAATATTACCTCAGCTCATTCTCAGGTTCTTGGGTTGGTTGGCAGAGGATGCTTCCTAATCTTAATTTCTGGAATAGCCTACAGATATCTACCAACCAATGGACCATGAGCAGCAACTAATGAATGTCTCAAGAGTAAAATAGAAATTATAATTAGCTCAAGCTAAATGCACTGGATAAGAAGGAAGAGGAAGAAAAGTAGTTATAAATTTTCCCCACATGAACCTTATGTACATTTAAAAATAGAATCCATGGAAAGAATACTTAAAAACTTAAGAAAACAATGGCAATGATGTTCCCAAGTAGGAAATATATTTAGTAGAGTCAATTTACCTCTCACATACTGCAAGGCTTTGACTTCATTTTTCTATTCTAAAAATCCTCCTCTTATTTTGCCTCTGTATGTTCAGCTTACTGAGTTAGGCACTACAAGTCTGATAATTTATCAGGTTCCACAGTCTACATATAATACTATCTGAAATTCACGATCAGCTCTCATCTCTCCTGCCAAGGATCACACTCCTTGAAAATACTTCCTTTTGTGAGACATTAGTCTGTGCCAAAGTCCATCTAGGGACCATGCATCTCTTCATCCTCCTATAAAGCTCAAATATTTCAAAATTTCAAAAATTTCCTTTCCTTTCACCAGAGCTAAAAAGAGATTCCATTTCACAAAGGCCAATTTCTTAATTAATTTTTATCTATTGTCTGGACAACTCAGTGCTGGAATGTTCAGTCTTTTTAGGTGTAACAAGATCTTTATCAAATCTACCATCCAATCACCTTTCCCATTAAAATAAAAGGAAACTTTCATAAGAGTTAATGTGTCTTTGTACTTCATTTTGTTGTTCAGGTGTTTCATTTGATTCTGACTCTATTTTGGGATTTTTTTTGGCAAAGATATTAGAGTAGTTTGCCATTTCCTTCAGCTAATTTTACAGATGAAGAATCAGGCAAGGAAGTTTAAGTGACTTGCTCAGTGTCACAAAGCTAATAAGTATCTGAGGCTAGATTTGAACTCAGTAAAATGAGTCTATCTGACTCCAGGTCTGGCACCCTAACCACTGTATCAACTGTCCCTTTTACTTCATTAATATTTGAATGCCAGTACTTTCATTATCTTCTTTATCAGGAGGATGAAGATGTAACTCAATCAACTGATAGGAGACCAATATTCCTCCTTAATTTATTTTAAAAAATTTCTCATGACTCTAATTCTTATATCATAGTAACTTCAAGATATATCATTCTCCTCTCCTCTCTCTTACTTCCATCCTCCAATAAAACTGCCTTTATAAAAACAAAAATGAAAACAGAAAAGTAAAATTATCAGACACTGTCATGGCATTGAAGCACATGTGCAACATTCCATACTCATGTTCCCCCTCTATTCCAAGACAGTGAAAGGAGGTTGGTATAATTGTTTTGTTATTATTTAAAATTGATTTTAGATGTTGATTCCCTCTTCCATTTAGTATATCATTTAAGAGGGAAATCACTGAGCTTATATATTTTTACTAGTTACAATAAGAAAAAAAAGAGTTACAAAGGTCTGCTTTGAGTTATTTCAACAAGAGCATATCTTTCTTTGATTTTCTTATTCAATTCTGCAAGCATCTATTAGATTCCTCTGAGTAGAGCATTGTGCCAGGTGAAAAGGAAGAGTCAAAGACAACTAAGACCCTATCCTTGCTCTCATCTAACATATTAAAAAACTCTTAGAATATAATCACCTGAGAAACCTTGGCAATATTAGAATGACCTCTCCAAATAATTAATGAATTATATAAGAATTTTAGTTTCTTATCAGAAGATTCTATTTTCCATAAGCTATTTCTTGAATGGACACCTATACTTATTTATTTCGTTTAGTTTTCTTGGAGTCGTATATTCTTAGGCCATAAGAGTTTGTACTAGATAGTGGGGCTGTGTATGAATACACAAATGTATGCATGTAGATAGATGTAGATCAATATCTTTGTACATATATGTTATAGTTATGAAGATAGTTATAAGGATAGAAATGGATATATAAAGTTAGATGATTAGATGGAAAGATAGATGAATATTCCTTTCTTCTAGTAATGCTCAGTGAATGTTTAGTGTCATTATATTCTAACTTATTTATTTCTACCTACAAAAAAATCTCATGAAACAGAGCTAGGTAATTTGAACAAACTTATCCATTTGGTTCCATAAGGACTAACAAGATTTTGAGGAGTAGAAATAGAAGAAGATGGCTATTGCTGACCCATCTCTCAGATTGTTAACCTGAAGTTAAAATGTGTGTTTTGTAACTGTATTTCATTACATTTGGCTTCTTTTAAATACTATGCATTTTATGCATTATATAAACTCATTCCCAGAACACTACATAGGCTTCTCTAGAATGCTACACAACTAAGGTTAAGGATAATTCTTTGTAAACCCTTGAAAAATGAAGTCACAGGCAATAGGTGGACTGCTCCAGAATTTTGGAAAAGAGATCACAACACTGTGAAGTTCACCATAATTCATCCTGATTTGGGGAAAATATAATCACATGAAAGATGAGAAATTTAAATTGTTCCTGTCTACATGTCAAGAGTCCATGAGATCAGAAAAAGTAGAATTCTATGAAAAGGAGGAATCCATAGTTGAATGCCTTATTGGACACTGCAATAGAAATAGATATGAGGTAGCATAGACTCCAAGGAAGTAGATTACAAAAAGGCAAGTCCCATATAAAATTATATATATATATATATATATATATATATATATATATATATATATATATATCTCAACATTTATTTGTGGTTACAAAGAACCAGAAACAAAGTCTATACTGAGCAAGTGGAGAGTTTTTAAACAAGTTGTAGGGTATGAGAATTATATAATATTGCTGGAATGTAAGAAACAAAGACAGTAGAATAGGGAATTTTATTCATATACAAGAGGCATGCAAGGAAGTTTTTAAAGCAGAAGGGAAAATGGGGAGATGGCAGGAAATGCTTGAAACTTACTCTCATCACAACCCAGTTCAAAGAAAGAAGAATACATACACACACAGAGAAATGTATATAGAAATGTAACTTACCCAACAGAGAAATATGAAAAGTAGAAGATGAAAGAAATGTAGTGAAGAACATAAAAAGAAGGACAAATTAAGGGAGGCAGTGGTTAGAAGCAAAATAGTTTTGAGGAGGAAGAAGATAAAAAGAAAAAGAAGAAGAAATAGAAGAAAATGGTTTGGACAGAAATACACATTTATTAATCATAACTGTGAATGGAAATAGATATGCTCACACATAAACTAGTAGATAGCAAAATTATTAGAAAACACAATGTCAATATATCATTTTAAAATTATTTTTTGTTTTTCTGTAGAAACAATTTTAATAATTATTTTCTGACATTTTAATATTCAAAATTTCTCCCTTCCCTCATGCTGGAATCAGTTAATCAATTGGGAGCAAAACCTGAAACCCTATGGAACAAAGCTCTGGGTGCATGGAAGCTACCTTCAGCAAGGCTGATGCCATAGACCAGCTGATTTTAGTCTCATAGCTCACTCCTCACCCTGAGTCCTCAAACCTCTCCTTTTCCCTCTCCCACTTGTATTAGATGTACCTGCAAAATCACAGAAATATGCTTTTCCTTGGGGTGTAGACTCGATAAGGTAAACAAGACTACATTGTATCACTTTATCAACCATTTACTTTCATTATGTATGTAAAAGCTTATGCAAAGATCCCAGACTGTTTTGCTCTCTCTATAAAATAGAAGCTACAACAATAAAGTTTGCCTTGATTAGCTATCAGTTTTTCTTAGACCTCCTGATCCCAAATATATCTCACATCATCTTCTTTACCCTTTCCTGGGGACACTTGAATAATTTGTCAGGCAAGTGCTTTCATGGAATACATATTTCCATATTGCTCATCCAAAGACTGAAATCACACATCATATATCCAAAAAAATCCTCATGAAGGAAAACAAATGTATTTTTTTTACCTTGGAGGATTATACTTGGTTTTTCTAGGTATGTAATTCTTGGTTGTACTCTTAGATCTTTTTTCTTTTGGATTATCATATTCAATGTGTCCTCACCCTTTATTGTAGAGGCTGCTAGGTCCTTGGTAATCCTGACTATTGCTTCATGATATTTTAATTGTATCCTTCTAGATGGTTATAGCATATTTTCCTTGGCCTGGGAGTTTTGCAATTTGACTATACTATTACTGAGATATTTCATTTTGGGATCTCTTTTGGGAAGTGATTGGAGGATTTCCTCAATTTCAATTTTTGTCCTATATTTGAGTAAGTACAGATAGTTTTCCCTGATGATTTCTTGTAATATGATATCCAAACTCTTTTTTTTTCCATTGTGGCTTTGAGGTAATCTGATGAGTCTTAGATCATCTGTCCTAGGTCTGTTTTTCTGCTCAATTGTTTTTCTAGGGAGGTAGTTTAGATTTTCTTCTACTTTTTCATTCTTTAAATTTGGTCTTTTTGTTTCCTGATGTCTTCTATTTGATCAATTATATTTTTAAAAGTTATTCTATTCCTTGAGCTTTTGTGTTTCCATTTCCATTTGGCCAATCCTACTCATTAAACTCAGTGTATTTTTAGGCCTCCATTTCCATTTGACAGTTCTTAGCCAAGTAATTAAATCTCTCTTTAGTCCTGCAAAAAATACTCTAAATTACTATTAGTTAGAGAAATATCAACTATGAGGTACCGCCCTGTACCTATCAGATTGGTTAATTTGCCAAAAAAGGAAAATGACAAGGTTGGAGGGGAGGTGGGAAAATTAAGTCACATATGCTGTTGGAGGAGTTGTAAACCGATTCAAACATTCTAGATAGCAACTTGGACCTAGCCACAAAGAGCTATAAAACAATACATACCCTTTCACACAGAGATACTATTATTAGGTTTGTATTACAAAAAAAAAATTTTAAAGAGAAGCACATAACACATAAAAAATATTAAAGGAATTCTTTTTGTGGGGGCAAAGATTTGAAATGTCAGAAGATACCCATCAATTTGGAATGGTTGAGTAAGTTAGAGCATATAATTGTAACAGAATGCTATTGTGTTATAAAAAATTATTAGCAGGAGAATTTCAGAAACACCTGGAAAGACTTACATGAACTGAAGCAGATTGAAATAAGCATAATAACCAGGAGAAGGTTGTACAGAATGATAGGAATATTGTACATTAAATGACACTGGATTACTTAGCCATTCATAGAAATATAATCATCCAAAACTGTCCCAAAGACTCATGATAAAACATGAGATCTGCTTCCAAACTGATAGAGTCTGAATCTAGTCCAAAGCAAAATTTTTCACTTAAATATTTTGTTCCTTATCTTCCACAAAAGAATTAATATGGAAAAATGTTTTGCGTGATTGCACATGTAAAATAGATATGAGATGGCTTAACATCTCAAGGGGTGGTAAGAAGGGGATATAAGACATAATATTCTTTGAAAATTTTTGGAAGCTGCTTTTCTATGCAATTAGGGAAAAATTCAATTCAATTCAAATTTTTAAAAAAGAAAGGAAAAACAAGGACTGCAATCATGATCTCGGACAAAACAAAAGCAAAATCAAACCTAATTAAAAGAGATAATCAAGGAAGCTACATGCTGCTGAAAAGTACCATAGTTATAGTGGTAGTCTCTTGGAAGCCGAGAATGACAATTGTCTTTGTGCATTATCATCTATTGATGTACCCTCATGTGGCTTTGAAGTCCAAAGACTGAGGTGCAGAGTTTGTGGCACATGGGGCCTGGGACACCAGTTGTTACAGGAGGTGCAGTTGTGACTGGTGTCGGCGTCGCTCATCTTCAAAGGTGGTGGAGGCATGGTGAATGTGGGTTCGCCAGCTGCTTCTGTCAGAGGCAGCGAGTTCTAGTTGCTTTGGTGTAATGCCAGCCCACTTCAAGTTGGACTTTAGCTGATCCTTGAATCTTTTCTTTGGTCGGCCTTGTTTCCTGAGTCCAGCTGACAGTTCACCGTAGAATACCTGTCTTGGTATTCGCTGTGGGTCCATGCGGATGACGTGTCCAGACCATCGTAGCTGGGTCTTGAGGACCATGACTTCGATGCTGGTGGAGTTGGCTCTGTCGAGGACTTCCTGGTTGGTGATTCGGTCCTGCCATCGGATCCTCATGATTGACCGGAGAGAGCGTTGGTGGAATTGCTCCAGCTGTTTCATGTGCTTCCGGTACAGTGTCCATGTCTCGCAACTGTACAGGAGCGAGCTGAGGACCACTGCGTTATACACTTTGAGCTTCGTCGCAGTGCTTACACCGCTCTGTTGGAGGACTTTGCAGCGCAGCCGCCCAAGTGCCTGGCTGGCCTTTTGGATCCTGGCATTAATCTCATGGTCTAGGGACCGGGCGTTGGCGATGGTGCTGCCCAGGAACTTGAAAGTGTTGACGTTGGAAAGCTGCGTGCCGTCGATTGTAATGCACGGCTGGTTCGTTGGCCTCCCTGGTGCAGGTTGGAACAGCACCTCTGTTTTGCTGAGGCTGATAGTCAGGCCAAACAGTTTTGTTGCAGTGGAGAACCTGTCCACAATGGTTTGGAGATGATTTTCTTGGTGGGCCATGAGAGCACAGTCATCTGCAAAGAGAGCTTCCAGGATGAGTCTCTCTGTTGTCTTTGTTTTTGCAATCAGGCGGCGAAGGTCGAATAGTGAGCCATCCAGTTGGTATTTGATGTAGACGCCCAGATTTAGATCCATCACAGCATGTCGTAATACTTGGGTGAAAAATAGGTTGAATAGTACCGGAGCGAGGACACAGCCTTGTTTCATGCCATTGGAGATGTTGAAGCAATCGGAAGTCTCTCCACCAGATAGGACTTCCCCTGTCATGTCGACATGAAAGAGCTGGATCAGTTTGACGAATTTTGCTGGGCACCCGAGCTTGCTGAGGATCACCCACAATGCGTCCCTGTTCACTGTGTCGAATGCCTTTGTCAGGTCTATGAAGACAATGTAGAGAGTTAGGTTCTGCTCAAGGCATTTTTCCTGCATTTGCCTTACTGTGAAAACCATGTCGATGGTACTGCGATCTGATCAGAAGCCACATTGTGATTCAGGCAGGTTCTGCTCTGAGACAGATGACAGGAGTCTATTGAGTATAAAACGGGCGAGGATCTTTCCAGCAGTGGAGAGTAGTGAGATGCCTCTATAGTTGCCACAGGCTGCTCGTGAGCCTTTGTTCTTGTATAGGGCTATGTTGGAGGCATCTCCGAGTTCTGGGGGCATGTCTTCCTCTTCCTATATGCTAGTCAGCACTATGTGGAATGCCTGGAGCACCTTTCCATTTAAGGCCTTGTACACCTCAGTTGGGATCCTGTCTTTACCGGGTGCCTTGCCTGCACTCATTTGTTGAATAGCTTTTTGGACTTCCTCTATTGAAGGAGGGACGTCAAGTTGTTCAATGGTGCGGTTTGGGGGGATCTGGTCCCCTTTTTTGGTCGACTTTGGTCGACTGAAGAGGACTGAAGTGTTCTTTCCACCTGTTGCTGATGCCTTGTTTATCTTTTATGAGAGTGTCACTGTCAGAGGATAGCAAGGGAGTGGTGGTGGGTTTTAATGGCCCATAGACAGTCTTGAGGGCACTGAAAAATTGTTTGTAGTTTTTCGTATCAGCAAAGCGCTGGATTTCTTCTGCCTTTTTTTTCCCACCATCGGTCTTGCATCTTCCTGATCTCACACTGCGCCATGGCTTGGAGAGACTTGAATCTGTCCTTTTTAGGAACAGAATTTGGGTTATTTTGCCACTCCATAAAGGCTTTGTTCTTCTTGCTCAATAGGTCTTCAATAGCAGTGTTGTTCTCATCTAACCAGTCCTGGTGGTTTCATTGTTTGGGGCCTAGGACTGCCTTTCATGTTTCCTTCACTGCGTCTTTGAACTGGTTCCATTTCTCGGTAGAGCATTCAGTGAGTGGTCCCTTGGCAGACAGCTTGTCGTCCAGGCAGGACTGGAATGTTTGCAAATAAGATGGATCTCTAAGATGTTTCACGTTGTAAAATGTGTGAACTGTCTGGACGCGTTTTGGATGGTGAGGCGCAATGTGCATTTGTAGAGTTGCTCTAACCAATCGGTGGTCTGTCCAGCATTCAGCTCCTCTCATGGCTCTGGTGATCTGTACATCCTGGATGTCTCGTCGGCGTACAATGATGTAGTCAATGAGATGCCACTGTTTTGATCGTGGGTGCATCCACGTTGTTTTATATTTGTTCGCCATTCTGAACACAGTGTTTGTGATGGTGAGTTCGAACTCTGAGCATTTGCTGAGTAGCAGTAGGCCATTGTTGTTCATTTTGCCCACGCCGTGTTTGCCGAGCACTCCTTTCCATCATTCATGGTCCTGGCCAACGCGGGCGTTGAAGTCTCCCAGTAGTATCAGCTTGTCATTTGTGGGCACTGAGTGCAGGACGGCACTCAGGTCAGAGTAGAACTGCTCGATGGTCTCCTCTGTGCTGGTCAGTGTTGGGGCATATGCGCTGATGATTGTGGCATACCGGTCTTTGCTGAGAGGAAAACAGATCTTCATGAGCCTCTCACTGATGCCCACATGCAAGTCTGGCAGCTGTTTGAGCAAACTGGTCTTGATGGCCAGGCCAACACCATGGATTCTGTCTTCATTTGAGGCTCTACCTTTCCAGAAGAAGGTGTATCCAGGGGTGGGTTCTCTGAGTGATCCCTCTTCTGGTAAGCGTGTTTCACTTAAGGCTGTGATGTCGATGTTATATCACACCAGTTCTTTACTGATTAGAGCTGTTCTTCTCTCAGGTCTTGGGGTATTCTCTCTATCAAGTAATGTCCTGATGTTCCATGCTCCTAGTAGGAGTTTCTTTGTATTTTGTTTTCTTTGGTTTCAACCGCTTAAAGGGATGACCCGCCAGCCGTGGTGTGCTGGCCAGATGTTTGTAGGGCAGGCAATGTTTGGGCCACCTTTTCTAGTCCCCTCCCTTGATTAGAGTGTTCAGGGGGAGGGTAGTATCTCTGGTATGGAGGGCTTGTCGTTCCCTTCTAGGGCAGCTCTCCAGCCTCTGACCCCCACCTGACACCCAGCTCTCACTTGTGGCTCCCAGTAGCTGATAGCATGCGGCAGCGGCCACACCCCGGGCAAAGGCTCCGACTGGCTGGCTAAACCTTGTGAGGGTAGCCATCAGGTCATCAACCCCTGGTGAACCAGGGCTTTGCTCACCTAGCATGTGAAGACTGCTTCGGCGAAACAGATGGAAGAAACCAATAAGAAGGTTCAACGGCTGAGAGGGCGACGCAGCAAAGCACTGTGGAGTGCTTAGGGCATGTTGGAGCACAAAGGACAACACGGCCATCCAATGCAGCTGAGAAAGTCTCCAGGCGTATCAACTTTTTGTACCACTGGGCCCAGGCTTCCAACGCCGAGAGAGTGGGACTGTCTCTGTGCATCGACTTTTCCGCTTAAATCTCCTTCACGCACAAGTGTCTTTGTGCACACTCATCTATCCTGACCCCGTCCACCCTCTTCAAGACCTGCGGCGATGGGGTAGTGACAATGCAACAGGTGGAGGTGACCACTGGCAGTTGTAGTCACGATCCTGCACGTAGGCGGCTCACGGACCAGTGGTCGCTCAGCCCTGTAGGGCAGCCGAGACGTTCAGCAGCATCCTGTGTGACTGACCAGCCCTCTCTAGGACAGCACTGCTCACCCTAATCAAAGGAAAAGTACCATAGACAATGATAATAGACAAAAGTACACCAAGTTTCTCTGATGAAGCCTTTTTCTTAAGTATTAACTGAATATTGAAGTGACTCAAATTTACCCCCAAAATGATCCATTCCCCAATTGATAAAGTATCAAAAGATATAAATAGGTTTTTTTTGTAGAAGAAATTAAAACTAACTATAGTCATGTGAAAATATTCTAAAATACAATTGATTATAGTAATAAAATTCAAATCACTTTGAGGCACCATCTCATACCTATCAGAAATGCAAAATTTCAGAGGATTTGAAGGAAAAAATAGATATGCTAAGGATCAGCTGGTGGAATAATTATCTAGTTCAAACATTTTGGGGGGCAATTTGGAACTGTGCCTAAAGGGCTATAAACTGTGCATAAATTTTAATAAAGAAATGCCATTACAAGGTCCCAACAAATTAAAGGAAAAAGAAGGAAAGATCATATATGCATAACATATTTGTAGCAGCTATTTTGGGGGCATTGTCAAAGCATTAGGAATGGAAGAGATTCCCCTCAATTGAGGAATGGCTGAACATGTTGTGGCATATGATTGTGATGGAGTCTCATCATGCTTTAAAAAATGATGACATTGGAAAGGCTTGATTTCTTGTAAATTTAACTTAGTTCTTTATATATTTGGGAAATTAAACTTTGTCAGAAAGTTTTGTTATAAAATGTTCTCCCAGTTTGTTGCTTTCATTCTAATTTTGATTGCATTGGTTTTATTTGTGCCAAAACTTAAATTTGATATCATAAAAGTCATTCATTTTACATTTTGCAATGTTCTCTATCTCTTGCTTATAGGCAGTTTCCCAACGATGAAATCAAACCTATCAATAAGCACATGAAAAAGTGTTCTAAATCCCTCCTGATGAAAGAAATGCAAATTAAAACAACTCTGAGGTACTACCTCACACCTAGCAGACTGGCCAATATGGTAGCAAAGGAAAGTGATAAATGTTAGAGGGGATGTGGCAAAATTGAGGCACTGCTTGTGGAGTTGTGAATTGTCCAACCATTCTGGAGGGTGATGCACAAAGGACTTTAAAATAATGCTTACCCTTTGCCCCAGCCATACCACTATTGGGTTTGCACCCCAAATAAATAATAAGAAAAAAGACTTATACAAAAATAGTTATAGCCATTCTTTTTATGGTGGCAAAAAAATTGGAAAATGAGGGGGCATCCATCAATTGGGGAATGGCTGAGCAAATTGTGGTATCCGATGATGATGGAATATTATTGTGCTGAAAGGAAAAATGAACTGTAGGCATTCCATGTGAACTTGAAAGACCTCCAGGAATTGATGCAGAGTGAAAGGAACAGAACCAGGAAAGCATTATACACAGAGACTGATACGTTATGCCGCAATCGAATGTAATAGACTTTTTCTACTAGCAGTAATGCAATGACCCAGGACAATCCAAAGGAAGTCATGAGAAAGAACACAGTCCACATCCAGAGAAAGAACTGTGGAAGAAGAAATGCAAAAGAAAAACATATGATCTATCATGTAGTTCTATAGGGATGTGACTGGAGTTTTAATGTTAAAATATCACTCTACTGCAAATATGAATAAAATGGAAATAGGTTTTGAACAATGATACATGTTCCAGTGGAATTGCTTGTCAGCTTTGGGAGCAGGGAGGAGAATCATGTAACTATGAGAAAATACTCTAAATAAAAAAGGGGGGGAAATAAATTATGAAGAGTGTGATGTCAAAAAAAGAACAAAAAGTCGGATACCTGTATGAACTGATTCAAAGTGAAGTAAAAAGAATAAGAGATTACTGTGTACAATAACAGTAATGTAATGATTATCAACTTTGAACGATTTGACTACTCTGATAAATAGAATGACATAAGTCATTTCCAAAGGTCTCATGATGAAAAATAAAATTGCTGTCCACTGCCAAAGAGAAAGTAATGACCAAATTGAAGTATAATTTTCTCACTTTATTTTTTGCTAATATGGAAATATGATTTGCATGATTTCAGATGTATAAATGATATGATGTTTTTTTTCTCAGTCACTAGGGGAGAGTTGGGAGGGTAAGAGAATGTGGCCATCAAAATTTAAAAGGAAAAAAATTAAAGAAAAAAATGAATGTAACTACTATAGAAAAATATGAGAAAACCTGCAAAATGCTTAAAAATAGTAAGGAGAACTAGGGAAATAATATACAAAATAATTTAAGCAATATAAATAGAAAAAAATAAAACTAAAACTATTAGGAAGGAAAACTGCTAACTCATAATTACCAAGTTTGAGTCTGAGGAAGAAATATGAGAAGCAGGAGACTATGGGATGTGAATACTATATACACTTTAGTATCA
The DNA here is from genome assembly GCF_027887165.1 of Monodelphis domestica. NCBI lineage: Eukaryota > Metazoa > Chordata > Mammalia > Didelphimorphia > Didelphidae > Monodelphis > Monodelphis domestica. The sequence goes on along the minus strand of NC_077231.1, from coordinate 68,611,027 downwards.
GACTGTTTGAAATATTGGTAAACTGTTTTAATTTCAATTCCAAATTCTCTCCCTCTCTCCTTTCCCTCTCCCATTCAATGAGAAGGCAGAAACCCATTATATGTATGAAGTCTTGAAAAACATATTACCATGTTAGCCATTTTGCAAAAGAAAAAAAAAGAAAAAAGTGAAACAAAATATGCTTTAATCTGAACTTGAGTACTTCAGTTCTCTCTCATTGTAGAAAGCATCCTTTTGGATTGTTGTTGATCATTGCACTGATCAAAGTAACTAAATTTTTCACTGTTAATTGTTTATACAATGTTGCTGTTACTGAATATGATCTTTTCTAAGTTCTACTTATTTCCTTTGGTTCAGCTCATATTCCTTGATTTTTCCAAAATAATGCTTTTGACACTTACTTCACGATAGCATTCCATCACAATTATATACCATAGCTTATACATCCATTCCCTGATTAATAAGCATCCCCTCACCCTCCTTTTTTGTCATCACACAAAAAGAGTTGTTAATAAATTTTTGTTGTTGTATAGATGGGTCCTTTTCTTTTTTTATTGATCTCCTTGCTATATAGACTTAGTAGCAGTATCTGCAAGCCAAAGAGTATGCAGTTTTAAGGCCATCGTGAATAGCTCCAAATTGTTCTCAAAAATTAATTAGTTTTTCAACTGTTGTTTTCCCTTTTTTATTATTCCTTACTGAAATGAATGACTTTCTTGGAGTGGAAAGGAAGAAGATGAGGAAGGAAAAGGAGAATGAATAAGAAAAAGGACTATATTGCCAAATTTATATAATTTGAAAGCAAAATATATTAATGAAATATTTTTTCCAGAGGAGGGGAGGAGAAATAAATGTATAGAAATTATTTCTCAAAAAATAAAAAAAGAAATTGTTTCTCTACTCATGTCAGTGAAACTCTATAGCATTATCCAACATCCACAAAATTGGTCCCAAATTGCTTGAGGGGTATCATTATAGGACTGTCTGGTGAAAACTACTGAAGAAGATGACAGGCGCCACCTGCTGGGATCTCTTGCAGGAGTGGTGACAGACACAGCTGGTTGAGCACTGTGGAAGATGGACACCATCTGCAGAGAACTGCAGGTGGGGAGATACTGCATAGAATGGAGGGGAAACCATGAAAGGAGGCATGGATGATAAGAAGCCTGGGTATCCCCTGCCAGGATTCTAAGAAGGAGACATGAACTGAATAGGCATTCCAGACATAAAACCTGCTGGGAAAACCTACTGAGGGCATGATGGGAAGAGATTAAAGTTATTCAGGTAACTGAGGGATAATTGCTCATAGACAGGTGATAGAATTTTCCATGGGCCTGATTATGATGAATCTAATTATTTTATTCAATTTGTAAATAAAATTTTTAACACTTTCTTTGAGCCTTGTGAAGCATGATCTAATGAGAGGAGTTGATAAATCATTCCATCATACCAAATAATGACATTTGATAGACCATCAAGGTAGAAATAATAAGGGAAAGGAACAAAAAGAAAATAAGGAAGAGGAAGAAAAAGCTGTGTCTCTGTTTTCCAGGGGATTGGAGAGGATTCCACAGAAGGATTACAAGGGAAAAAGAATAGGAAAGTCTGCCCACTCCGCAAGTCAAAAAGATGGATTACTCAAGGGTTCAGTTCTGAATGCCACATTTAGGAAGGATTTTGACAAAATGGATCCTGATTAGAGCAAGCCGGTTAGGATACTGGGAGTATTGAAAAGCAAAATGTTTGAGGATTAATGAAAGACCTAAGAAGATCTTGCTTAAAGAAGATGTATGGAGTTGGAGATGAATATATTCAATTAAATTAAACAAGTATGCATTGGATATCTGCTCTGTGCCAGGCACAATGTTGGGCTTTGGGAACAAACAGAAAAAATGAAAAAAAAATGCTGCCTTTAAGATTACATTCAATTGCATTAGCCTACATTTTTCCTCAAAACACATTTCACACACTTGCTAAATCTTTCTCTTTCTAATTTCACATCTCTTGTATCTGTCCCCTTCTCTGGTTACACAGCTACCACCTTAACTCAAATACTCATCACTCTTTACCCAGACTCTTGCAATAACTTCCTAAATGGTATTTCTGCCTCTAGTCACTTCCCCATTTGGTCTAGCACCCTACAGCCAAAATTTTTTAACTTAAGTGTAGACCTGACAATGGAATGCTTCTCAGCTCATTTCAATTTCTTCCTATTTTATCTGATATGGATTTTAAACTCCATTCAGCTGTTAAAGGTCTATACAAGATGATGCTAACCAACATCACCAGCCTCATTCCCCATTCTCTACATTCATAATCCTGACAAAATGGTGTTCTCTTTGTTTCTTAAATTTGGCTTTCATCTCCTCTCTGGATATCCTTGCAATGGTCATCTCCTGCCCTGCCATGTCTATAATGCACTCCCACTTTATCTTTGCTTCATGGAGCCACTGCTTTCCTTAACTCCATAACAAAAAAAATAAATAAATTCCTAGATGTGGATTACTTGGCCTAGCATAAACTTTCCGATCCCTGTCTAATGTGATGCAGTGTCAGAAATAACGTTAGGTGAGATTTACTAGAAAACATTTCTTTCCTTTCTTCCTGAGAATTCTATATAGGGCATAGAAGGTGGGAGTAAATTGATATTATTCTAACTTTAAGCAAAGCAAATGGCTGACTTGAGCCATTAGTGATGCAACAGTTGCTGCTGACACTTTACATCTGAATGCTGAGCAGTCACTTCAGAAGTCTCAGTTTCATGTATTAGTATTTTTCTATTTCATGAACTAAAGATGTACTAAACGACACAAGTATTTTTCCTTATGGAATCCAGAGTGAAAAAAAAGAAATTCGGTCCTCTCCTGTTCCTATGGAAATTAGCAATTCGTCTTTCAGTAAATGTCCAATTAGAAATAGTTTTAATGGGAAATTAGGCATAATTTCTTGCTGTTTTATATATATATATATACACACATATATATATATATATATATATTACACCACAACATGTAGAAATATATATATATATATATATATATATATATATATATATATATATACACACACACATATATATTTGGAAATTATCCTGGATTAAATTCCAGAAATGGGAGAAATATGAGCCAACTTTGTGACAAACTAATGGATTATTATATTTGAATCTTTCCTTCACATTTATAAAATCCAAATATATATGCACCTGGACCAAGGCTGAATAATAGGTATTCATTGCAGTTAAGGTAAACAAGTTTTCAAGAAGAACATTGTTTTGTGACCATTTGGTGTGTTCCTCCCTCTTTGGTATCACTATTTCCTATAACAGCAAATTGAAAATCTTCCATACCTATTTATCCTAGGTGATTCACATCAAAGTACTCTGAGAAAATTATATGTTGGGAAAGTCCTTTGCTTTCTCTTGATACCATGAGTATAACTCATGACTGATGAGTTATAGTCACAGACTGATCAAGATACTCTTGGTTAAAAGCTCAAATTCCTTGTGTGTGTATATATGTGCATGTGTGTGATATCATACAATACATATTTCCAAATTCATCATGTTTTGGAAGACACACATTGCTAACTCTAGAAAGAAACTCTGAGAATAGTGAAAATGGTATGCTTCAGTCTATGTTCAGACTTTATCAGTTCATTCTGTGGCAATGGATAATGTTTTTTCTATCACGTATCCTTAGAGTTTTCTTGGATCCTTGCATTGCAGAATCCCAAATTCTTTATACATTTGCTTATTTTCTCCTTCATAATTCATTATTTATAATATGCTGCATTTTCATCATATTTATCATGGGTTTCACTATTGCTTTTGTAGGTTCATTGAATATTTTACTCTTTATTTATGATTAGTATGAGCCAGTCCAGCAGAGTGGATATAGAGTAGCTTTCAGAACCAACAAGACATGTGACCAAGCCCAACCTTTGACACACACTGGCTTGGGATCCTGATCAGTTTCCAAACTTTTCAATTCTAGGGAAACTCTAAAACTATAATTTATAGAAAATATGCCAAGATTGATTGATAAAGAAAGTTTCTAGATCAGGCATTTCTTATACCACTAAAAATAGAGGTCAAGTCCCTATACTTTCAATTAAAACATAGTATCCCTTTTGTTAATTTAACCAGCAAAATTTAAATTAACCACACAGAAAAATATCAAAAACTTCTACATAAAAACCAATCCTGACTCCTATAGTATCAAGGGAGATAGTATAAATAAAGTACTTATCAAAGTGTTTGATACACAGTGATATATGAAAATTATTATTATTATTTTAAACATCATCATTATTATATTATCATTTTCATGACAATACAACATATAATAGCAAGATTGAGACCCTTATTTTACCAGATTAATTCAATTTATTTCAATGTCTTATACCATTATAGCTACTTAATAGCCATTTCCTCAAATTATGAAGTTTAAATTAAGAAAAATAGAGACATTTTAAGCAAATTCCATGACATTAAAATAACCTAGCCACCCTGTAGAGTTTTGAACCATTCACCTATACCTGTTTGAATTCTGGCTTTACTTCATCAATTAATGTTCGTGTTCTTTGATATGTAAAGCACTGAGATTACACATATATGTGATATATAGATATTAATTCTGATATATTTTGTGTATTCTTTAAATTCTATTAAACAGGGACACTAATGCACTGTTGATGGAACTGTGAACTGATTAAACTATTTTGGAGAAGATGAATTATGCCCAAAGGGTTATAAAAATGTTAATATCTTTGGACTGAGAAGTATCTCTATTACATTTAAAAATTAATTAATTTACTTGGAATATTCTTCCATGTTTACATGATTCATAATTTTTCCCAGCCCTTTTCCCTCCCCTCTCCCAGAACTATCAAGCAATTCTACTGAGTTATGTATGTATCATTGTTCAAAACTCTTTTACATATTATTCATATTTGCAGTAGAATTCATTTAAAGTAAACATCCCCAATCATATACTCATTGAACAATATGATCAATCATATGTTGTTCTGCATTTATACTCCCACAGTTCTTTCTCTGGATGTGGATCACTTCCTTTTTCATAGATCCCTCTGGTTTGTTCTGGATCATTGCGTTGCTGCTGGGAGAGAAGTCAATTAAATTCAATTGTGCCATAATGTATAAGTCTCTGTGTACATTCTCCTGGTTCTGCTCCTTTGCTCTGCATCACTTCCACATGGAATTCCTCCAGTTCATCATTCCTTTCAGCACAACAATATTCCATCACCACTATATACCACAATTTGTTCAGACATTTCCCAATAGAAGGGTATCCCCTCATTTTCCAGGTTTTTGCCACTACATAGAGCATGACTATAAATATTTTTGTACAAGTCATTATCCTCCTTTTCTCTTTGAGGTACAAACCCAGAAGTGGTATGACTGGATCAAAGGAGAGGCATTCTTTGAAAGCCCCTTGTGCATAATTCCAAATTGCCTTCCAGAATGGTTAAATCAATTCACAATTACACCAGCAATGCATTAACATCCCAATTTTGCCACATCCCCTCCAACATCTATCATTTTTCTTTGACACTATATTGGACAATCTGCAAGGTGTGAGGTGGTACCTCAGAGTTTTGATTTGCATTTCTCTAATCAGGGGGGATTTAGAATATTTTTCATGTGATTATTGATGGTTTTGATTTCTTCATGCAAAAATTGTCTATTCATATCCCTTGATCATTTGTCAGTTGGGGAATGGCTTGATTTTTTGTAAATTTGACTTAGTTCTTTATATATTTGGGAAATTAAGCCTTTGTCAGAGGTTTTTAATAATTTTCCCAGTTTGTTGCTTTCCTTATAATTTAGGATGCATTGTTTTTGTTTGTACAAAACCTTTTTTAATTTGAAATAATCAAAATCATTCATTTTATATTTTGTAATGTTCTTCATCTCTTGCTTGGTCTTAAATTCTCTATTAGATTTATTTCAAAGGTGAATCAGGAACAAAGGAAAAGAACCAATATGTTCCAAAACATTTGAAGCAGATCTCTTTGTGGTGGCAAAGAAATGGAAATTGAAGGAATGCCCATGAATTGGAGAATAGCTAAACAAAGCATGATTGTGATGGTCCGTTACTTAGGAAACTATGAAGTCAGATGTATACAAGCTTTTTTTTTCAGATTTTAACTGCTTATGGTCCCATACCACACACCAAATCCCAGTGAAGTAGTAGTGGGGGAATCTATAACAAAAACCTCAAATAAATAGAGATATTAGGAGGAATAAAAGAAAATAAGTGCTATAGGAACTTAAGGGAGAAAAGAGTATAATTTCAAATAATTGGCTTCATGGAAAAGGTAGAAATGCACTGAAATGTAAAGGAAGGTTCCTATTTGATTCATGGAAAAGGTGTGTATGTGTGTGTGTGTGTGTGTGTGAATATGTGTTTGTATTTACTCTGTCTCTATAAGAATCATTCCAGTAAGAGCCCCCATCCATATAAGTCATTTCCTGATTCTTTCTGCTGTTAGTACCTTCCCTCTTTTAAAATTACTTTTTATATTTTTTAATTATTTGTCCATCTACATGTTTCCCCTTCCATCCTTTACATCACTAGCAGTAGAGTTTAAGCACCTCTAGGACAGCAGCTATTTATCTTTATCTCTGAATCTCTAGTACACAGCAGGTACCTAATCAGTGCTTATTAAATAAAGATATCTGTGATTTCATTGATACAAGGAGCTTTCAGTGATTAAGCACCCTCAAAAAAGTGAAGAGGGCAACTGCTTTATATGGTATGCTTTTTTTTTGTTAATATTTATTTTTACTTTTTATATACAGCAATATATATATAGCAATAATATCATACATTATTTTATAAATATGTAATAATTATGACAAATATGCTTATCCAAGGAAAACAAATTTTCATATTAGCTATGTCCAAAAATCTATGTCATTCTTTTTTCTCCCTCTTACCTCTTATCCCTCTGCAAGAAAACATATATGATATAGTTTGTTTTTTGGCTTATCATGTTGAGAAAAAATACATATTGACTTCACAAGAGGAAAAAAAAATTTGAAGGAAATAAAATAAAGAATTGTATGTTGCGATTTTTATTGTCACTCCGTCTGTTCCTTCTATGGTGTTGGATATCCTTTTTCAACATCATTCCTTTGGACTTGTCTTGAATCCTTGCCTTGTTGATAATAGATAAGACATTTACAGTTGATCATTATACATTATTGTTATTACTGAATACAGCACTCTGGTTCTGCTCACTTCATTTTGTATCAGTTCATGTAAGTATTTCCAAGTTGTTTTTGTTGTTATTATTCTCATTGTATACTCTTAAATTGACAAGGGACCAACAGATGAGGTGACTCTCCCAGAATCACAAAGAAAATGCATTTGAGGTAGGATTTGGAAGTCTAACTTGCAGACTCTGTGGCAAGTCATTACTCATGAATGGATAGCCAAAGCAAAAGTGTAGAAACTGACACAAGCCTGCCTCAATGAAGTAGACAGGGTATTACCATACTAAGGGCCACAGTATAGGACCAGGACTGAGGCAATCAGTAAAGTGGGATGGAGAGTAGTAGAGCATCAAAGAACTAAGGACATAGGCCAGATGCTATTGTCTTCATCAATAATCCCTGCTTGTTTGTTTTTTTCTGTGATCTCCTGGATCAGGACATAAGGCAAAAGCTAATCTAAAGACTATATAATTCACCACTCTCTCTATAATGGATTATATTTCTTTTCCAATAATGACTTCATGACTGAATCTAGAGGTCAGTATCACATTCCTGCCTAAAAACCAGGTGCCAATAGCATCATGATAATGAGAATGTATTTATTTCTATTTTCTTTCTCTTATGTCTAATTTTATTGATTACATAGTAAATCTTTTTTCACAAAAGACATTTACATTTATTACAAATAAAAAACCTATCCAAAACTTTTCTGGGGCAAAGGGGGATGAAAAACAATAATTTTCATTTGATGCTCATTTTGATTGTATTTGTCAAAAAAAAGAATTATTTTTTTGAGTTCTATGTGTTTTTTCTGTTATGTTTTTACCTTTCTCCTTGGAATCTGTTTAGTTGAGTTTATTTCTTCCTCGTTCAAGATAGAAATTTTATCCTAAAAATTATGCTTCTACATTAAATATGAATCCTTTATAAAGAATAATCACATAAACATTTATTGTACTATAATTTGCAGCATACATTTTACCTTTGAAAATGCAGTGATATTTCTCATTTATATTAGTGTTTAAGAAAGGAATGTATAAAGGGAATTGGCCTTTCTTTCTGCATCAGGGAAAGAGGATATTACGTTCATTATTTGGGAATCAATATAATACATTCATTTTTCCTGCAAATAGTGGGTGACATTTATGTTATAGTTTAGTTTCCTCCTATCTGAAAGACAAATAGGGCCTGAAATGGCTGTATAATCCAGCCTCTGTATTTATAAAGTTGATTTTGGCACTAACTCATGCCTCATATCTTAGCAAACCACAAAAGGGGAAGGGGAAGAAGGTGAAAGGGACACTTCAGCTGAAAAAAAATTAAAAGAATTTCCATTTGGAGCAGCATTTTTTAAAGTAAGCATCACGAATTACAACAAATCTCTATCACTGATTCATTAATATGAGTTCTATTTCATATTTTTAGTTTTTTGTTATTTAATGTCAGAACTGAAAGATGGAATGTCTTAGAGTTAGCTATTCAACACCAAATATGTTCTAGGAACTATACTAATCATTTTATGAATATTTTCATTTGAACCTAATAAAAATCCTCTGAGGTAGATGCTATTATTATTCCCATTTTACAGTTAAGAAAATTTAGATAGATAGTAAATAATTTCCCAGGAAGAGGTAGGAAGTATGACACTGGAGATTTGAACTCAAGTTTTCTGAACCTCAGGACCAGTGCTGAAAAGATCCGTGGTAATTTTGTTGTCTAGTTTATTACAAACAAAAATTGTTCATTTTAAGCAGCACCATTCCAAACCAAAATGTCAACTTTTCTCCATTATTTTTCAATTAATGTAATTAATCAGCATAACTAATGAATTTTTGATTATTTTCAATGTATTGAGTGCTAATTTGGGATAAAGCCTTGTGCTGGATTCTGGGGAGAGAGAAAGATAACTGAAATATATCCCTTGCATTCATAGAACTCAGATGGAACATTTATGGCTCACAGAGAAGCTTGATTTTGAGTTGAATGTCCTGAGTTCAAATTTTACTAGTGGCTAGTCTCAAGACTAGGAAATTCTAATCAAGGATATATAGTTCATATATATTATTTAAATCATAGGTTCAGTGAAAGTCTCTAATAAATTATTGCATTAGACAAGAAGAACAAGCAGCTGATGACTGGCTTGGAAACTAACTTAAAGTTGCATTTATTTCTTACTGCATGCTCATGTTGCAGGACAAAAAAGGGCACCTGTGTAATCAAAGTATATAACCCAATTACATCAATTTTAGGGAATCATTTTTTTTTACTGTTCTACGTGAATGTAGAGGTTTATAACTATTGTGCCTTTACTTATATGTTTGGTACCACATATAATTTGATGCCAAATAATCCTTTGATTACCTAGTCGCTAGTGATGACAGTGCTGAAAGAAGACCTATGCAGTGATAAAATATGGTCAGATTTGGGATGACCTACTTTTCAACCCTTCACATTTGTAAGTGGTTTCCAGAAGCAAAGATCTAGGGTTATCCTCCCATTATCAATCAGGGCTGAGTTCCTTTGCTTTCCCATATCGAGATTTAAGTAGACGTCTGAAACACAGGGTATTCAGGGTCAGTTTTTGGATGCAACTTTCTTAATTTTTTCCTAACATGGACTCTGGCTGCCTTTCAGCCTAGCCAGCAATTAGTCACCTTTTAAATCCTCCATGCTAACTAGTCTCAAATGCCTTATAGTCCCAACAGCAATTTCCTTGGGGATGGAACTGAGGCAGAAGTAATGGACCAATTCTAACAACTAAACAGGGGATAAATAACATTCTGATTTTTTCTTTTTATGGTTTGTAGAGAGATTGCACCATGAACATGGATAATGATGTCCTTATTCCCTTGGGCAGAGGACATACATATACTAACTTTTGGGAACTAAACAATCTTTTTTGATAATGTGGATATTCTGATGTGAGCAAAGAATCACGGAAAACTGATGAAACTATGTATATCATTGAAGTTAAAACAAAAACAAGAGGCTGAAATTCTCATTATATCATTATTAATAAAAAATAAAATAAAATAGGCATCTCATTCAGGGTCTAGATTTATCTTTCCTGTCTGTGAATTAAGTGAAATTATATAATCAACACAGGTATGTAGAAAATCATAGATATAAAGAATTGGAGGAGATCTATGAATCCACTTTCCAATCCTAACATAAAAAAGGATGACCAGTAGACTGTAACTGATAAGTGTTCTTTCAGATTTTGGTTAAAGATCTCAAATTAAAAGGTATCTATTATGTCCTTGGATAGCTGTAATTCTTAGGATTTTGTTCCTTCCCTCTCCCCTCTTTAAGTCAAGGTTAAATTTGAATCTGCTACTTCTACCCATGCCTCTCCTAGTTTAAAAAGAAAACAAAATATATTACTTCTTCTATATGGCAACCATTAGGAATCCCAAATGGTTATTTCTTCCTAAGTCAACTTTTCCCTCCAGACCAATTTTTAAAAAAGCTAAGATTTATCAAGGCACGTATTATATGCTAGGTACTGTACTAAGTCCTTTACAATTACAATTTAATTGTATCTTTAAAAAATGCCCTTACAGGAAGGTATTATTATTATTATTATTATCCCCATTTTACATATGAAGAAACTAATGCAAGCACAGATTAAGTGATTTGCCCAAGATCAAACAGCTAGTTAGTATGTGTGGCCAAATTTGAATTCAAGTCTTCTTCACTCCAAAACTGATGCTTTATTAACTTATCCCTTTCTTTTAACTGTCCCTATTTCTTTTAATTATTCCTTATTTAGCTTGGATTTAAGAGCTTCCAATTAGGCCATTTGTCCTTCTCCGAGTGCTATCCAGTTAAAAGATTTCCATCATAAAATAAGATATGCAGAGTTAAACACAATTCCTGATCTTTTCTGTTTTGTTTTTGTTTTTACCACCAAGAAATGTCATCTTGCTAACCCTGTTGGTCTCCTTACAATTTCAAATAAAATCCTGAAAATTTCTGAATTTGCTCTCCTAGAATAGAGGGTAGGGAATGTACCTCTAATTTCTCTGCTATAGGGAACTACCAGATGAAGAAGCACCCTCTTTCAATGCAGGTCAACACTTTCTCTGCAATTTTTAGTCTTAGACAGTCACTAGGAGCACTAAAAAAATTAGATTATTTTCCCAGGGTGATATAACCTGTAGATGTCAAAGTCAGGACTTGAACTCATTTTTTTTCTAGCTCCCATAACACTATATCATATATTTTGAACTATTAAAATTCACTGACCATATTAAAAGAGGATTTATTAATTGCCTGTTCGTTTTATAGTTTCTTTTGAAAAATTATGATAGACTTCCCATCTTCTCTGGGAAAATGATAGCCCTCAATAGATCCCTTTCAGAACCAATTCCTTTGACCTATAAAAGCAGATCAAGGGATGTATATATATATATATGTAAAGAGACAGAGAGAGAGAGAGAGAGAGAGAGAGAGAGAGAGAGAGAGAAAGAGAGAGAGAGAGAGAGAGAGAGAGAGAGAGAGAGAGAGAGAGAGAGAGAGAGAGAGAGAAAGAGAGAGAGAGTTTGTTTTTTCCTCCAGGAGTAATATTATAAATTTCAAATTGATGAGTATGATTGCAAAATTTAAAAAAAGGTTAATTGTATTGCTAGGTCTAGAAAGCTGTCTATCCATGATTTTACAACTTCATCCTTGTATCAGAAGAGGGATATAGGAGAGAAGAATGAAAGAATTTCATTTTAAAATATTACAATCTAGCAGCATGACAAAAAATTCTGACCTTTATTCTGATATTTGTTATTAAGATAGGTAGTACTGTCAAGATAATTACTGATGAGTATTTAAAACAAAATGATCCAGAATTATTTATTTCTAATAGTGCAGTTATTTTTTTTTACTTCTGTCATTATGCACTTAACTCTGACGATGGGCAATCGGTTGATTGGTCTAGTCTGTTTAATTATCTATATAGGAAGAGTCTGATTTATTTTAATGGCAACATTTTCAGGGAGGTGAATATCATACTCTTTGCTTAAAATTCTCTAATGGATGTATTCCATGAGCTAGTTATGCATGCCTCATTTTCTAAAGAAAAAGCTAATATTCCAACCATGGCTGAAAAACAAAATTTGTGCATGAAGTTCAACTCCATTTTCAGTGTTTTTTGGACAGTATATGAGAAAAGAGAATTGCAAAGTTATGAATCTGCTCTTTCTCTAGTAGATTCTATTTATTTCACACATACATAATTGTTACTGAATTTGCCTAATTAATCAACTAATTAATTAACACATTCATTTTTTTCTTGCTATGCAAACTAGGTAGAAATTATTTTATTTACTGGCTCACTTCAATTTAAATCAGTGAACAATTATTAAACACCAATGTTTTTAGTGTATTCTTCTAGGTACTAGAGAAATAGAGAGCCAGAAATTTTATAGTAAAATAGAGTTAATACATAATTAATAAGTTAATTAACTTTTTAAAATTTTTTAAAAATTCATTCAGTAGTTTTTACTATGTCCCAACCTCAGTGCTAAGTTTTGCGGCTATAAATTCAAAAGGGAACATTGTTATTGCCTTTGGAATCCAAGACAGCGAAGTCAGTTCAAATACTGCCTCAAACACTTTCTAGCTCCCTCTCCTTGACCAAGTCAACTAACATCTCTAGGGCTCAGTTTCCTTATCTGTAAAAGTTTGTCAGGGTTTTAGTAGATAGTATAAAGCCCTTTTTAAATCACAAAATTCTGTGTAAGGAATAGCTATGTTCACTCTCAGGTGCAAGACAACACTAATAAAGGAACCAGAGCAAACTTGGTAACACCTACATTGTCAAATTCATTCATTCCTGTATGCCTGGAATGCAACATTTCTCTTAGGTAGGCAGGGTGATTTTGTGTGTGTGTGTGTGTGTGTGTGTGTGTGTGTGTGTGTGTGTGTGTGTGTGAGTGTGAGTATTGTTTATTAGAAAGGAAGATGAGGAATACTGATTTTGGGATTGGATTCAAATCTGACTTTGCTATTTATTAATTATGTAACTGGAAAAAATCACTTCCCCTCCATAGGTCTCACTTTTCTCACCTGTAAAAATAGAGGGCAGAATTCTATGACTTCCAGGGTTATATTTGATACCTATCCAGATCTAAATAAATAATCTTATATTCACTCAACTTTTGTTTGCCCTAGTTTCATCATCTATGAAATAAGAATAATAATACCACCTACTTCCCAGAGTTGTTGTGCAGATAAATTGAGATAATTTTTACAGAGCTCTTTGTTAACTTAAAAGAGCCCTCTTCCTCCACATAATCTTACTTAGTCTACCTAATTATCCATGTTCTCTCCTTTACTATACTTTGTCCTGTATATTGTTTTATCTACATAATATGTTTTCCCCTTTCTCCAACAGAATGCTAGCTTCTTAAGAGCAGGGATTCCTTCATAATTTGTTCTCTTTGTATCTCTAATATTTCCACGGCTTCTTTAATTTAATATTTGGTTAGTGGGGCCAGCTGAGAAGCTCAGTGGATTAAGAGCCAGTCCTAGAGACAGGAGGTCCTAGGTTCAAATCTGACCTCAGACACTTTCCAGCTGTGTGACCCTGGGCAAATCACTTGACCCCCATTGCCTAACCCTTACCATTCTTCTGCCTTAGAACCAATACCAAGACAGAAGGTAAGGGTTTTTTTTTAATATAGTTGGTTAATAAACATTTATGGAATAGTTAGGGAACAGAGATATTTGATGACTTCAGTGATCAAAAAGATTACCTTTTAAGAGATAATGGAAGGGCAAAATGGAGAAATCTCTTAGATATTTTTAAATAACATTATCTAGCATTTGTAGAGTACTTTAACTTCGAAAAGTATTGCATATGTGTTACTTCATTCATAAATTACTGAGATGAGATATGTATGCATATATTGAAAAGACCAGAGAGGGAATAATGAGCAGCCCTTCTTGACCACATCATAGGATAGAAGAGGGATTACAGTCATATTCAAGAGAAAGTGATGTGCCTGACTAAGAAATTAATATTTTATCAGGTAGTCCCTGGGAGTTTTCAAATAGGGAATTAGTATTAGATTCTTTAAGAAGTTTCTTGGACAGTTGTGTGAAAAACAAAATGATGATGGGAAATCAAATAGGAGACCCTTAGATTTGTCTAGGTAAGAGGTGATGAAGACCTATCAAGTGTTAACTGTAGAAGAAGCAGAAAGGAAGAGACAAGAGAGTTATATTACTTAATAATTATTTGCTATCCTTGAAAACTTATTTGATCTGAGATGGATGGTGGAGAATGCAGTAGAGACAACTCTGAGACTTGAAATCTGAGTGACTAAAAAGATAGTGGTACTGTCTACAGAACCATAGAGGAGTTAAAGAAAACAATTTGTTTCAAGTGAATATGTTTATTTTGGTACATACTGATTTTTTAATTTTGATTTTAGTAAACAAAATGTTTACTAAATGCCTGTTGTGTATCAAACATTATGAAATTTATGTTTATGTAGCATTTTAGGGTTTACAAAGTATTTTTATAGCCTTAATCTTGTTTGATTACCACAATAACCCTACAAATTAAGTGTTATTGGCATTAGTAACATTTTTACAGATGAAGAAATCTAGGCTTAGAAAGTTTAAAGAAATTGTGTGGGGTAACATATATAATAAGTATCTCTATTAGAATTACAACTCAAGATTTATTAAGTGCTTGTTCAATTAGATGTTAGTAAATTCTAAATCATTCAAAGAAACATATATGCAGAAATTGGGGCAATAGATTAGCTCTCAAAATTTTCATATTATTGCATAATATTATGCTCTATGAATGAGGTAGTTCTGATTTCAAATCACACATTAGACACACATATGTGATTCGGGACAAACCACTTAATCTCTCTTAAGTCTTATATCCCTCATTAATAAAATGAAGGGGTGGGGTTATGTGTGATGGTCTCTAAGGTCCCTTCCATTTATAAATATATAGTCTTATTATTAATAAATTATTTATCAAATGCCTACCATGGGTAAGGGATTTTAGTTAAAGGAATTCTCAATAGACAGTGTGGTTTCCCAAATACTTCCATTTGAAAATGAGATTACACTAATCATTTTGAGTCCTGGAACACCACAGAGACATTCCATTGAAACTTATGAATACTAAACAGAGAAAGAGTTAGCAGGAATTAGAAGAGGGAAAACAAATCCAGTGAATGGAGTTGCTTATTTAAAATCCAGATTATAGCTGGAAGGAAAGCCTATTGATGTAATACATTAATCAATAAATGCATCATGGACTGCCAATGAGCTGGGCTCAGAGGATACTGGGTTAGATTCTATTTGGGAAATGATTATTATCTTGAATGATCACAAACTTTTCTTGGCTATTAAAGCATTCTGTTTATAGTAAAGATATTCCAAAGAATTTCTAAAGGTTGGAATCACATAAAATTCTCTAATTTTAATATGAGTTAAAATTGAAGGTGACCAAAAATGCATCAGAAAGATTAACATTAGTTAAGCATCTATTATATATTACCAATAATCAGCAGCATGAAGAATTTGATATAATGATATCTCCAAGGATATAATTGCCTAGAAAAAAGAGGTGGATTGGACATGCTACAATGGTGAATAAAGGATTCCAAATTTGAAAGAGAAAATTTCCATTTAGGCTCACTGCTGCAGTCTATGAGGTCTTTGTTACAGAAAGCTCAGTCTGTTAATAAACATTAATAAAGTATTTACTACATGTCAAGCACTATAGTAAGCCCTGGAAACACAAAAACAAAAATAGATAATCCTCTTCTTCAAGGAGCTTACAATCTGATCAGGGAATACCACAAAGGAAGGAAAGCTGAAAGGTGAAGAGCAGAATGTACATTACTAAAAAAAGTTAAAGAAATCCCAAAATAGTGTGGCCAGATAAGAAAGGAGATGTCTGAGCTGAATATCCTCCTTAAATGAAGGTTTTAGAGTTCATGATCCCACCCTCCAATTGGAGGGAAAGAGGGTAATGATGATGAGATGAGCTATAAGAAAAATATTGTGATAAGTATAATGACCAAATGAAGTGCTAAGATATCTCTCTCTCCTAGACAAACTTAAAAACATAGAGGCAGAACCTAGTGGAAAGTTCCAGTTTGCTGTCTTATTTAAGGGTCTGGTTGGGAGCTGCTCTTGGAAAAAGATTACCCACAAAAATACTATGACAAATTCTTTGAATAATCAAGGGTGGATTCATTTAAAAGATTCAAGAAAGCTGTGGAAACTAGGAATTTGTTATTATTTGAAAAGAAAACACCATTTTTATGTAATAGAATCTTTAGTTTCATGTAGAATATGCTTTTTTGTGTGGATGTATATATGTGTATGTATATGTATATATATATATACATAGAATACTAATTTATTCAGCATAAAGTTCAGTTTTTTAAAGGAAAAAGAAAAGATGTGTGCATCTATCCTCTTAGAATCAAGATTTAATTTACCTAGTAGCCCTTACTTTTCTCTTTTAATCTTATTCTCACTTTTTCTGCTCACTGATCATGTTGACTCCATACAGAATCTTTAAGAATAAACTATCAGTTAAGGATAGACCTGGCCAATCTAATATGGAAGTCATCATCAGGATGTACTGAAATCAATAAGAATTAGTGTAGTGGGACCAATCAACAGTACAGAGGCTATTATGGAATAAAATGAATCATCCAGATATATTACAGAACAGGTAACTGATGTCAGGAATTTCAGTAAATTGCTTATTTTGATACTATAATATATCTGTAATCTCATTACTGTGGATGCTTCTTCCATTGGGGCTATAATGCTACAATAGTGAGATCAGATTTCATATGTGCCCTCTCATTAAAAGTGACTAGCTTTCTATACCTTCTCTGGATACTAGTAGATAATGGAAGCTGTCCATCCTTCTTTCATCCTTTGTTCTTGCTATATGACTTGCCCTCTCCTGGCTGTACTCCACCCACTTTTTCAGTCACAGAAGCAGAATAACTTTAAAGGATTCAGAAGATGCTAGAGAAAACATGGGTTTTGTTTTGATTTTTAAATAACTGCATATATTTTCAGTTGATCTTCTATATGGAATAAATTGTTAAGACACAAAAGACTCCTGGAAACTCAATTATGTCACTCTGGATAAGGACTACAGTAATCAATGAATCACATTGACCATTTTTTTGGGGGGTATTAAATACTCAATATTCAAGTGGATCTGATTTTCATTGAAATGCATGTTGCTTCCAATGATGCTGATCACACCTCATTTATGCTTATCTATCCTATTTGAGTATTATGTCTGTCCTCCCATAAGTTCACAATAAGGGGGGGAGGTCACCAAATTATCTAGGGGATGTACTTGATTTCTCACAAAGTTATGGAGATAGCAGTGGAACAAAGATCTGGTTATATTTTGCTTTCATCAGTTTACTAGGCTATTTTTTTTGGTAAGTATATATTCCTTCAATGACATGATTTACTCCCTGTATTCTTTTTTTTCACAACTCTTCTTTTGTTATGTATTGCCTGCTCACACCTACTATGCATTTTTCTTTGCCTCCCATTGTAAATCTTTAGTTTGTACAGTGATTCAGGTTCAGAATGAGAATGAAATCAGGTATTCATAAATTATCTAATAGTTAACAAAATAAATTTCTTTTAGTTATATACTATAAGGAATATTCTGCACCTATGAAGAATTTGATCAGTTTGGCACAGCATCCTAAACTTTTTAATGGCTATCCTGGTCTTATCATGAAAATCATCTTCTAATCCTGAAGTAGGAGTTTCTGACTCCACATCTGCTGGCTTTTGTACTTAAGAAAGCAAGAAGCTATTTAAATAGCCTCTGTATTATTCTTCTAGGTCAATTATATTTTGAAGATGATTTTGATAACTTTTCAAAGAAAAAAAGACTAATTTTCATGGGGCAAAGCCCTAGGAATAGCTAATATAGTCTATGTGGCATGGATTAGAGTAAATATTACTTTTATAACATCATCTAAGCAACATGAGAGGGGCTAGGAATAATGAAGGAAAATAAAACCTTTCTAAAATATTCAGTAAATCAAAGTAATTTCTCTCATTGACCATCTCCCAAATCTATATGTTCTTCTAAACTCATGTGCACTACTCTTTATCACTTGTCCTATGGAATCATGACTAGTTATACTATTAGTCAGAGATAAGGCATTCAAAGTTGTTTATCTTCATAGTCTTTTGCTACACTAAAATTTAATTATGGGGTTCTGTTCATTTTATAATGCTTCATTTCATATTTGTCTTTGCAGATTTCTCTGAAACCACTGACTTTATTGGGTCTTATGATATATGTTCCATTCTATTTATGTAGCTCAATTTGTTAAGTCATTCCCCAGTTAAGAAATACTTCATTTGTTTATAGGTCTTTGACAACATAAAAAGAACTGCTATCAGTTTTGTATACTTTTTCCTTTGATTTCTTTGGGTATGGACCTCATACCAGTATCACTGGGTCAAAGGATATGCTATTTAGCAATTTTTTTGGGGGGAGGGCATAATCTCAAACTGTTTTCTAGTGAGACCAATTCATCACTCCACTAACAGTGAATTAACATATATATGTTCCTGTAGGAAATAGTCCCTCCAGCATTTGTCATTTTCCCTTTTTAGTCATCTTTGCCAATTTAATGGGCATCAGATGGAGCATCAGAATTTTATTGTTTTATTTCTTTAATAATTAGGGATTAATAATATGTATGTTGGGGCAGCTATATGGCTCAGTGGAGAGAGAGCCAGGTTTAGAAATGGGAAGTCCTGGCTTGAAATCTTGCCTCTGACATTTCATAGTTGTGTGACCCTGAGTAAATCATTTAACCCCAATTTCCTGCCCCTTGCCACCCTTCTGTCTTGGGACCAATACTTAGAATTGATTATAAGATGGAAAGAAGGAGTTGTTTTTCTTTTTTAATAATGTGTGTATATATATATATTCATAGATGTGTACATATATATACATATATTCATGTGATTTTTGACAACTTGGAGTTTTTCCTCAGAAAACTACCTGTTTTCATTCTTTGTCAATTGGTTGATGGCACATATAAACTCTCATAAATGAGACATTTATCAGAGAAATTTAGTACAAAAGTTTTACTTGGTTAGCTGTTTCCCTTCTAATTTTAGCGGTATGGATTTAGCTGCATTGATTGAGTTAAAAAAAAAACATTTAAACTTTATGTAATCATAATTGTCTATTTTTATTTTCTGTTGTTCTATTTATCCTTTATTTTGGACAGAATTTTCACATTATCTTTCCCATAGATATGAAAGGGTAATTTCTTCCTCACCATTCTAATGTGTTTATGATGAAATCTGTGATATCTCAGTCATGCAGTTATCTTTGTTTAATGCAAGACTTTAAATATTTACTAAAACAGGACACATGAATCAGTGTGCATTTCAAAAGAATCAAAATGAAAAATAAAACAATGTTGAACTTGAAACATCGAGCAGGATTTTCTTTCTGGTAGCACAGAAGAGAATTGTTTGAAAGACTCTAAAACCATAAACAAGTTGATCATATTTTGGGCAAGCATATAATGAGGATCTCAATAACCCAGGGATGCTTCTGAGGAGCTCAGGGCCAGCTAAATAGAGTAGAGGTTTAGAAACTAGGGGAAAAAAAAAGTATTTCCAAAACAAACCAGTCTCTCCTTTGAAGCTTTGTATTGTTGGTTTTGCCTTCAATGGCCCAGTCTGTGTCTGTACCCTGCTCTTTTTCTCCATAAACATTATCTATGGTTAAGTTATTTTTTAATGTTTGCTCATTTTTCCAGCCTCTTTTTGGCTTTCACTTTTATTTTAAAGGTGAGCAATGTTCTTGGGCAGGATAGGGAATTCTCAATCTTTAGTTCTTCCTTGATTCTACCCTAAACCTTATTTCTGGGTTTCTGCAAATTTCAGTTGTTCTAAGATGGTATGATGGCCTGTGGACTGGAAGTTCTGAGAGCCACCTCCCACTGCTGATTCATTCACTACCTAAGACTCTTGATGGCTCAAATTCTAGCCTCAGGCATGGATGAAAGCCTTTGTTCTCACTCTGGGCACACACAGATCAGGTGTGCAACATAAACTACCTTATACAGGAATTCCAGACCTTAATACAAGCTTACCTGGAACTTTATGGGTATACTTTGGGTTGCTGTTAACTTAGGCAAGGTCTCAGTGTCTCAATGTTAGCTTGTACCTAGGTTCAAAACCTGGAACAATATATATGGGGTGGAGGGTCTTGCTATTGGCTTGCTCCTCACTGCTCCCTATAGCCTCCTTCTGGCTCTGATCCCCTCTTACCCCAGTGACCCAGACACACTCTGCCCATCTTTCAAGTTGTCCACTGCCTGAAAGATGCTTCAGTACTTCTCCTTGTTGGTTCTTTCACTCCAGTATTCATTTTGTGGTATTATTTTAAGATTGGTTGGAGAGGATTCTCATAGTGGTTTCAAGCTTTCCCTGCTTCTGCTCCTGCTCCAAGTCATCTCTTCTAATGAAAAATTCAAGATAGGAGACAAAAAACAGCTCCATAAGCAACACACTAACTAATATCTCCATTTTATGTAACATTCCATGAACCAAGTTGACCACCTCAATGAAGAAGGGAGGGGAATACATTTCCATATCTCTATTTTTGAGCAAAAGTCAAATTCCTTTCTATTTCCCCCTCTTAATCAAAATGAACACTTCAGTATATGTTTCCTATTGTCAAGATCAAAATTAATATCCAAATATTCTAAGTATTGTATTTAATGACATTTATTAATGATAATTTGAAGTTAAGGAAAATAAAAAGCCAGAGCAAAGAGGGAGTTAACCCAACTACAGCTGCAGAGAAAGGAGAGAACAAAAAAGGCAGTTACCGAACTTATAAACAATATGTAAAGGTGTTATGTGGACAAAGGGAAAAGAATTCTGGGAGATAACATCCAAGGGTTCAAGATTTTCTAATTATACACTATGAAAATCTCAGGAAATTTGAACTCAGTCTAAAATCATTATATTTTATCACTGTGGTCAGCAGTAAGAACTTCTTCCAGATCTCTGGTTGTTTTGGGATACCCCAATAGAGATAGATGTGACAGTCATGAGCCAGATTGTTAATAGATACAAGGATTCCAGAGTGGTGGGAGTCTATGCTCCATTTTAGAATATGTTTCCAAAATTTGCTGGTAGTTGTAGTATGATTTTATCATATGAACAGCTATTTTTAAGGTGAGTTTCCTGGAGTTTTTACCCCCATACATAAATACTGAGTGGGAATATTCTCTGCTCTTTGGGATGTGCTACTACAAGGAAATATGGACTGTAATGTCTAGGTCCTATACTTTATGATCTGCCTTCTTGAGACTTCATGTGGGGCTTGAGGATTGGGGAAGGATAGAAATAAATCCGTTGCCCATTATTCTCTCTACTGTCCATTCTGCTACCATTTGGCTTTTCCCAATGTGAACAAAAAGTTACTTCTTTGACCAAATATTTTAAATATTTATATATCTGCTTTCTTATTGGTATTTGTTGAGGTTTAAGATGTGTTTGAATAATGAAAGGTACTATTTTAAGTTGAGGAAACAAAAAGAGAGGTCTAGTGATTGACTCTGTATTATAGATTCTTGAAAGCCAAAGCTGGTTACATTTCTAATCTTCTTTCTGAAAAACAAACAAATAAAACACACAAACAAAACAAAGCATACACAGAATAAACTCTTTCATTTATTACAACCACAAATGCATATTCCAATAAAAATGGATGCTAAAATGTCCAGACAGCAGAAATATTTTTCAAAATTAACCCCCAAACAATTATCCTGTTTTAGAAGTCTTAACCTTCAGGCAATCCATGAGATCAATTTCTATAGTCAATATTTCTTTTATCAGTTTCCAGAAGTCAATTATATGAGAAGTATTGTTTTGTCACATAATGAAGCACCTCATGAGACCTTGTTACAGGCTCCAACAGTATTTCAAATCACTAAATTAGTTTTCTTATTAAGACAAAGTATTAAATGGCTTCAACTGTCATTTAGTTGAAAATATTGCTTGAAATACTTAAACTCCTTTAGAAGAGCAAATGAAATTCTGTTCTAGTGATAAAGAATGGTTCTTTTAAAATTAAAAAAGCTAAGCAGATATAAATTGATATGTGTGGTAAGTTCTTTTATATGTAAATTGCACTGTTGTGTATAATATTTCTTATTATAAAGTGAAAAAATGTGAGATGCATATTATTTTGATCCTCCAAGTATCCACACCAAGTGATGCTGTGAGACAAATCACTTTTTGAAGAAGCAGCAAATTCTTTCTCATTATCTTGTTCCTTGTAATGTGTAAACAATTGTCAAGTATATCATTTAAGGAAAATTCATTCCTGGCCTAGTAGCAAAAGTATTTCTAATTTTTGTAGCAGAATTAATTTACCAAAAGTTAACTCATTTGATATTATATAAAGCAAACAAGATATCATTCATTTATCTGTTGATGCATTGTTTCATTCACACTTTCTTTCATTCAAACAACATTCACTGAAAGCCTTCAGTAAATGAGGTACTATTTCAAATACTGTGAATTAGTAAGAAAAAAATAAAAAAAATTGCCAATGAAAGCTTGAGAAAGACAGACACTAAGGCATCAATGAGGGAACTGTGAATTGTTCCATTTATTTTGGAAAACAGTTCAGAATTATTCTAAGAAAGGGACTAAAGGGGGCAACTTTGTAGCTCAGTGGATTGAGAGCTAGCCCTAGAGACGGGAGGTCCTAGATTCAAATCTGGCCTCAGCCACTTCCCAGCTGTGTGACCTTGGACAAATCACTTGACCCCATTGCCTAGCCCTTACCACTCTTCTGCCTTGGAGCCAATACACAGTATTGACTCTAAGACGGAAGGTAAGGGTTTTATAAAGAAAGAAAGGAAGGAAGGAAGGAAGGAAGGAAGGAAGGAAGGAAGGAAGGAAGGAAGGAAGGAAGGAAGGAAGGGAGGGAGGGAGGGAGGAAGGAAGGAAGGAAGGAAGGAAGGAAGAAAGAAAGAAAGAAAGAAAGAAAGAAAGAAAGAAAGAAAGAAAGAAAGAAAGAAAGAAAGAAAGAAAGAAAGAAGGAAAGAAGGAAAGAAGGAAAGAAGGAAAGAAGGAAAGAAAGAAAAGAAAGGGACTAAAATATCTGTACCTTTTGACGCATAACTCCTACTTTTTGGTCTAGTCTGTGTTGGCTGGCTTTGGGGTAGTCAAAGAGAAAGAAAGGCAATATTTACATATATAGATATAAACATATGTTTCTATAAACAGATATCAATCTTTCTGACTGCCTATTCATAGATAGAAGCACTTCTCACATTAGCAACATAACTAGAAATAAAAGTGATGTCTATAAACAGTGTGGTACAAGTAGTATAATAGAATATTACTATGTGATAAAAAATAAGATATAGAAAATATGGAAAACCATACACAGACAATATACTAGTTCAAAGAGAAGTAATTATGCCTACAAAACAGTTTACATAATGATCAACAATATTCATGGAAAAATAGTAATAACTATTATAAACAAAATCAAAAATATATAATGGCAAAGTTTAGTCCCAAAGCCAAAGAGGAAAAAAATATACATACTTCCCTTTTTTGAAAAAAAAATTGAGGGCAGCTAGTTGACTCAGTGAATTAAGAATCAACTCTAGAGATGGAATTTATTAGGTTCAAATCTGCCATCAAATACTTCCCAGCTGTGTGACCCTGAGCAAGTTATTTAACCCTTGTCGCCTAGCCCCTCCCACTCTTCTGCCTTCAAGACCAATAAAAAATATTGATTCTAAGAGAGAATGTAAGGATTAATTGGGGGGGGGGGAGGTTGAATGATGGTTTTAGAACATGACATTTTCAGCCTTTTTTTTAATTTGTGGTTTAATTTTGCTCGTGTTCTTCATCTCTCCCTGACTCCCACCTCATCACCCTCTTCTTTCTTTTTGTTGTTCCATGAAATGATCTTCTGGATATAGAAGGAAGGAAAGGATGTGATTAGAAACAAAGATAATATGGACAACATATTTCATAAGTTGTTTTTAAAATGACAGTCACTTTTATCAAGGATGAGTTCTAGAGGATGGATTACAATGGTCATGATTACAATATTCATAAAGATTTCTAACACAGGGATCAATAACCCATAAAAATATTAGGATATTGATGGTTAAAGTAATTAAAATTTTGGTTCAGATCTGTGATTTCATTTATGTTGGGAATTTCTACTTTGTAAACTTCTGTTCATACATGCTGATGACTCATCTCTATGTTAGAGTCTTGGCAAATTGTCCAAGACCCCTAGAGGTTAGATGATTGTGCAGGATCACACTGTTACTATGTGTGTAGCAGTCTTCCTAGACAAGTCTCCCACTGACCGCCCTGAGAGAAAGCTAAGGGTCCAAGTGCACACTGAGCAATTCTATGATTGATAGTCTTCTCACACATGAGGAGACTGGGCGATCACAGGCTCTGAAATGGATTATAGAGTTTCACAACTGGCAGGGGATTTTCACTCGCTCTGTAAGAGACGTGGGTACGAATGGACAGAGAGGAAGCATCAACAGGGAGCCTGAGATGCAGCAGAGACTGTGAGCTGCAGCAATTGGGGATACTTTGAATGAGAACGGACCAGTTGTGGAGCAGTTGAAGTCTCCCCTTGATTGCAACTTTGCTCACTGAAAATCCTGCTGAGAAATGATAGAATTTTTTGCCTCTTGCTGAGAACCAGGTGGTGGGTGAAATGCCTAATCCTTTCTTTTCCCTCTTACTTTCCACAGCAGAGGGTGGCTATTTAAATCACAGATTTCTTATTTTTCAAGGTTGACCTTTTGCTTTTATAAATAATACTTTAAAGCTGATTCTCTCTTAATAATGATAAAATGAATCATTTTCATGAGTCCTATACATTTTAATTGAATTTAGAAAAGAGAAATGATGAAGACAGAAGACATTTGTTTGAATATAGAAGTGTTTTAGTAGTTCAAAAACTATTCCTTTCTTAATGATCAGACCTATTTTGATGTGGGGGGAATGAAACATTGATGGTTTTATTGAAAACCTGTCCTTTTTTAAGCTCCACTAAAAGGCAGGAAAAGGAGCCCTATAGGGCCATCATTTCCCCCATCGTCAAAATTGAACTAATTGTTGCAACATTTTGTGGTTGCTCAGTTCCTGGATGCTCAGACATGAGGCAGAGACCAAAAGATGGGTCATACCTCAAGTGGTCCCTTTGAGAAAAACAAAAAGATATGGTCTTGTGGTGTAAAGGATAATTTCCTTATTTGAGATCTGAAAGTCCTTAGTTTAAGTCTCACATCAAATACTTCTTATGTATCCTGTGTATCTGAGCATAGTGTTTTGGGTGTGTGATTTTAGACAAATAACTTAAACTTGTTCAGCTTCAGTTTCTGTAAATGAGATTAATAATGACACCTCTCTCACAGGGTACTTCTGAAGATCAGATAAGATAATGTATCTGAATTATTGTTAAGTCACTATATAAATGCTAGCTATTGTTATTATAACCCTCTTTCTTTTGGGTGAAGGGAAGTGCTTCTCAGCCAGACTTTGATATCTGATGCTTATATTTATCAAATGCAGTACTTGAAATCAGGTATTTCTAACTTCATGACTAGCCCCCAAGTCAATTCTCTATTGCTAACCTAACAGAATTTTAAAATAATAAAATAGTTGGACTCAGTGCAACTTTGTGTGAGTAGTCTAATCCTCCAAATTTTCTTCTTTTTATTGCAGTTACAATAAATTTTGATGGTTCATCTAGTTCAATTTCCCACCTTTATTTAGGATTATACTTCTGAGCATCTTTCCAAAATGAAGTATTTCCAGGGAATGAATTCCTTTGCCAATACACCCTCTGACACCTCCAGAATTACAAAATTAATGAACCATAATCTCATAGTTGGATGGTACCTGCTAGTTGTTTTCTTACAAGTAGTACTCATGGTAGAATTCTGTAAGAAAATCACGTTTAGTATGTTATGGAATCTTTAACCCAGTATTTTAGCCTCAGCTCTGTCACTTGCTTCTTGTTTGACTTTAGACAATACATTCTTCCTTTATCTGTCTCAGTTTCCATATCTGTAAAATGAGAGAATTGAATAAGGTTATATTTAAGAACTCTTCCTAATCCAAGAATCCCAGAGGATTCTAAATCCACAAAGCAAGGGAAATTCCTTCCCTCCTGAATCATCCCATTCCACTTTAGCAACTATTTTGAGATTTTCCCCCTTTCCCCATTATACAAATTATAAACCTGCCTATCTACATTTTTTAAAGCATTGTTGCTAGTTTTCATCTCTGGAACCAAGAAAAAATAAATCATACCCATTTTATGCATTGATACCACTTCACATAACTGACAATAATTATTATATCCCCTCCAAGTCTTCACGTCTCTAAGCTAACTATTTTGTATGTACTTCTTCCTCAACATCTTCTGAAAATCCCAATTTATAGATGTCTTTCTTAAAATATGCTGCCTAAGGCCCTCTACCAGCAAAGAGATCATGACTTGCTAAAAGCTTAGATGATAGATGGCTTTTCTTAGTAATAAAATATTTTTACAATTAACATATCTACATTTTTAGACAGAATACTATGGCATGGTTCAGTGTAAACATGACTTTAAATGTACTGGGAAACAAAAAATAATATGATGCCTAGAATTCAATGCAGAACATAATGGTAGTGTCACCATTGCCAGTTTATCAGTTTACTTTTCTTAATGAAAGCTAAGATTGCAAGAGCTTTTTGATTGTGAAATTGCTATGAGGTTTCATGAAAACATATGACATTTGAAGTTTTCCAAAAGCTACAGATCATTTCATTGTCACCAAAACCTATAGATCATTAACTTGCCTGCCTATATTCCTCAATAACATGTATTTTGATGCTGATATTTTAAACCAAATGTAGTAATTTGCATTTCTACTGATTAAATTTTATCTTAATTATCTTGGCCCATCTTTATGGATTATTGAAATCTTGTTAATTGATGTTGTTTACTTTTGACTTTATTATTTAAAATACAACCAAACCTCTAATTGTTGGGTCATCCTGCCTATTGAATAAATTTTCCACCTATGGCTGGTTTCTAATGTCAAAGACTAATCTCTGAGTCTAATGAATGATTATTTTTATACAACATATAGTCTCTATAAAGTTTTCTTCCCAGCCTTCAGTGAGGTGTAAGAATTCAGAAAGTGATGAAAAATGTTCAAAGATGTTAAATGAATGGCCAAATGCTTCTGTTCTGCATAGCTAGAATGGACTCCTTGCTTAACCCCATCTGAGAGTATCTCATGATTACAATTATTTACTAAGACTCCATTCTTGGCCCTCCATCCAATTCTTTATAGTTTCTTATTTTGGTCCTGATATGTGGTTAACACTGTGACTAAACTCAAATTGATGACTTATGGAGTTAGCATTATACAACAGGAAGAAAGAAGTCTATATTTAGAATTTAAGAACTTGAATTTCAATCACAGGTCAAAGAGTCATTCAATAAGCATTTAATAAGCATCTTTTAAATACTAGGTACTATGCTAGGCAACAAAGATACAAAGCTAAATCCTGTTTCTTTGAAGATATCACTATCTTTCCAGTATCTCCAATTCGTAATTTTACCGTTATTCTAAATTTCCTAATCTCTCTTACTCCATAAAACCAATCAACTGTCAAATCTCATAATTTGGTATCACATCTTTTTCCACCTCCACTCACACAACTTCTCTCTTAGTTCAGGTGTTTATCATCTCTCACCTAGATTATTGCAACTCTCTTCTCAGTAATATTGTTCTCTCATGTTTCCCTTACTTTTAATCTATCAGTCACACTGCTGTCAAAATAATTTTACTTAAAAATCTGACCATGTCACTCGCCAACTCAATAAACTCCAGTATTTCCTTACTGATTAAGATAAAAAATAAGTTTGTTTTTTAAAATAAAAAAAAAATTCCTAATATTTACCTATTTCCTTTGCTTCATTGGCTATAACTTTCCCTCATACATTTTAAAATGTATCCAAATTGTCCTTCTCTTAGTCATTCACAGAACATACTCCATCTCCCATCCACTTGAATTTGTACTTCCCATTCACCACAGTTAAAATGGAATCCTTCCTTGACCCTCCCTAATAGTATCTCATGACTTACACTTAGGCTCCATTCTGGACCTTCCATTAAACTCTTTATAGTTTCTTATTTCATGACTCTCTGAACTCCCATGAGTTTAATGGTGAAACCCATGAAGCTTACTACCAGATGTTTATATCCAGACCCATTCTCTCTCCCAAATTCCAGGCTCACATCACCATTTTCCAATTTGGTCTTTTAAAATGACAATTCTGAACACATCACAATAGTTAAAAAATGGATGAATTTAAAACATAAATATCCTCAACTAAAGTTAATTGAGCATCTTGTATGTGAATGGTCCTTCACATGTAAATAAATAGGAAATATAATTCCTTTCATCGAGGATCTTACAAAGATATTGATTTGATATGATATGGGTACAGAAATATGAGTAATAACCCCACAAAGCATTTCAGTGTCAAATAAATGGTTTATATAACAAGAAATTATGGATTTCCCCGATGATTGGCCTCTGAACCAATTTAAGTTACAGATACAAAAATCACTTTCAAATGATGCTTTTAGATTTGGTACAATTGTATAGACATATCACTAAGTGAATTACATGGACACACGTTTCTAACATATCTTTATATAGGAAAAATTCCTTACGGGTAAGTTAACCATGATCGAATGGATTTGTAAATCATTCCGGAAACCTCAGAGATTTAGAGAGTCTTCATTTTTGTTTTTTCCCTTTCATTTTTGTATATATATAAATCAAATTTATGCGGTATATTGTATTCCTGAATTGGCCTCTTGGTAATTTGTCTCTATGGCTTCATGACAAATAAAACATGAGCATGAGATTGCACTCCCATTATGTGCTTCTTGAACCAATGACAAAACGCCTCCTTTGTGCTTATTTCATTACATTCTCCTTTATTCTGACAATGTTGGAGGAAATTCAATAAGGTACATTTTTGCAACAAAAGTCTTGAAGGCGCATAAATTCCATAGGGAAGGAAAACATGTCTCCTAACTCAGTATCTGATTTATGTCATGCACTTGCAGACTGGAGATTTGTTTGTTTTTCTTCAGAATGGCACAGAACAGTGTTGGGCGCCATTGTATCTCATTTCTTCGGCTTCTCATTTTTAAACTTAGGACTCTAATGCTGTTTTTCAGTGACACATTTAAGAGACAATAATTGGTTTATGTTTTTTAAGACAAATATACACAAAACTTTTCTAATAATGGGTAAGAAAAGAGATGAATAGGAAGCGAGCAGGACAGAGAGGAATGTTCTCCCTTTCACTATGTCCTTGCAGTAGCTCAAAGAATGTTTCAGAAAAACTGTGAAACTTGTTAAAAGTAAATCAATGAATGGATAGATGAAGGAATAAAGGAATGCAAATATAAGTATTAACTGCTTGTCATGTGCAAAAGCATGTGCTAAACATTCCAGGTATAAATGTTTAAAAAAAAGACAGCCCCTTTTAAAAAGAAGCTCATATTTTAATATGGGACATAGTACAAAAGGAAAGTTTCTGAAGCAAATCAGACTGAAAGGCCCAATGGTCCTTATTAATGATAACAATAATTTACATAACCTCTACTATATGTATGATGTGCCAGACAGAGTATGTTAAACACTTTTTCTGAATCTTACTTCATTTGATCCTGACAACAAACGTAGGATGTAAGTGCTATTATTGTCTCCATTTTACAGTTTAGGAAACTAAGGTAAATAGATGTAAAATGACTTATGTAGGATTACACAGCTAGTGAAGACATCTGAGGCAGAATTTGTACTCAGTTCTTCTTCATTCCAAGTCCAGCACTGTATCCACTGTGTTACACAGATGAGATTCGGTACGCCCAAACATTGTACCTTTGAAGCCTATGATTTCACAGAAGACTGAGTGACTGAGAAAAGAGTGAAATCATTGAGCTCTCCATCATAAGTGTATTTGCCTAGATTTAAGTGTATAGAATCTTCTGGCATTCCAAGTAGATCCTGCATAGTTTCCTAGCTGGCTGGATTCTTTAATAGAAAGAATGGTTTTCTGATATAAATCCTCAATCTAAAGCTGACTAAAGAACATTTCCTTTTGCATCTGATGCTCTGCTTAAATACTGACTTATGTGTTATTTCCTCTTTTATACTCAATGGTAGACCTTGCTAATTCCTCCAAATGTGTTACCTTCCATGTGTATTTATATATAAATAATTCTCCAAGAAAATAAATTGTCAATAAAAATATAGTAATAACATCAACATGATAAACTGAAGCTTGCTACCCTTCATGAAACAGCATATATAAATTCTCTATACTGAAAATTTTATTCCTCTTAAACTACTCAGGACAATTTAAGAATAATACATATTAAATCGTTATTACCATAACAAATGCCCATAATTTGAAATTGCATTAAATTAAAAATTATTAAATATCAGATATTTGGGGCAATTAGGTAGCACAGTGGATAGAATGCCAGACCTGTAATCGTGACGTCCTGGTTTCAAATCTGGACTCAGACACTTCTTACCTGTGTGGCACGGTGCAAGTCACTTAATCCCTATTTTCTAGACCTTACCACTTTACTGCCTTAGAGTTAATACTTTGTGTCAATCAGACTTAGAATTAATACTAAGAAAAAAGTAAGTAATTTGAATGAAAATCGAAACATATCATTCTTCACTTTATTTCCTTCATAAATTCTTCTGTGCCTTCTTTCAAAAATGAACACAGAAATATTTGTCATATGCTAAAATATGTACCATTTATATTATCTCACCTATTGTCTTGGGGAGGAGGGAAGGGAAAGAAGAAGGGGAGAGAATATGGATGGCAAAATGTCAGAAAACAATGACTAAAATTGTATTGACATGTAATTTTAAAAAAACAAAGAAGTTGTTCCAATGTCTTAGTGCAGTTTAAGTTGTTAAAACCCAAGCTGTGAAAACTTAAAACTGAATTAAGACCAAGGGACATATTGCATAGCAACTGGAAATTTTCCAAATTATATGAAATTGGAATAATTTAAATAATATTCTTATTTCATGTCTGCTACTAGAATTGTCCAAAAGATGTTTTCACTCTGCCTATAGAAAATGAAATTTTGTCTTCAAATGTTGATTCAAGTACATTTTAAAATTTAAATTTATAGGATATAAAATATAAATTTAAAAGAATACCTGCACAATCAGCACAGAACATTAACTATAAAAGAACAATGGTGAGTTGGTAGCTTGTACTTGGACCATTTCTAGCTGAATTGAATCCAACAAGATGAATGGTTAATGAATATGGCTATGATCAAGATCATGAGTTGACTTTTTTTATCCTCATTAAACATTTCTCAAGCACTTTATAAGGATTAATTCCTATGATCCTCACAATAATTTTGAGTAATGCAAGTATTATAATCTCCATCTATAGATGAGGAAACAGACTCAAATTGACCAAAAATCATGATTCAAAGTTACACAACTACTTAATTTGAGAGACTGGTTTATAATAAAGGTCTATTTTTTTCTAAGTCCAAATCTTCTTAGAGGAGGTGACGCATGATCTTAAAATATACTATGGATTCTAAGAGGCAGAATTAGGGAAGAAATGCTTTCCAGGTATGGATGAGGATCTACTTAAAGAAAGAGATACACAATAATTCTTTGAGATCAGGGTCCATGAGAGGTAGCATGGCACAGTGGATGGAATATGAGTATCAGGAAGACCTGAGTTCAACTAATTCACTGGACAGTTATAAATCATATAAACTGGGCAAGTCACTTAAACTCTCAATCTCAATTTTCCTATCTATAAGTTAAGGTGAATGAACTCAATGCCCTATCATGTTTTTTGCAATATTAAATCTATAAGTCTTTGGTACAATGTTCATATTTATAACAGCCTACTGTGAAGATTGGATTTAGCTATCTCCTGATTGTAACAATGAAGATACTTAGCTCTTCCTTTATAGTGAAGCTTGAATTGTAACTACAATCTATTTTTAGATTTTAACTACAAAAAGTTAAGTAACCACAAAAGGCGAATTAACCATAAAAAGGTGTTAAGTAACTACAAAAGGTGAACTTACCAAAAGAGGTATTAAGTAACCCAAAAAGATAAAATCTAACCAGAGAAGGTGAGAACTAAAGAATGGGCAGTCCTGGAGAAAAGCATCTGCTATGATTGGTAGACATGAAAATTTAGGGGAAGTGACACAAGAGGGAAAAAGTCTTTAAATAGAGGAAACAAGGACTGAAGAAAACAGTCAGTCATCTGGGATTGTAGTAAAGGATCAGTCACTTGGAGCTGGAGGGAAGATGAATATTCAGGCATTAGGCCAGTCAGGCACTGATTCAGAGGAGCAACTAGAAGACAGAGCTGGGGGAGCAACTGGAAGACCAACACTCAGACTTCTTTTTAGAGTGTCACCGTTGGTGAGTGAAAGGCTAACTTAGTGGCCTTGCTTTTTTCTTCCCCTGGCTGGGGCTTAGAAATTCTAACTGATATCAGAAGAAGCCAGAGTTTCTTTCTCTCTCTCTCTCTCTCTCTCTCTCTCTCTCTCTCTCTCTCTCTCTCTCTCTCTCTCTCTCTCTCTCTCTCTCTCTCTCTCTCTCTCTCTCTCTCTCTCTCTCTCTCTCTCTCTCTCTCTCTCTCTCTCTCTCTTTCTCTCTCTCTCTCTCTCCCCCATTCCTTAATATCTTCCTTCTCTTGTAAATATTGTAAATAAACTACCATAAATTCTATTTACTTCAATTTATCTATTTACTTCTATTTACTTTAAGTCATTTTGGGATTTAGAAATTAAATCCCTGGTGACTACTTATATGAATATATTCAGTCTCAACCACAATTAATTTTAACACTACCCAATGAAAGTTCATGGTAATCCATCACAAGTAAATGTATTTTTGTTAAGCAAGTACTATATGTCAAAGATGGCAATGTTGTAAAAGGTACAAATGACCTATAGATTTCATCAAGTTAGTAACTTATTAATAAAATTATTATTCACTTACTATGTACAAGGCATTCTATTAGGTATCTTGGATATCAATACAAAAAACAAGACAGATCCCACTTTAAAGAAAATAACATATCTTTTCTTCCTTCCCATTTCTAAAACATTTTCTCTTTTGACAACCAACCCTTTGGTATAAAAAAAAATCTCATGGGATATATTATTTGTAAAATTTCATGACTTTGTAACATTTTATAAGGTTTTTAGATAACTTGGGCAATTGAAAGGTAGTTTATCAATTTCAAGTGCTCTCATGATGCACAATCCCATCCTGTAGTTGTTATGGGTAAACACACACACACACACACACACACATGATGTATCTGATAAAGTATGCTCAATATCACATATGCCTTGAACAATTTTGAAAGGAAGCTGTTAGAAAAAAAAAATACCTGCCAGCTTCCTTCCTCAGTTCACCCTGGGAATTGTATGTGCAATAGCCATGGGGTCCATAGTAACTGAATTTAAGTGGTTTTAAATGTGTCAACATATGACCCATAAAGGACAGGAGAATTTCAGCTGTTAAAATTGAGGTGAGATTCCAACTTTGGCTGGATTGAAAACGGAATTACTACTTACTGTTAGACAGAACAGTTATCTTTCTGTGTCTTGAGGTTAAAGTCAGTGGGAATGCAAAAGCCTAAGAGTTTATACTGTCACTACTTCTATTGTAATAGAAGTACAGACCTCTTTGTGACAATCTTTGAAATTTCACTAGCATAAACATATTTTCCAAAAATAGCAAGAAATCAAGATATTAAGCTACAGAGCTACCCACACCTATTCTCTAAAGCAACCATTCCCACACTTTATTCCACTTCACTTTTTAAACAAAATTACAAAAGCAATGTGTGTTTTTTAAATTATTATAAAATAATTTTCTGGAGTGGAAAGAGCACTAGCTTTGGTTCCAATTTAAATCTCAACTGATGCTTGCTACTTGTGTGATCTTTGCCAAATCATTTAACCCTGGTTCTCAATTTGATGTATTGAGTGTCCAAAAATGAAGGGGTTTGGGCCTTTTTTTAATAAACTTGATAATTTTATTGTTAATTTAAATGAATGAATTTACATTGATTGTCAAAAGGAAATTTATAAAATAGTGTGTTATAGAAGAAAGAGCACTATCTCTGGATCCAATTTAAATCCCAACTGATGCTTGCTACCTGTGTGATCTTTGTCAAATCACTTAACCCTAGATCTCAATTTCCTCATCTATAAAATAAGAAGGTTGTAATATAAGGTCTCTGTGATGTCCCTTCCAGGTTAAAATCATTGACCATTATATTAATTCAGCAGATATCTCAGTACTGAAAATGACTGAATGGCATGAGTCCTAAGTAGCATAAGTTTTGCCAAACCATGGTCAGGATTGTCACATATTATTTCTTGAAGTAGAGAAGAATATGTCCAGGAAGCCCTACTCTTATTGGCAATGTCTAACACCTTTCAGCTGGTTTAAAAGTTAATCTTCCAGAAGTCAAATAAATACCTTCTATTCTCCACTGCTTTATTATTTTTTGCTTTATTTTTTAAATTGTTTACCTAATAACCACCACCACAAATAACAACAACAACAACAAAATTTAACTAAACAAATACTTTCTAAACCATTGTTTTTTTACAGAAACTAAATTTGGATTATGTGTAAACTCCAACTAAAATCTGCTACTAACCTCATTCAAGTGTTTGGGGACTCTCCAAATATCTAGTTTATTTAAGTTATCTTGGATTCTATTCACCTCCTTACCTTCTTTCTTATTTATTTTTTGGTTAGATCTATATAGTTCTCAGAGGGGAAAATTAAAGTCTGCCACTTTTATTATTTTGTTATCCATTTCCATCTAGATCTCATTTAGTTTTTTCTTTAAAAATCTGGATGCTATAACATTTGATGTATATAGGTACAATATTAATTATGCTTCATTATCTACAGTACCCCCAATCTGCACCATGATATAATTACCCTGTTCATCCCTTTTTAATTATATCCATTTTAGCCCCAACTCTATCAGAGATCATGATTGCTACCCCTACTGCTCTGGATCAGCTGAGGCATAGTATATTCTGCTCCAACCCTCCACCTTCTCTCTATGTTTGTCTCTCATTTTCAGTGTGCTTCTTGTAAATAATATATTGTCAGGTCCTGTTTTTTTTTTATCCTTTCTACTATCCAATTTTCTTTGCATATGTGAATTCATTCCATTATACTCAAAGTAATAGTTACTAGTTGCACATTTCCATCTACTCTGTTCCTCCTTGCTATTTCCTGCCCACTTCCTTTCTGCTATTCCCCTCCTTAAATATCCAATTTCCTTTGGCCAATACCTTTCACCTTTGTTCCTCCAAATCCTCCCTTATCTTCTCCCTTTGCCCTACTTGTTCCAAATTGACCTACCTTTTCACTCCTTTTTCCCTTTCTCCTAAACTTTTATTACTTATTCACCCCCAAATTCGACTTATGCCCAAAGTGTGCCCTACTACTTCATGATTCCCTTATCCCCTCACCTTACTCTCTTACCTCTTGATATGTACTGCCCTCCTTGTATCTCTTGTTCCCCTCCCTTTTCTTATCCCCTTGTCCTTCTTTCTTTTAACCTAACCTCCCCTCTTTTATTTCCTCAGTCCTCCAAAGAGACTCCCAGTCCCTCCCTTATCTCTTTCCCCTTCCATCCTATATCTCTCTCTATATTAAGAAAAAAAAATTAATCTTTCTAATTGGGTATGTTTTTCTCAATCCCAGGTCTGATGAGAGATCCTATTACTCCCATCCCTCCACACCATCATCCCCTTCTCTGTGGTAGTTCCTCTAATCATTTCTCCTCTATATAAGATTACCTTACCTCTTCCTGGTCTATTCGAGGACCATTTTGGCTCCTTCCATTACAATCCCTTGACCTTGAGTCTTCCACCCATACCTGTCCCTTTAAAATACCCAGGCCAGGATACCATTCTCAAGGATCATAAATAACATTTTCCCCTATGAAAATCAAGCAATTTGGTCTTTTAGGTTTCTTCTGATTAATCTTTCAATCCTTTTTGTTTATTTATTCATTCATTCATCAAATTTATTTGCTTATTTAAATTTTAGTGGGTAGGTCAATAGACTTAATTATTGGCTTTGGGGGGAGTCCCAAAATTCCTATTGTATGGATGTACATTATCTTGGGTTTCAGTAATTTTTGTGTGTGTGTGTGTGTGTTTTCCCCCCAAAGTCCTACTTAGTTATTGTGGATTTTATAGTTTGGAGTAGGAAGTCCGTGATTGACCTCAGATGCTCCAACCAAAAGCAGGGAGCAGTTCTGCTATTTCTACAGCAAACAGTCCATCTACCTCCTATTTCAGGGACAACCAGGGACTACCCTCTCTGGGAATGACCCAGAGCTGATGGGGCCCCAATTCCTCAGTATTTACACTTACTGGTACACACTCACTCCTCATTACTCCTCTCCTAAATTTGCAAACCTGGACAAAGCAGGTGCCCAGTCAGCCTTTTCAGGTTTCCAAAGTCCCTCTTACCTTAGCAGTGAGATTTTAGTTCCTATCCTTAGGGCAATCCCCTGCCTAGGGCTACTTCAGACATGGCAGATCCCAGGGCCATTCACTTGTGGATTCAGTTTCCATTGTTACATTGGAGGATTCCACAAAGTGAGACTGCTAATCCTGCCTTCTGGGGCTGCTTTTTGGATTACTCTGTTCAGTTCTTGCCCCTAGAGCCTAAATTGGTAGAACTATGACCAGGGAAGTAGAAACTTTTCTGCCTAGTTGGCCTTAGCTGTGTTCAAATTCACTCCAGATTCCTATCTGTTTTCACTCCTTTTAGTGTTGATTTTATGGAGTTTTTTTGGGTTGTTTGTGGGAATTTTAGAAGGGCAAAAAAAGCTTCAGACCCTATTCCACTACCTTCCCTCTCTCTCTCTCTCTCTCTCTCTCTCTCTCTCTCTCTCTCTCTCTCTCTCTCTCTCTCTCTCTCTCTCTCTCTCTCTCTCTCTCTCTCTCTCTCTCTCTCTCTCTCTCTCCCTCTCTCTCTCTCTCTCTCTTTTATGGGTAGACTACATAGAAAAATAAGCCGTTGCCTCAGAAATATTGAAAATAGAAGGAGGTGGAGAAGGAAAAAATGAAATAAGCATTTATATAGTGACTACTCTGTGCACTGGATTTAGCACTTAACAAATATCTCACTTGATCCTCAGAATAACCCTGGAAGATGGGTCCTAGTATTGTCTTATTTTTACATTTGAGGAAACTATGGCTGAAATATGTTAACTTCCTTGATCAAGGTCACAAAGTGTCTGATTTTCATTTTGAACTCAGGACTAGGTCCAATTCCCAATTTATTGAATTTCCAGCTACTCCTAAGGGGGAAAAAAAAAGAAGAGGAAGAGAAAGGCTGAGTTCTCTATCAATAGTTATGCTTTACTCATCTATAGCTCTGTGGTCCAATATAAAAATGTCATATTTCCTGAAAGGCATCTAATTATGGTATACATTCTAGAGTTTCATCATTGAGATCAGTTTTAGGCTATGACTGCAGGCAATTCAAAAGAACAAAAAAATAATATTTAAGTGTTTCTCTGAACAAAAATTATAGGCATTTCAATCAGCATTTCAATTCAGCATAAATAGATTTATACATATAAACACAAACACTCAAAATGTATGCAAAATGATTTTAAAAAGAAGCAATTAGGACATCTCTGGTATTGGACATTTCACTTGAACTCAACTTTAAAGGAAGATAGGGATTTTAAAATATAAAAGCCAATATGATCCAATTTTTAGCATAGTAAGATAAAGCACTGAATCTGGAGTTGGAAAACAAATTCAAGTTCAGAACCTGATCCTCATTTCCTCTTTGTCTTTTGATATGCCTCTTAACTTCTCTGCATCTCAGTATCCTAATATAAAACCAAGAGGGTAGATTATGCAATCCTTAAGGATGGTTCATTTAAGTTCTCCATTTCATGATCTCATGACTATTAGCTTTTCTTTTTCTTCCTGTCTATTTTTATCCTATGAGTATGAGCCTCCTTCACATTTGGAATCCTTGAGTCAGATATATCTATGGCACCAAAAATATAATTTCCAAAATTATTTATAGGAATAACATATTTCCCTCTGATTAAGTCCCCACCCAGACACCTAAGAAAACAGACTAATTTGTTAAATATGTACTGATGTATTTTGGAATAATAAATATGAAAAATTCTCTTTTAAAGCTGCCATATTCCTTAGCTTTGATTTCCTGTACTAGATTTGTGAGTATTCATCATTTGTAGTCAAAATGAGAGACCCCAGCTATCTTTAAGAGACCCATGTCATTCAAATTCTTATTTTCTTTCCCTATTAGAATATGAGCCTTTGGGGGGAGGCAGTCCTTTGTCCCCCCAACCCCCATTCCAGGCTTTGTCCCTATGTCTGGAAAAATATGTGCTTAGCATTTTTTTTCATTCATTTAATGGGCTGACCCATTAAGCTGTCACCAACTTTTCAGTTTAAATTATTTTTTATAAAATGAATAAAGGCTCTTTGATGATTTCTTCAGAGCATGGAATTTTGATTTTACATATCCAACATACAGAGGATTATAGGAAAATACCACTTGCAGTAAAAAAACTCTCCTTCACTCATACCTAGTCTCCATTACAAGAGCTGACTTATTGTAAAAAAAGTTAGGCTTCATTTTTAATTCTTGAAGTTATTTAATGAGGAGTCTGTGAAAATATATTTCTTCATTGTGAAAAATTGCCTAAAAAACTAGTATATTAACTTGTGTTTTGTTCACTTTCATATTTTTCAACAATTGAACTCAGGAATATAAAGTACAATGAATTTTTAAAAAATATATAAAATGCTCTTGCAAAAGAAACCCACGCTTTGTATCCAATGGCAGTTATTAAATGTATCTTGATTTGACAATTAAATAATGTTATGGATTTAAAATGAAAAATCTCCAAAAGGAAACAGGTTTGTTTTCTAAAGGAAGTGGTTTTCATTTTATAATTAGTCTACTGCATTTTAGTCATACTTAAAATGCAATTTTGCCTGAAGAGAAGACACAGGATGTTGGGTTGTAGCTAAGCAAAACTAAACATCTTGGTTAAGTTTGGAAATGAACAAAGCTAACATCATTATAGATATTTGAAAAAATAGAAAGAATCAGGGAAATACAGTATGCCAAGTAGTAAACAAACACATAAAACAACTAGAAAATTGGCTAGATTTTTAAAAATTCACATGTTGCTTTCATAATGGTAGATATGTTAAATCTATCTGATGGTGGAAAATAGAACTGTTTTTTTTTCCCTTCAGGATAGTGCATGATTCTATCCAATCTTTATTTTTACTATGAATGTTATTTACTTTTTTAAATGTTATATTAGTCATATCCAAATGAAGCCCTTTCTACTGTGGTACATATTCATTCTCCCACTTCTCTGACAAAGTAAAGGAAGTTCATTTTCTTATTTCTTCTGGAATAAGCTTGAATATAGTAATTGGGTAGTATTTCAGTTTTAGGATTTTTGTTATTGCTGCTATTTGTTTTCTTACCTTTTAAATAAATTAAGGGGAAGCTAACAGGCTTACTGGATAGAATGCAGAACCTGAAGTCAAGATTACTTGACTTACTACTTGAGTGACTCTGGGCAAGTCAATTAACCCTGTTTGCCTCAGTTTCCTAATCTGTAAATTAGCTGGAAAAGGAAATGGCAAACTACTTTAATATATTTTTAAAATGCAACCAACTAAATAGGATCATATATGTTAGACATTAATAATGCAAGGACTGAATATTAACCACAGCAATAAATAAAATGACTGCCTATATTGTTTCCTTTGTTCTTTATTTGCCTCAGAACATAATTTTTCTCAAACTTCTCTGGATTTTTCAAAATGAATTTCAGATGGCATAATAATATTCCATTCCATCCATGTTTCAAAATGTATTTAGCCATTCCATGTTTAGCTATGTTTAGCCATTTAGTTCATTTCATGAAGAAACATAATAGCATTTTCTCTCAGAATTTTCCTGCAGCAGCTTGGTTCAAAGCTTTCTATTCATTATCCCAATGAAAACAGTTATTTTCATGAAACATTGCAGAATAGGCCTTAGGTTCTCTATTGACTGTAGAAAGTCTTAGACTTGGGGGACAGGGCAGAGGCTTGGCTTATGACTTAAGGGGCATATGCCAGCAGGTTTTTCCTAAAACACTTGGATAGAAAACTTTATGATGTATGAGTCTCAGAAGACAAAAAATGAGTAATATCCTCTGCC
This sequence comes from Monodelphis domestica, assembly GCF_027887165.1. Lineage (NCBI taxonomy): Eukaryota > Metazoa > Chordata > Mammalia > Didelphimorphia > Didelphidae > Monodelphis > Monodelphis domestica. The sequence goes on along the minus strand of NC_077231.1, from coordinate 68,570,331 downwards.
AGCAGATTGTAGAATGAGGCTGCCCATAGACAGTAGATATTAGAGTGAAAATCCTAAGGGCTGGGGAAGCCAGAATAATAGATACCATCTTCTGAGCAGCTTACTTTTCTGTCTTCTGTGTATCATGCACTATGAATTATTCTATTCCCTTAAAGGATGGCATATCCTTCATAGGATGTGCTTTAAAATGTCTCCACAGCCATTTAGGGGATTAAAAAAAAAACAAAACAACCCTTGATTCAATATAGATTTGAATATCAGAGTGAGCAACTGAACCATTTCTAAGTAATAATATATTTATGGAGATGCCCAAGCTTCCAAAGACCTAGTGACTTAAAAATCTGGGTATTGTTTCCATTAATGCGGATTATGACCATTTTCTCTGTCCTTTTGCATGTAGATGGTCTTATTCCTAACTGGTCAAATATTCATTAACTGGCTGCCAATTTTCTGGTAATGAGACTCTCTGTTCATATTTAGTTTGGTATTTATATAACAGTCTGACAGTCAGCCCATATCAAACATTTTCTAATTTAGTTGGCCCTATCACGGTTTATAGGCTACTGACAGCATTCTAAATTTTAGCATGCTCTTCTTGGAGTCATGGAAGAACAGCATACTGATCCTGACCCAAACAATTATTAATTGATTGGTCCTGGACAAGTCACTTGGGGTCTTTCACCCTTTTCTACCTTTTAAAAAATTGGGATAACTACTGAATCTGTATCCCTAAGAGGTAACCACCAAGAGGAAAGGACCTACTTGTTCAAAAATATTTATAGCAGCTTTTTATTTTTTTGCAGTGGCAAAGAATTAGAAGTTATGGGGATCCCCATCAATTGGGGAATGACTGAAAAAATTGTGGTACATGTTGGTGACGGAATACTATTGCACTATAAGAAATGATAAGTAAGATGATTTCAGGGGGAAAAAAGGAAAGATCTGCAGGAACTTATGCAGAGTGAAATAAGCAGAACAGAAAGAACACTGTACACAATAACAGCAATACTGGATGATGATTATCTGTGAAAATTTGACTGTTCTCAACAATGAAATGATCTGGGACTATCCTGAAAGTCTTATGACTGGGAATGTTTTCCACCTTCAGAGAAGTAATGGTTGGAGTTATCTTTCACATCAGTGTATTTATGGTTTTATTTTGGGGTTTGGAATATATATGTCTTTACTTTTATAAAAATTGGGATAATAGCACCTATCTTATAGAATAATTGTGAGGATATGATACACTAATTTATGTAAGCACCCTGAAAATTTTAAAGAACTACATATTTTCAGATAATTAATTGCATAATTATAACAAATTAGTTGTGTTGATCAACATCAGCAAAAATAATAAAAATCAGTGTTGAAATTCAATAAACATTTATTAAGTGCCTTCTTAGTGCAAGGTACTATAATAGGTACTCAAAATATTGTTTTTTCCTTTTCAGTAATGTAATCACTGGTAAACACAAAGCACCCAAGCGGGCTGCAACAAATCCTGTGTAGATAGACCCAGACTAAAATATGATTGGGAAATATTTAGCAAATTAAATTAAAATGCCATAGAACCTAGATAGTCTTAATCTATGCTTTTATAAATCTGTATGTCAATCTCTCACTAGATGGGTGATCCTGGAAAAGTCACTTAACCCTGTTTGTTTCAATTTAAACATCTGTAATATGAGCTGGAGAAGGGAATGGCAAACTACTCCAGTATCTTCTTCAAAACACCTTAAATGGGATCACAAAAGGGATCTTAATATTCAATTTAGTGGATGCATTTTTATTTGACTTTTTCACCAATGTTGTAGGTTGGGATGTAGTGTTCCATAGTGGATATAGAGTCAATTTTTGAGATGGTGAAGTAGTCCCAAAAGGGAAGGATAATAAAATTGAAGTAGATAAATCAGATCAATCTCTGCCTGCATTTTTTAGGGAACAGACCCAGATCCCCCCCCCACCCCCAGGAGGTCAAGCTGCTTATGCAGGCAGCAGATCAGGCTCTACTTAGTTTGGGGATGAGAATTAGGAAGGGCAGAAAACAAAGGAATTTCAGGAATATCAAAGAGGTCAGGATGGAATGTAAGATAACATACAGATAACTAGGGCTAAGTAGGGCTAAGTGATTAAGTACATGTAAAATGAACAACCCCTAAATAAATCTGAGGATTGTCCCCTCATCACTGACCTCATATTCCTGTGTTGGTGATAAGGTTTGTTTGATTGTCAAATAAGAACCTATATGTGAAAGGAAATAACTTTGTATTTTGAAACCTATATAAATTATCCCACAATGTTAGTCCAAAGAAGCTTCCACTAGGGAAGGCTGTCCCACTGGTAGATTCTTTATTCATTTCTATTAATAAATCACAGTTCCAATAATTGAAATTCTGGGTGTCCAGACTCGCTCTATGAAGTGCCCCACTTCAATGGAACAAGGGAGTTTACCCCATTCCTGAGATATGTGTGTTCATGGATCATTAACTCACTTTACCCCACAGGTCCCTAAGACAATTAGGACAACATAAATTGCAATTGTTTAGCTCCAAAAATATAGGTAGTTTTCTCATTGAGGTTCCCTGTGAAACCATGACTCAAGTCCAAGGTGAAAAGAGGGGGACATATTTAAAAATTATGTTTTTTCATAAATTTAGTTGCCTGTAAAGTATTGGTGTCTCATGGAGTAAAATATCTATAAAACCAACATTAAGTTAGTGTGGCTGCTCTTTAAGATGATCTGCATTTAAAAGGACTCATGTTTAATGGGTTTCCATGAAGATAAGTTCATAGGGATGAAGCCATTCTCTTTATATTGGATAACAACCTCAGTTGATTAGTGTAAAATTGATAAATAAGATCAGTAAGTATCAACCAGGGTCTAGTTTCTATTGATTTGGGAATTATTAATAAAAATAATGATATAGAAGAATTATTAATAATTATATTAAACATCTTGGCCTTTATTCTGATGGTTTAATCCAGAGGGTTTTTTTCAAATAGTCAATGTGACATAACCAGATTGTGTATTTTCATTTTCATTTGTCATATTACAGCCTGCTATCCCTTCTTTGCTTCCATGACCCATATCTGTGATCTTTCAAATTCAACAGATCAGCTGTTTATTACCAGCTCTATTTTAATTTCCTCTCCAACTACGACTGCAAATAAAAGACTCCTGGCTGTTTTTAATTTTCCCATTTTGACAGCAAGAGACATCGCTGCATGATTAAAATGCCAGATATCTTTATAACTGTTATCAATTACATTAATTAAGAGAAAATAGTGGCAGAATTTGTTCTGAGGAGGGGGTTTATATCTCAGTGTATATCTTTGTTAACACACAGTTATCCTTAAACTATAGTTTCTCTTTTAAGTAATTTCTTTCATCTTATTTGTAATTCTTTTTGAAATATAATTTATAAATGCTTAGAATAGAACGTAGAGCAGTACCTCCTCTGAAACTTAGAAAGGTACATAGGCCAATAGGAGGTCAAATGACCAGTTTCTTTATAGACTCATTTCACTCTATGGCTTCCTGGTATAACATTTTCTTTTTGTAGGCCAAAAGTAATTTATTTAACACCTACAATAGACAAGGAATTTGTGAGCTAAGTGATAGGATGCAAAAACAAGGAAAAAGAAAGTCTCTGTCTTCAGAAATATTACATTCTAATTGCAGAAGATAATACATAAAAGGATGCAGAAAAAGTAGGGGTAAGGGGTCTGGGATTGAATTTGAAATCTAGATTATCAGAAGCAGAGCTAAGGAAGGGAATGGAGGGGGGAGCTGGCTTGGGCAGTTCCCCAAAATGAAACTCACCAATGGGAAAAGACATTTCATAAACTGGCAATGTATGTGAAGTAATAGACTACTAGTTAAATAGAACTATAAAAATACTAACCACTGTGTTTCTTATGGCAGGATAAATTTAATACTCCATTTTGATATACCAAGTATAAACTGTACCAATCACAATGGAATTATGAATTTCTCTTTTCAAAGTTCTTTAGAGGTTAGCCCTTTATTGTAGCTTTTCTGGCTTTATTGGAAAATTTGAAAGCTGGAAATGGGAGATGTGTGGTATAAAAGATACAAGAAGCAGCTGAAGGGGTTCAGAATCTCTTGATGTTATAGCAGCCAATCTCAGAATATTTCTTATTTCTTGACAGTTTCTTGGATATTCTCTTTTTTCTTCTTCTTCAAACCCTAAAAATTGAACCATTGTCCTAGCTTTCATCTGCATTTAGTGAAGATTTCTCTCCTTGATATTATTCAGAATAATTGAGTATTTCTCTTATTCTTCTCTTTTTTATAGTTTCACCCAGACATTTGCTGCTTTAACGTGACTGGATGGAATTTTCTTCCTCTAATTCATACTTTACAATCTCTCACCTCCCTAAGCATAACACATGTATCCATATAGCACAGAAACAGAAATTCTCTCTCTCTCTCTCTCTCTCTCTCTCTCTCTCTCTCTCTCTCTCTCTCTCTCACTCTCTCTCTCTCTCTCTCTCTCTTTCTCTCTCTCTCTTTCTCTCTCCCTCTCTCCCCCTCCCCTCTTTTTCTTCTTTGCTCCTCCATTTCTCCCTCACCCTCTCTATTTAGTGGAGGAGAAAGGTCAAACTCTATTATTTAGATTTCATTTTCAACATGCTATTTTGTGCTGTATGTACAGATGGGACAGAAAAGACATGAAGTATACTTTCTGAATTGTGGCTTATCAAATAAAAAGTAGCTCATTATTACTCCTTGTAGGCAAAGTCTTTAACTAAAGCTCCACCAGTTAATATCTTGGAACAATATTTATTGAAAACTTGAGTGTGTAAGTCATAATCTCTCTAATGGCCGAATTTCTGGTCAGGTCCCTCTTTTATTGTTGCTTTCCCACCACTGGGAATATAGCACACCCGTGGGAATATTGTGATGGAGGAACCATTCCCTCTCCCTTCTCTACCACTTCATAACAGGTATAGATTTTCTCTGAGTATTTCCTGTGAGCCATAATGATTATTTGAATTGGCTGCTGTGTCAACTCTGTAGCTATATTTTTTAATAAAATTTTTATTTTTGTCTAAATTATATGTCTAAACAATTTTTTAATATTCTCTTTCTGACATTTTGGAATCCATGTTCTCTCTACCCTACCACTCCTCCCTTTGCCCCAATATGTCAGATAAGATGATATAGGTTGTACATATATTAACATACAATAAATGTTTCCATGTTCATCATATTGTGAAGGAAGCCACTCATTGCCTACATGAGAGAAAAGTTCAAAGAGGAAATCAATTAAATAATGCTATGTTTCAATCTATATTTGTCTGTTCCTTCTAAGTTAAAAAATATTCTTTTTTTGTCACAAGTTTCTCAAAGTTTTCCTGGATCCTTGCCTTGTTCACACTAGTAAATTCATTCACAGTAGATCATTGTACATTATTGATTTTGCTGTGTACAATGTTCTGGTTCCACTCATTTCAATTTGTATCACTTCAGATCAGTTTTTCAGGGTGTTTTGATATCATCTTTTTATTAATTTTATGACAGGAGTATTTTTAAGTAAATATAGATGTCTAAAGAAACAAAAAAGTGACATTGAATTTCAGTATCTGACACAGTCAAATGCAGACAAAAATCGGACTGGACTCCTGGCTGAGGTAACCTTCTCTAGCAATGCAAACTAGTTTCTACTCTGTGACTTATAATCTTAGAGTTTCTTAGACTATTGAGAGAATATTGGACACACCCAGGGTTATTCTTGAGCTGTAATTTTCAGAATTGAACCTGAACTCAGATCTTCCTGGTTTCTGGGTCTGCTTTTTATTTTCTACTATACCAAGTTGTTTTTCTTCTCCCTTTGTATTGCTTTTTGTTATTTATTATTCAGCATTCTCCATCATTTGTATTTATGTACCATTGACTTTTTAATCATCCTTCAACTAAGGATTTGATTGTATCTACTATGGCACTTGGAATTAGATAGGAGCTTTAAAAATACTTGTTGATGGATAGTTCAGAATTCAAAGTAGTACAAAAAGCTGAGATCCCAAAAGAAGAAGAGCTAGATCTCAGAAAAGCTTATCACTCTCTCAGAATTCAAAGAGAAACTAAAATGTCATCTTTCATTTGCACTTCTTCTTCCAACCATTTACATTGAATTTAAAGGAATATCTCTAATGCAAACACTTGTTCCCTGAGACACATTATCTCTTCAAATAGTATCCTTATATGAACATTTATTACTAAATCATTTCGATGGAGTTACTTTTTTTCTTCCATTCAATATGTAATTGATTACGGGCAGCTAAATTGGCACAGTGGATAGAATATCAAGCCTGAAGTCAGGAAGAATTGTCTTTTTGAGTTCAAATCTGGCTTCAGACACTTAACAGCTGTGTGACCATGGACAATCACTTAATCCAATTTCTTCATCTGTAAAATGATCTGGAGATGGAATCGACAAACCACTTCAATATTTTGTATAAGAAACCCCAAATTGGGGTAACTAAGAATTGGATACAACTGAAATGATTAAATAAGAAGAAATGTAATTGATCATCTTTTGGCATTGGGCAAAGTGTCTGTGATGTGTGATGATCTTTTTTTTTTTAAACATTATTTTATTTGGTCGTTTTCATACATTATTCACTGGAAACAAAGATCATTTTCTTTTCCTCCCCTCCCCTTCCCCTCCCCCCCCCCCCCCCCGCCTTTCCCTCTCCCATAGCCGACGCATGATTCCACTGATTATCACATGTGTTCTTGACTCGAACCCATTTCCCTGTTGTTGGAATTTGCATTATAGTGTTCATTTAGAGTCTCTCCTCAGTCTTATCTCCTCCACCCCTGTAGTCAAGCAGTTGCTTTTCATCGGTGTTTTTACTCCCACAGTTTATCCTCTGCTTGTGGGTAGTATTTTTTTTTTAGATCCCTGCAGATTGTTCAGGGAAATTGCATTGATACTAATGGAGAAGTCCATCACCTTCGATTGTACCACAATGTATCAGTCTCTGTGTATAATGTTTTCCTGGTTCTGCTCCTTTCGCTCTGCATCACTTCCTGGAGGTTGTTCCAGTGATGTGTGATGATCTTAAGCAATACCAATACTGTCCTAGTTCTTTATGAAGAAATTCTTAAATTAGCTATCCTGAATGTATATTATCTATATGAATGCTCCAGAGTGATTTAGAATAACACAAGTTATAGATAGATAGATAGATAGATAGATAGATAGATAGATAGATAGATGATAGGAAGATAGATACATAGAAATACATATGTATACACAGATGTCTACATATCTTTTTTCAGGACACAATTATAGCTTATCCATTAAGTATTTAATGATCAGCAGATTAACTTTTGGGCCACTCAATTGTTTTGATATTAACACTTCTTTAAAATTTTATAACTTTAATTTTTAGAATCTTTTATTATTTATGAATACTAACATGATCAAAAGCAAAATTTTGCAAAATGGCCTTGAATTTATTGTTGACCTTATCTTTCTCCATTTCCGAAATATCCATGAGGAATATGATTTTTATTTGTATAATGAAATAAATGACCAGTTCAATTCATTTCAAACATTATTTTTTGGGTTTCTACTATGCTGGATGCTATGAGAAAATCCAGGTGTCTAAGATATAATCATTGCTCTCAAGGAGCGTATAATCTTGCAGGGGGTAGGTTGGATACATACATGAAAATACTATGTAAGCATCATATTTATTACAAATTAAATGGTTTTAGGGATTATTTTATGTACCCAACAGGGCAGAGAAAGGTAGTGGTATACAGTTGAAAGAATATTTTATGTTGATTAAGGAAAGACAAGGGTTCAAGTCACAGTCATTTACTCTATAATCATAGGCAAATCATTTAAGTTACCTGAGTTTCAGTTTGCTCAGTTGTCAAACAGGAGTAATAATATATATGAGTAAGTAACGTAAGGTCTGAGTCTCATTTTACTCAATTGCAAAATGAGAATAATAATTGTGTTATTATGGGTAAACCACATAAGTTTTCTGAGTAACAGTTTAATTAGCTGTGTAATGGGAATCAAAATACCTTCATAGACTACCTCACAAGATTTTTTTTTTTATAAAATGAGATAACTGGTGAATATTTTTTAAAACAAAAATGCTATTGAAATGACACCCATTTTCAAATACTCTATTCATGTCTGTATATGTAGTATTCATTAAATCAGTCAACATACATTTTTAAATCTCTACTCTATGCCAGGCTCTGTGCTAGGAACTGAGGATACAAGGTCTAAAATGAAACAATCCCTGATACCAAAGGGACTCTAGTGCATAGGGAGTCATGTAAATAAATAAGTTCTCAGAAACCATTAATGTAAGTAAACATAAGGCATTTTAATAGTGACCAATCATGTGTTCTGGGTTTTCAGGCTTTGAACTTCAACAACTATCCAAGGAGTCTGAGATGATGTCAAATACAGTTTCACTTGTCATCATCCATTAATGAAATATCAAAACATAAAGAAATCTATGGTAAATTTTGGAGGCTTAAACACATAGTATTTATGATACTGAAAAGTCATTTCCCAACTTTTCCTCACATTAACTTAGTTATCTTGAGAGCCCATAAGTGAAAAAAAAAACAAACAAAAAAACCTAAAATTTCCCCTTAGGGTAGGGACTGTCTTTTGCCTTTATGTGTATCTTCAGTGCTTAGCACAATACCTGACACAGAGTAGATATTTAAAAAAAAAAAGTTTTTTATCTATTTATTATTCACTTCTTAATATAATTGGTACAAATTTCATTATAGCATATATGTAATGTATGTGTATGTGTATGCTGATCTCTTAAATATCTAATTTATTCTTTATAAATTTTTCCTTTTTTTATTGAGAATATTTTCCCATGGTTACTTGACTCATGATCTACTCCCCAGCTCTTCCCTCTCCCCTCCCAAAGCTGACAAGCAGTTCCATTGGGTTATACATGTATTGTTCTTCAAATCCTATTTTCATGTTATACATATTTACAGTAGAGTGATCTTTTAACATCAAAACTCTAATCATATCCATATTTAATCACATGATCAATCATATGTTTTTCTTCTGTGTTTCTGCTCCCACAGTTCTCTGAATGTGGATAGAATTCTTTCTTGTAAATCCCTCAGAATTGTCCTGGATCATTGCATTGCTGCTAGTAGAGAAGTGCATTACATTTGATTGTACTAGAGTGTATCTGTCTCTGTATACAATGTTCTTCTGGTTCTGCTCCTTTCCCTCTGCATCAATTCCTGGAGGTCATTCCAGCTCACATGGAATTCCTCCACTTTATTATTCCTTTTAGCACAATAGTATTCCATTACCAACAAATACCACAATTTGTTCAGCCAGTCCCCAATTGAAGGGCATCCCCTCATTTTCCAATTTTTTGCCACCACAAACAGTGCAGCTATGAATATTCTTGTAAAAGTCTTTTTCCTTATGAAATCTTTAGGGTACAAACCCAACAGTGCTATGGCTGGATCAAAAGGCAGGTCGTCTTTTAAAGCCCTTTGTGCATAGTTCCAAATTGCCCTCCAGAATGGTTGAATCAATTCACACCTACAACAGCAATGCATTAATGTCCCCATTTTGCCACATTCCCTCCAACATTTATCACTTTCTTTGCTGCCATATTGGTCATTCTGCTAGGTATGAGGTAGTACCTCATAGTTGTTTTAATTTGCATTTCTCTAAGCAGGAGAACTTTAGAATGCTATTTCATGGGCTAATTGATAGTTTTGATTTGATAGTTTTCTATGAAAACTGTCTATTCATGTCCCTTGACCATTTGTCAATTGGGTAATGTCTTGATTTTTTGTAAATTTGACTTAGTTCCTTATAGATTTGGGAAATTAAACCTTTGTCAGAGAGTTTTGTTATAAAAATATTATGTTCTCCCAGTTTGTTGCTTTTCTTCTATTTTTGGTTGTATTGGTTTTGTTTGTATAAAAACTTTTTAAATTTTATATAATCAAAGTCATTCATTTTACATTTTGCAATTTTCTTTAGCTTTTGCTTAATTTTCTTAAATTCCTTTCTTTCCCACAGATCTGCCAGGTATACTATTCCATGTTCACCTAATTTATGATTTCACTCTTTAAGTCATTTCACTATTTTGAATTTATCTTAGTATAGGGTCATCTAATTTATTCTTAATATCATCAATTGACCCAGTGGAGTAAATACTGAAAAGAAATATAACAAACTTTCAAACTTTTTCAAAACATTTCCCCAATGAAATGTTAGCTCTCTCCCTCTATCATCCTAATTCTAGAAGGCTAATTTTTAATAAGGCCATTAGAAAGCAATTTGCCTTGACTATTTTAAAGGGATAAAAGCAGTACCTACCTTGGAGGAATATTGTAATAATCAAATAAAATAATATTTCTAAAACATTTAGCATATAGTGAATGCTATATAAATGCTTATTCACTTCCTTCTCTCATTCCATCCCTTGCAAAAAGTAAATGGAGAAGGAAAAGAAGAAAAGGACAGCTAATTCTACTCTCTCTCACACATTCATGAAACTTTCGGTTGTAAATACTGTCAACTCTAGCAGTATTGATGGTCTAGTAGAGATATTTATTACAACAAAACATGTACCCACAAATATTCCACATGAATAAAAAGAAGGAATTGTGAGATAGATGACATAGACTATGTAACTATGTGAAGGGGATAATTATTCAAATTTTTAGAAAGTCATTTTTATCTGAGTTATCAAAAGGACTAGACAAGGTGGGCAAGTCACTGCTCTAGCTGAATGCTCATGTTACTAGACATCATTTAGAGGCATAAAGCTCATTGGCTCTCTGTTCAACTCTGCAATCGGTGTCACATGGATAAGAAGAGGTATTCTTCTATTCAGAAAAACTACAGATGGAATTCACAACCTCCTCAGTAGTTTCACCAATATTTCCAGAAGGAATATTCTTGAATATTTCCCAGAGAATTTCACACTTTCATTTGGATACAAAGGTGCCTTGGACCTTGCCAAATACATTAAAAATATAGATCTTAATGTATATTGGGGAAAATTTTATCTAATAATTTTGAATATTTATAGAGAGATTTTTCAATATATTCACACATATATAATCTCATTTAAAATTTAAAGCATTAAGAAAGGTGCTAATTCATAAGTGTGTGATCCTTGGCCAAGTCATTTAATCTCATATGCTTATCTCATGCCCTTCTTTCTGAGAGTTGTTACTAAGACAGAAAATAAAGGAGAAAAGATATATGCTTTAATTTTCCTTATTTTACAAGTGAACAAATTGAGACAGAGAAAATTTAAGTGATGTTTTCAGCTATTAAATTCCTGAGAAAGGATTTGCATCTGCACCTTTCAGGTTCAGTATTCACCGTCTCACACTTTTTTAATACCTGGTGGACTATTTGAGTTCAAGGAACAACCTGAATTCTTATGAGATGTGTCACTTGGGGAAAGGCATCTGATGTTTCCATGATTGAGTTTCATCCTCTGTAAAACATGCATAAAATCTTTCCTATCTATGAGGTTGTTGGGAGAGTTAAATATGAAAATGTAAATGAGTACCCTGTAGCCTCCCACAAATGTGAAAAGTGTTACTATTATAGTTTCTGCTATTCTTGCTATTCTTATTATTTCTGAATGGTTTTATTTAAAAATGAGAAATCATATTCCCTCTTCTTAAGAGACTTACAACTTGGTGATAGAGAATAAATGTTATCAATGAGGCATCATTGTAAGTAGAGTCTTCATTAACCTTTCTATATAAGTTCATAGATATAGGAACTGAAAGGGATATGTTCTTGCTATTCAGTCATTTCAATCATGTTCAACTCATTACAAACCCATTTGGGGTTTTCTTGGCAAAAATATTAAAGTAGTTTGCCTTTCCTTCTTCAGCTCATTTTACTGGTGAGGAAATTGAGTCAAATAAGGTTAAGTGACTTGTCCAGGGTCACACAAAACTAGTGTCTGGGGTAGATTTGAAGTCAGGAAGTAGAATCTTCCTGACATCAGAACTAGCACTCTATCCACTGCACCACCTGGCTCCCCCTAAAAGGGACCTTAAAGAGTACAAATTCGAATTTACAAGTGTCTTAAAAAGGTTAATAACTTACTTTGGGTCCAGTCCAGTCAAGAAGCATTTATTTAGCACTTATATGTGTCAGACAATGTGCTAAGTATTAGGAATATAAATAAATACACACACACACACACACACACACACACACACACACAAACAGAAAAAAGGAGCTTATGTTTTAAAAGCAGACAATGATTCATAAATGGGAGCCAAAAATGTAGAAGTGGAGGCAAGGAAAAGAAACAGGAAGGAGTAAAGATATATGTGTCTGCCCTGAATACTTACCTTAAAATGAAGTCTTAAGAGGAATCAGTCATTCAGAGGAAAAGTCTGTAGAAGTAGAATCAACTTCTAGGTGCAGGTGGCTATTATAACGAGGTAGAGAGTAACTAAGAGAGTCAGGAATGGAGCCTGGAGAGAAATGAAGAGGAAGAAAGGTCACCCTTGCCAGGGATAAAACAGAGAATCAATAACTATCCATTTATAATATGTCTTCTATTTTTTAGGTACTAAGCTAGAAATAACAAATGAAAACTTCATAAATGTGCTTTGTGAACTGTAAAATAATATGTATAATCAATCAATTAGTTCTTCCTCTTTATTGGCCAAATAATATTGAAAGTTTTTCAAATTTATATTGATTAATAGGGGAAATGGTAATGGCCAATGGAGTGAGCCAATTACTAAAAATTAAAACCTCCACTTTTTTCATTACTTATAACTAAAAAGAATCTCATAAATTATTTGAATTTATGAAGAAGCTGAGACTTTTTGGTCTTTAAGTCACAAAAGTTTATGACATAAGAATACAGTCATAAATAGAATTAAGTGCCCTAGATTTAGAGGCTTGGTTTTTAACTTCTTACAAATAAGGAAAATTAGTCCTGAGGAAGTAGTGATTTGCCCTGAGTTACATATGTTGTAAGCATCAGAAATAGGAATTGAATCCAAATGTCCTCACTCCAAAGTCACTCCTCTTTCAAGTGCAATAAAATAGTCATCCCAGAGAATTGTTTGAGGAAAATAGCATTTAAATTAGTGATCTTACAGCTTTAAGAGTTAGAGCAGGATTTGAACATCTCTCTTCTTGATTTCAAACTCAGCACTCAATCCACTGTATCATTTTGCCTCTTTAAGTACCTTAAATATATTTTAGTAAATATATAATAAAAAACATTTCTAAAAATGATTGACAATGACTTTATCATTTCTCCAGTAAATTGTCATTGTTGTTCATTTGTTTCATTCATGTCTGACACTTTGTGACCACATTTGAAGATTTATTTTCAAGCATACTGGGGTGTTTTGCCATTTCCTCCTCAAGCTCATTCTACAGATGAGAAACTGAGGCAAACATAGAAAAAGTACTTTCCCAGGGTCATAGAACTAGTAAATATCTATAGACAGATTTGAACTCAAGAAGATGAGACTTCCTAACTTTAGGCCTGGAACTTTATACACTTAGGTAGCCCGAAATTATCATCAACATAATAGAAAAAAATCTTAAAATAAGATACATTTAAAATTAATCCCAAAGTAAATTAAATTATATGCATTAAATTATATTACATTGTTACATCATGCTGAGTCAGATAACATTATTTGTTATAACATATGATTTCAGCAAGATAGATCTTTAATTTCATTGTCATGTTACTTCCACATGAGGAAAAACTCCCTTCATCACTTTATCACTCTTCAGATTTGACTTTTAACAAATGTTCTATAGGTTTGAAAATTAGCTGACTTCCCCAGAGTCACATAGTCTATATATAGTATAGAGGATTATTGACATATGATATATTAGAGAATTTCTAGAAATTCTCTATGTATATAATATATTATCTAAAATCTAAATGTATATACTACATATGCATATATTCTTAAATATATATTATATGCTAATATATAAAATATAAATGTATAATAAAATAATAAGATATGAATATGTATATATAAATATATATTTAGATTTTAGAGTATATATTGAAACACAAATCCTTCCTTGATGGATGGGAGATGACAAAATCCACCTAGGAATCTCCCCAGCACCAGTAAAGCATGTCTTAAAATTAGTAAAAAACAAGTTTATTAAGGGTAGGGAAATGATAAATGCAGTCCTAAATTTATCCAGCTATAGCTCCTCCCCTCCAATCTATGCCCCTTCTTTCAAAGGGTTTGCTCTTCTGGTCTTCTCAAGCCTTTTTATGTCTTCCTGCTCTTATCTAAGACCTCAAAAGCTATATGACTATAAACTAACCTACTCAATATGAAATAACAAAAAGAGGAAGAGGAAAAGACTCCCAGGAGTATTAGAGCCCTTACCTAAATCTGGGGTTGGCTTCACTAGATAACCCAAAGTCCCAGATGACAAGTCCTTCGGATTACCTTCGCAAAGTGGATTTCTGGCAGATGGATCACAGACAGATGATCCCTGTACCTCAGGGAAAACAAACAGTCCACTCCAAGTAGATTCTCAAACCAAGGAATCACTAATCTCTCCATGAGATTAGGACTGCCAAGGGAAAATTTGCCAGAGCAAACCCTTCTTCCAGCTCAGTCAAAAGAAGAAGAGTCAATGACAGTTAATGCCCGTAAAACTCCCACAATCCTTTTCTCCTTGTCAGAATCTTCTCCCAGGGCTTGTATTCAAATTCTCCTCCTTTCCTCTTAAAGCTAATCCATGAAATATACTACATCCCTTACTTACATTCCTACAATATAGAGAGAATTTCAAGAAATCCTCTAAAACCTAAATATGTATATATATGATGTCAAAATATCATATAAACATATAATTTATGTATGTATATTATATATATGTATACATATAATTATGTATATATATATATATAATATATATATATATATATATATATATATATGTCCAAAGCAGAACTTGAATTTAGGTCTTTCTAATAGAATGTCTCTAATAGAATGTGTCAGCATAATATTGCTTTTCACTTAAAAATATTAAATATAATAATGCTCATAATTCAGTTTCACTTTATTTAAATGAAGGAAGCTTCAGCCTACATATAGAAGTTACAAGTGATTTGGGGGCACTATATTTAATCCAATAGTCATTTAATAAGCACCTACTGGATGAAAGTATCATTCCTTAAACTATGATTTCAGAGAAAGGCAGTTACATATATATTTTATATGGCTAGGATAAATTTTACCATATATCTTCTTTAAATGATACATTTGCTTTTTAGGAGACTATCATGTCTTTAAAGTCTTTCTAAAATCTTTTGAAATCCAGAAGACACTGTATATAAATCTCTGGGAAAAATCAACCTCATGTTTACCTTATATTATCTGAACAGAATGCTTTAAAAGAGACATTAATGGATACAGGGGAGTTATCATTCTAAAACCAACTTCATACATAGACACTAAAGGTTCTAAGGGAATAATCTTAATTATGAAATATCAACTTCCATATTTTTATTATTTCAAATTAATGTCCTTCTAATGAGAATGACATCTTAATCTATGCTGCCTTACTAATAAAATTAAGGCTTATTTGGTTCGAAAATTCTTCATTATTTCTTTAGACTGTATGATGTGAGTTCTCCCTTTATACAGTATCAACTTCTCCCATTCTCCTATTACAAAAGTTTAGAGTGGAGGAAAAATACAATAGGAGACACAAAATGTTACAATTATATAATGAATGCTATTCTCAGTATCATGATTATTTTACAACTTTTGATGTAGCACAAAAGTCTACTCTTTCTTTTTGCAAAGGAAACGAAAAATGAATGCTTTCTTGTAATAATCTAGGAAAAAATTAATCCTATTGTCCCTATAAAATAGGACAGCTCTTTAGGCAGCATCTCAAAGAATTTGAAAAGGTATTGAAATAATAATAGGTACATGCTTTGAATGGAAATGTACCTTTGGATTCAACTATCATGGTAAAAAAATAGCAATGTTGAACATGAGAAAAAGGATACAGAACAAAATGAGATGTCAGAGTTTCCTTACATCACTTGCTTATGCATGGACCCACCTAAGGAATGTTTGCTATGCCTTGAACTTAATTTCCAGTTATTTTCTCCATTTAAAGAGAGCACACCCAACACAATTCAATTTATTTTAACTCCACAAAAAATATATTAAGTGCCTACAATGTGTTAGGAGGGGTCACTGTTGAATGACGGGAAAAGAAAAATACCCTCTGGCCATGGGTTAAAGAAGACAAGAGTTACTCTTTATTATCAAGGAACTTAAATTCTCAGTTGCCTAGACACTTTCTAAGGCTATCTGTTTAAGTTATGGACAAATCATCTGAATCAGTGTAAGGAATGTCTACATTCACAAATGTATACACAAGGAAAAGCTCATATCCAAAGCTCAAACAGACAGAGACAGATTTCAGAAAACATGAATTTGAATATGTCACTTTTTCTGCTCTTAATAAACCTACGTGGCTTCCTAGTACTTCTAGATTTAAATATAAAATCCTCTCTCTGACATTTGATGATCTTCTTAACCTGTCTATTCTGACTTTTCCATCCTTCTTCAATATTACTTCCACTCACACACTATATGTCTCAGCCAATGCTTACTTACAATCCATCCCTCATCTCCCTGCTTTTTGTATCATTTGTCCCTTTGCCTGGAATGTTCTCCTTCCTGTCTTCAAACCTTTGAATCACTGATATCTTTCAAAACAAAAGTTCATTTACACCTTTTTGACCAAGGTTATTCTGATCCCCTTGGTACTGGTGCCTTCTCTATCAAAGCTTCCAGTATTAGTTGGCATGCTGTATGTTCTATAATCCTTATATACATCCATATGCCAGCTAGCACATTTCTAGATAAATGTGGGAGGAAACATACTCATAATTCAAACATTTATTTCTTTCATTAAAATGTAGTAGCATTGAGGACAGTCAAGCAATTTATTTTTGTCTTTGTATCCCTAACACCTAGCAAAGTGCTTGAGACATAGCAAGTTCTTCATAAATGTTTGTTTGACAGATTAACAAATGAATGATTTTTGGGGTTATCAGATGAATAGTTAAATTAATGAATAAATGGATTAACAGTACTTCATGCTAGGTATGTTAAGACCAATCCTCAAAAAGTTTTTCACTATTATAGAGTTCAAGCCCTACTAAATGGAACAGGAAAAAAACAGAAACCTCAGTATTTTTTTTTTAATCTTGAAAACTGATTACATAAATAATAACCCAGATTTTTCTTTCTTTTTTGTTTGTTTGTTAGAGATGTAAAATTGATGTTTTCATAATCTTAGAACTATTTTATCCTCAATCCTTGCTGTTCTAGCTGTAAGGAAAAGTGCTCAGGGATAGGGTAAAATTCATAAATTGCAATTAAGAGGAAAGGAGGAGAATTTAGATACAAGCCCTGGGGAGAAAGATTTTGGAAGGAGAGGAGGATCTTGGGAGTTGACTGTTTTTAACTGTCACTCCTGAGTCTGGTCTTTTCCACTGAGCTGGAATGAGTATTTTTGCTCTGGCATCCCTTGGGAAATCCTAATCTTGTGGAAAGATTGAGGGAATCCTGGGTTGGAGAATTGACATTTGAGAGACTGCCTTTTCCTTGAAGTACAGAGACCAACCTGTCTGAGAGCTACCAGCCAAAGAACAATCCCAAGGGTTTTGTCATGTGATCTCTGGGTTACCTAGGAAGCTGATCCCAGGCTTGAGAGGGGATTCAGGCTACTAGTGAGTCCTGTATCCTTAGCCTTCCTATAGACAATCTGGATATTTAGATTAGTAGATTGTCAGACAGTATTTGGGATTTTAGGTAAGAACAGGGAGTGGGTAAGCAGGGCCTACAGAAGCAACAAAGAGAACCTCTCACAAGGTGGGTAAAAAGTGCTTTCAGTTCAGATCTAGTTCAGATCTAGAGTTTTACCTACCCTTTCCCTTTTCTCCAATTATCAAAATAAACTTGGTTTCCAAAGTCCAAGGGTTTTGTGCTTTACTGGACTTGGAGAGCTCCCTAGGTGGGTGTTTCTCATCTCCCATCCAAGTCTTTCTCAAACAATAGACCTCAACTTGGAGGTAGGAATATCTTTCATAGCTACAGACTTCAGTTTGGATTTGCAACTTAATGAAGAATTTAGAAAATAAAATTAGAAAAAAAATAGAAAATTATATCATCCTATTTCATAGAATTACAGACTTAAAGGGAATTTAGAAATTTTCCCTCTAACCTCTCACTTTACATATAAGACAAATGCAATTTTTTCTTTAATTAGATCTATACCTGCTATCTATAATATTAGAGCTATGGATGAATCTATAACTATATTATAATTTTATTTATTTATCTACATATTTATTTCACCTTGATGACAGTTTGGGAAATAAAATCTTATCTGTGGCATTTAAGAAATAATTATAGGTGGTACTTTTTTGGAGAGAAATGTTAAAAAGATATATATATATATATATATGCTTATTATCTGTCCAATATTTAGATAACTATATATATGCTTAAAATTACATACAAAATCAATGAGTCCATAATGAGAAGCAATTTTGTATACAGAAAATAAAATATGGATTGAACTTAACATCAGGTGATCTGGGTTAAAATTCAGATTCTAAAACACATTCTACTATGATGTCCAATGGCAAGTCATTGCATGATGGTCTTATGTTCTTCATTTCTAAAAATCTATAATTCTAATTAAAACTTTTTAAACCTGGCTTCTTTCTCTTTAAGCAATTAAAAAAATTTTTCTATAGGTCTCCTGCTGTCTCTCAGGCCTGGAATTCTTTTCCTAGTGGCTTCTATTTTTTTTCAAACTCGCTGGTTTTGTGGGTTGTTTTTTTGTTTGTTTGTTAAAATTCAGCTCAAGCATCATTATCTCCATGAAGCCACATCTAGGCTATGTCAGAGTTATATTTGTGTGATTTTAGACAAGTCATTTAAGCTTGCATTCCCTCAATTTCTGACCTTTAAAATGAGGGCGTTGGACCGGAAGTCCTCTAGAATCCCTTCCATCTTTAAATGCATGATCCTTTCTAATAGAATAAGAACTTAAGCTTGTATGATATAAAATTAGCTATAAGATTCAGAATTTTAGCTATCTGTCTGATTTGAGAAACCTCTCCAATAATTTTCTCATATTGATGTTAGCATTTCTAGAAATTCAAGAAATTGATTAAGTTCTAGTATGTGAAAAGGATGCGGTAAGACACATTAAATGTGTGGAAGAAGCAGAAAATAATTCCTGCTCTTTTGCATAGAAGTAATCATTTTGAAGCCCAAATAAACTACTAAGACAAAGTAGCACTGGACAAACCAAATAGAAAAGAAGGTCTTGTAAAAGTTAAAATTAAATCTCACTAATAAAAATATTATATTTTAGAGGTTTAGTAAATGATCATTAGGAATCAAGGAACAAAGAGGACACAAAATAAAGACCACGTGCCCATGGCTGATCATCCAGTTCAAACATTTGCCTTACCACCACCAAGCTCAGGACAGGAAGTAAAGAGGTAGGACCTTCCATGTCCCTGCCAGATATCCCCTATCTACAGGAAGTATGTAATTACAGGAAGTCAGTGGACTCCTGGGAAATGTAGTTCTTTTTTAGGGTAACAGATTTTTTAATTATACAGTCTCAAGCCCAATTTGCAATAAATAATATTGAAATAATCATAGACAATTATGATAAATTCAATTAAATGAATGGTCAGATAAATTATTTTTGGAGACAGAAACTTAAAGTTGTAAGGAAGAGACAATGGAGATTATTTTGTCTGGCTGAGAGGGTTTGGGTTCTGAGATATCCAAGTATTGAACATAGGAAGAAATAAAAATAAAATAAAGGTTACAGTCATGAAAATTATGAAAATTGCCAGAATATGAGTTGAACTAGACCTTTAGAGAAGCTATCCTTGGAAGTGGAATAGCCAAATTAAAAAAAAAAATTCTTCCTAGTTGATATGCAAGACACTTGCATAACATTTCTCAGAATGATCTAGGATACTATAGCCAATGAAATGATCGACTTGGAGTCAGAAAGATCTGGATTCAGTAATCATCTTGTATATTAATTAAGCACATGATGAAGCAATTCACAACCTCTCTAGGCTTCAGTTTTCTCATCTTTAAAATGAGAGTTGAACTGAGTGTCTTCTAATACATTTTTTGTCTCTCAAGTCTATGACCTATACCACTCCAGTGTTTTTCATGGAGGCAGCAAAGGGAATTGAATGTATAGAAAAAGAAGTAAATTTTCATTCAAATTTTCTGATTCATTTCTTATTTATGACCTGTCAGTTAGGTAGATGTTGCAGATTAACAATTAATCAGTTAGGGGATATAAATAGGAAATCTCAATAAAATAAGAGAGATGGAAGGAACATGCCAAGAGTAAGAACTTTTTTTTTAAATTTTGTTCATCTCTAAGTTCTATTTGGTGTCCAAATATAAATATTTTAAGGCTATCATATTATTCTATTTGCATGATTCAATTTTTCTATTTTTGTAATAAAGATATTATTGCTCCATTTACTCCAAAGAAATCACAATATAAGTATTAAGAAAAAAACAAAAACAAAAACAAAAACAAAAAACAAATCTAGAAGTAGCTTCTTGAGAACCTAGGCAGCAGAAAAAACATTGTCAGAGTGAATTGAGATAATAGATGCAAACTCTCCCAAAAAATGTTTAAAAAGAAGTAAAAAAATCACTATTTTTAGTGGCAGTGTGTTTCAGTGCTATCCCAGAATTTCAGAATTGGAGAATTCAGCAGCCATCTGCTCTAACTCATATAGAAGAATAACCTGCCTCAACATCTCCTCATCTAACCTTTACATGGAGACTTCCACTGAAGGAATACTTGTTCCTTTTTTTCACCTTTTGGACATTTCTCAAGGGTGTACTAGTAAATATTTAATGATTTTTCTCTAATACAGATATTCCTATGATGAAATTTTGAATTTACTATTCATTATTAATACATTTACTCCATTACCTTCTTAAGTCTAGATAATCAACAAAACAATGGATCAAATTGTAACTGGTACTGGTTGTTAAGCCCTGAGATCTAAATGCTCATACTGAAAACTTAATGACTCTCTTCTTCTTCTTCTTCTTCTTCTTCTTCTTCTTCTTCTTCTTCTTCTTCTTCTTCTTCTTCTTCTTCTTCTTCTTCTTCTTCTTCTTCTTCTTCTTCTTCTTCTTCTTCTTCTTCTTCTTCTTCTTCTTCTTCTTCTTCTTCTTCTTCTTCTTCTTCTTCTGCTTCTTCTGCTTCTTCTGCTTCTTCTGCTTCTTCTGCTTCTGCTTCTTCTGCTTCTTCTGCTTCTTCTGCTTCTTCTGCTTCTTCTTCTTCTTCTTCTTCTTCTTCTTCTTCTTCTTCTTCTTCTTCTTCTTCTTCTTCTTCTTCTTCTTCTTCTTCTGCTTCTGCTTCTTCTGCTTCTGCTTCTTCTGCTTCTTCTGCTTCTTCTTCTCTTCTTTTCCTTCCTTTTTCTTCCCTCCCTTCTTTCATTTCTTTCTTTCATTTCTTTCGTTTCTTTCCTTTCTTTCTTTCTTTCTTTCTTTCTTTCTTTCTTTCTTTCTTTCTTTCTTTCTTTCTTTCTTTCTTTCTTTCTTTCTTTCTTTCTTTCTTTCTTTCTTTCTTTCTTTCTTTCTTTCTTTCTTTCTTTCTTTCTTCTTTTTCTCTACTTATTAATTTTCCCCCTTTTTTCTTTTCCACCTTTACTTTGATTCTAAATTTGCCCTTTTGCATCTTTTACTAGTTTATTTTCTGGGATCAATAGAACAAGTCTATTCCCCAACAAAAATTTAAAAATATTTCAAGGCTGCTGACATAACCCCACTGAGCCTTCTCTTCTCTAAATTAAAACAACCTTAGTTCCTCTTATGTTCCAGGCTGATCCTCTTATGACAGGACATATAATGTTCTTAATGATGACAGCAACAAAAATGATATAATGTTGACAAAAACAGTAATAATGCTTGGTTCAACTTCTACTTCCTCTTTCTCATTAATCACTTGTTAGCCTGAATCTCTGACTTCCTGATCTAATGCTATGCTGTTCTTAGAATATTTTACTGATATTAAGAGGGAACTAGTAGGAGCATAGGCTTTTGGGGGTTCACATTCTTTTGTGCACATAGGAAATTAATGTAGTTATTGATTTGATTTTTTTGGCTTGTTAGAGAAATATTTGACATTTTAAATCTTAATTCCTTGTCTAGTGAAATTATTAGAACAGTATAAAATATTTGCTAATAAAAGATAATAATAAATAGCTATTTATTATTATGAAAAAATATAAACATTTCAGGATTCTTTGTTAATCAAGAAGCATTGAGTGTCATTTTCCTATTATACTCAACATTATTTTGTATTCTTTCCAAAAACATGTTTTGTTCCAGCTCTTTCTAATATGTCCCTTTACAAGACCAATTGTTTCATAAAGCAACTTTGATTGTTTGTAAATGTGAGAGAAGAGTGAAATTACTATTTATCCTTGTGACTACTTTTTTTTTTGGCATTTCTCCAGCAGCAATAGGAATTAATCTCATATAAAATCTGATCTGTAGCTGGTCCCTTAGCTTGTTAGGTTACTGCACCAGTAAATAAGTATTTTGTTTTATGTCTGATGCTGGATTTGATTTATCTTATTCTTCCTTGTAGAAAAGCTGGGCCTATTTAGCTCCAATGATAAACTATCAAAATGAAAAATCAACAATGGAATGTCAATTTGCAGTGTTCACAGTTTAAAAGGTATTTACTATACAGGGGATTCATTTTTCAATCACTTCTGATTTAACAAAGAAACCTTATTATTATTATTCTCCAAATGAATTGAAAACTAATATCTTAACAACTTGAGTTGAAACTACCAAGCTCCTCTTTTCTAGATTTACAAAAAATCCTACCAATTTAAATACCATTGAAAAAAAGTGTTTAATGAAAAAAAAGTGACTGCATTTGGATAGTAAAAATGAAGCCTTTTTATTCTTTGGATTCAAGGTTAATGTTTGAATTGATGAATATTCTAAAGAGAATTGCACATTTATTTAGATTGTCAGAGTGTTGTGAAATGAAATGTCTGTCCTTTAAAACTCTAGTATTTCAGTACTATGTTTCTATTACAGATTGACTTTAGGACAAATATTCTTGAGATGTTTGGTAGGACTCAGCAATCAGCTTGATGAGAAAATAAATGGGAAATGGAAATTATCCACTGACTTCTATTTTTCAAATGCACTGACCTACTACTTTTTTTTCATGTTATAATTTCACATACTCTTTAATCTAGAAAATACCATCAGAGGAAAAGCTATCTTAATAGGAATTACCCAGAGTTACATTTTTAGCTAAACTGTTTTCTGAAGACCAAACATCTTAGAAATGCCTTCTGCTGAGTAAGTGCCTGACTTCCTTACTCCCACATTTTATTTGCTTAATACTAACATCGATCATTGTAAATTACAGCTGACATAAATTCTCCTTAAAGTCCTGTCCTTTGTTTCCTTGTAAAACTCATTTTAACCCTAAGATGCTTTAACTACAGGAAGTAACCTAAAAATTGGCACTTCTTGTTAGGAGAGAGAATTATTCCTGTGTAGGGAATGGAGTGGAAAATGAATCAATTGAACACTTTCATTATGATTATGGTACTGCACAAATAAAGGCAAGTGCACTCAAGCAAAAATGACATGTTAAAATATATTATTTATTTTATCAAAAGACCACATGACCTCAATCAGTATCCTTTTAGCTTTTCCTTTTTTCTGCATTAACAAAATTTCTAAATATTTTATTGTAGGTTATATTGCAAGGTTGCTTTTAGTTTAGTTTAGTTTTGTTTGTTGTGATTGCTTTTGCTACTCTTGTTTTGGTTTGAGTTATGCTACAACACTTTGATAAAACTTTCAAGAAAATCAATGTTTTTAATTAAAAAAACTTTAAAAATTACACAGTAGTGGCATTTTTAAAAGTTTAGCTTTTATGACAGTTTCTTGTTTTTAGGACTTCCCCTCTAAACAGTTATATCCAACAATCTGAGAGTTGGATGACAACCTAGAACAGTGGTGGCAAACCTTTTAGAGATGGAATAACTAAACTGCACCCTCACATTGCATATGAGCTGCTCCTTTTCCCCAGATAGGGAAGGGAGAAAGCACTCCCATTGAGCTGCTATGCATTGGGATAGGTGATGTGAAAAATGTCCTCAGCGGTGGTGGAGAGAGGGAAGGGAGCAATCCCCTTTGCCTCGTGTACCATGGATTTGCCAACACAGCCTCAGAGCCTGTCAAATTTAAAAGGTATATGGAAAAGAATGCCCTCTAAGCATCCCTAGTCAATGCTGGCTGAGCCTTTACTTAGCAATTCCAGTAAGGAGGTATCCACTTTCACCTGAAAAAAATATTTCTCTAATGCTGTTTGGAAGGTATTTTCCTTGATTACCTTAAAGTCTTAAGTATCTTAAATATCTCTTATATATAAGTATTTTAAGTATCCTAGCTATCATTTTCAAAATCAAGGAATGTAATTAGTTTAACCCCATTGTTTTCCTTTATTATTTTAAGTATATCAAGTACTTTAGGTATTTCTTTTACTGTAGGAATCTTAAGTATCCTAGTTATCACTTTCCAAGGAGGGATGTGATTGTGATTCCTTTGATTTTTTTTTTACTTTTTTATGATTTTTTTGATTGTTGAATTTGATGATTATATTTTCTTATCAGCTCTATCTTTTTTGTTAGGAATGCCTTTTATTCCTCTTATTTCATTAAATGCCAATTTCTTTGCCTGGAATATTTTGCTTAGTTTTGCTGTATAGGTGGTTTTTTCATTGTAGATCCTTTGTCTTATGAAATATCATATTCCATGCCTTCCAGTCCTTTAATATAAAAGCTGGTAGGTACTATGTAATCTTGATTGCAATTCCACAAGTTCTGAGTTTAGGGTGTGTTTTTTTTTCCTAGCTGCTTGTAATATTTTGTCATTTACTTGGGATTTCTGGAATGTGGCTATAGTAATCCTGGGATTGTTAAATTTGAGATTTTTTTCAGAAGGGATTTGATAGATTCTTTTCATTTCTTTTTTTCACTTCTTGTTTAAGAATGTAATGACATTTTTCTCTCATAATTTCTTTAACATGATGTCCAATTTTTTTTATCTTAGCTTGTAGGCAATTCAGTGATTTTTTTTTTATTCCCTCTCTTGGATATATTTTCCAGGTTATTTGTTTTTCCAGTGCGAGATTTCAAGTTTTCTTCTACTTTTTCATTCTTTTGAATTTTTTCCCCTGCTTTCTCAAGAAATTATTAACTTCCATTTGTCTAATCCTAATTTTAGGAAGACATTTTCTTCTTTGAGGCTTTGTACTTTCTTTCTTAGAGATTTATTTTCCTGATTGTGTTATTGTATTTCTTTTTTTTATTCATTTAAAGGTTAAATAATTTTATTTAAAGTCAAACTATTGAAAGTAGACCCAAATTCCAAGGTCTCTTGACTTCAGATTCAATGTTCTATTCTTAAAACTTCATAATATAAATATTTTAATATGTAAAGTGATAAAAATGGCACCATGAGTTCGCATGTTTTCAGAGGTTCAAATGGCTGGTATTGACTGTCACTGGGTAATTATTTAAAGGGAAAAAAATATTTGTATTTCCTTATATAGCTAGAATACCTGGAAAATGACACTCAATTGATATTTACTATAATTAAGTATATCAATTATCTTATCACAAAATTGCTTTCTTTGCATTACAAACTTTGTTACTATAATAATGAAAGGTGACATTTTATAGTGTTTTTAAAGTTTGCAAAGTGCTACATACTTAAGCTCATTTGGAGTTCACAATTCCCTTGTGAGGCATGAGTATTACTATCCCAGTTTAGTGGATGGGGAAATGGAGACTCAGAACATTTAATTGACTTGCTTTTTGGTTAGTAAACTAGTCAGTATCAGAGGGAGGGTTCAAATAAATCCAGGATTCTCTTAAATCTCATCAGCATCCTTTGCAATGTTTACTATAGACTACCTTAAAACAAAAGGTATATATTTTACAGCACTGTTTATATCATTTTTATGTTGATGTCCTCTTCTGAGCTTGTATTTTGATCATTTCTCATTGAGATATTTTTCTAGCATCAAATCTATCTTTTGCTTATTTGGAAGTTATGTTTTTCCCTTTTAATTTGTCTAAATGCTGAATTTTGGCTACATTTCTAGACTGAGAGAGTACCGGCCCATTTTAAAACTGATCCTGTAACTAGTAATGGCCCAGCTGCCTCAATATCAGATTGAATACTTTGGAGAGACATCCTGGTTGACCTGCTGTGTGGAAGTTTGTAGCTGTTCAACTGAGGAGAGTTGGTTTCTGACCAATTCCACTGAGGTTAGACCTAGTTGGTTGAATTCAGCCCATTGCTGCCTGTGCTGGGTTATGCCCAGCCTCTGTTCTAGCTGATTTATGTAGGGTCACTTTCCTTCCACTTGTTCTTATTCAGTATTACATTGGTTTGTGCTCTTACTCTGCAGAGATTGGACTGAGCTGGTTGTTCTCTTTCTCCTGCAGCTTGCATTCTATTGCATTTCAGTTCCAATGAGGCTAGTCCTAGCTCCATCTTTGTACATTAGTGAGATGCATCATCTTTGCTGTATTTCAATGTTGTCCTGGGCTTGCATGTTGTTTACCCCCTTTTCTGTTGGTTTTGCCACTCTGGAATTCATTTTGAGGTGTTTTTGCTCTTCTGTGGTCATTTGGAAAGTGGTTGACAGTTTGGGGGTTTTACTTTGCCATTTTGGTCTGATCTGCCACTATAATTGCCACCACCATTGCCATCACTGTCCCCTACTAAATCAATAAATTGTGCCCAGCTACCACCTCTAATATCTTTTAGAAAGATATTTCCCTAAAACAAGCCCAAACCCATCTTTCTGCAATGACTGTTTCTAAAAGTAATTCCTCTATCTTGTTTTTAAAATATTTTTAAATTGGTTCCTTCCTATATTTCTAGTTTTTGTTTCTGTTTTTCCCTTTACTACCCTCTTCTGGAATAGCTAGGTGATGCAGTAAATAAAGTACTGGTCCTGGAGTAAGGAAATCTCATCTTCATGAGTTTAAATCAATCTTCAGCTCCTTAATAGCTATGTGACCCTGTGCCAGTCTCTTAACCCTGTCTGCCTCAAATTCTTCCTCTATTATATGAGCTAGGGAAGGAAATGGCAAACCACTCTGATGTCTTTACCAACAAAAACACAAATAGAGTCACAAAGGATCAGACAAGCCTAAGTGACTGAAAAATGGACATCTTCTTCTTACCATATGATTCACCAATACCGGCCTCCTTGCAATTCCTACACATACAATCTCAATTCTCTACCTATTCACTGATTTTCCTCCATCCTTCCTTCCTTTTCTCCTCATTCAACTTGTAGGTAAATTCCTCTTTTATTAAAGGTTCCATTAAGGATTCGTGTAAAAATTAATACCTTCTCTCTGGGATCATTTCCCATTTATCCTGTATATATCTTCTTATTTGTACATATATGCATATAATTTTCCCTAACTACAATAAAAATCCCGGATGACAAAGATTGTTTTTATCTTTTATTATATCCCTGGTGCTTATCCCAGGACTAGGCAAATAAATAAATGGTTATTTATCTGACTTGATATTCCTTAATGGCTTTCTCATTTCAAGACCTATATACATCCTCATTTTATTAAAGTCTTCTCCAAGTGATGTATTGCCTATTTAATAATTTCATCTTCATATAGGAATGTCTCCATAAGAGACAATCCAGTAGTTAAGAGTAAGCTTTTCACTCACCATGTGTCAGTCCAGTGAGCAGATTCTTTATCAGTCTCACCAGGAAACAGGGTCTCAGGTCCCATCAGCACTTCAAAGAATGAAGGATTATGTCTCACAGGATGTAAGAGATCCTTTTAAAGATGCTTCCTTTGTCTACCCCTAATTTTACGTCTACCAATCACAGTTGACACTCTGCTTTAGGACTGCCCAGAAGGCAGTCAGTCAATTCTGATTCATCATCCACTATTACATACATGGGTCACAGACCTCCCCAACTCAAGTGTAAATGGGGTGTTTACACCTTTAGTGATTAAAGCTAAAATGGGCAGATCTTCATACTCAGCTTTAAATAGGGTGTTTTAAAAATAGACCAGGGTTAGAATTTAATCTTCACAATCAGGAGAGAGTTAAAAAGTGGGTGATTGGGACAATAGATCTGGGATAAACAAAAAGATGTTGTACAAGTTTCCTTATCATTGAAATGATGATATTGGACTTAATTCTTGATCCTTTTCATCTCTAACTTGATAATTCTATTCAGCATCATGTATGACCTCCTTAGAGGGCACTGCAACATGTTAATGTCGGAAATAACAGAATAGTCCAAATGTGATTTAACCAGGATATAGGGGTGGGGAATAATTGACACCCTAACCGCAACCCTAACCCTAACCCTGTCACTAAATTTCATGCTTCTCTAACCCATCAATAGCAATCTATCTATCTACATAAATCTCTCAAGTGACACAGTTGGTTCCTATGTGCATATACTGTAGTCAAATTAAAATGATCAGAAACACTAGCTATCCTGCCAGTCTAATTGATTTCATTACAATTTGTAATGGCATTTTTATAAGACATATATGGTTTACAATGTTTAGGTTATCATCCATAAGATAAAAGGAAAAGAAAGAAGAAAATCTCTTTTTATTTAGACTTACTAAGGAAAAACCATTATATAAGCAACATTAATATCTATGTTCACATAAAACATTATTTTTGTTGTTGTTTGCTTCTTTATCCATATTTTTTTTCTTAGTAACAATTCTTAAGGCAGAAGGGCAATGACTAGGCAAATGGGGTAAAGTTACTTACCTAGTGTCACTAAGTTAGGAAGTACCCAAAACTAGATTTGAACCCAGGAATTGTTCTCTATTTACTGTTCCAGCTAGCTGCTTCTTTTGTTTGTTTTTTTCTAGTCATGTTAATTTTTTTAATATAAGTCTGTGGCATAAAACTGAAATAAAAATGGATTCCTGTGGTCCACAGTGACTTGTGAAACAACAAATAAACATTTTCTATGATCTCTTGTTTGTTATGATGCTAAGCATTTCCCAGTTACATTTTCATCTGGGAACAAGCAGTTAACAGGTTGCTTGAGTCTTATAGATAGAGAATTTGACACCACCGAATTGTAGGGAACCACTTGATGAGTATACTTTTGCAATATTTCAAACTAGGAAGCAACTTATACTTTTAAAGAGTTGATCATGTAGGAGTAAAAATAAATATTCCTAGTATTGAAAAATACATAGGAATTTTAATAATAAAAGAGAGAGTAAAGAAGAAAAAAGGTTCTTCAATCAAGTAAGCAGAGCAAAAAGAACCAGAGCCTCACACCTGTAGCACTTAACCAAAAGCACAAGCTCCAGAAGAAAAAAAAAGAAAGAAAAAAGAGAGCCCTGCAGTGTGGGTCTCAGACAAAATTTATCTCCCAAGCCTCCTTACATAAAATGAAGATATAACTTAAAATAATGCTGGGAATTTAGCTCAGGTTTGGCAAATTTTCCACCTGTATATCTCCCCCTGTGATTCTTTGGGAGACCAGTATTCCCAATGGATCATTTTAAACATAATTAAAGTACATGCAATTTTACACAGGGAAAATACAACAACTTAGTGATAAGGAAACAAAAGGGAATCAAGAACAAAATCAATTAGGGGGAAGTTCCCTTTGGCACAACAAAGCACATATAAACAAATTATCAAAAGCATCAAAGAATTCAAAGAAATTAAAAAATAACCTCTGAGTGAAGTATAGAATATCAAAAAAGTGAAAAAAATTCTAGAAAAAAGGGAAAAAATCACAAATCACAACATTTTGTTATAGTGATACATGTCCCATAAGCATGCAAAAACAATCACTCACTAATCCAATTTTGCATTCTGGACTACAGTAAAGTTGTCACATCATGAAGGATAATAAATAGGAAAAAAAATTAGGTCTTGAAGCAAATGGGAAATAGCATTTCTTAGTTTGACCCTTTTATCTACTTTCAAGGATAATGGAATCAGAACCAGAACAATCAATGTTATTCTTGATAAAGTGTATAGTACAAATAAGTCCTGGATTTAACACATGTTAAACAGTCACAACCTCAAGTCTCACACATGATCAAGGTTCTTTGTGTAGAATGTCATCAATCCCCATAGGATTATTTGGTTTTTTACCTTTTGTGCTTCTGTGGTACTTTGCAGATCAATTTCTATGGTCCTTTGGGCTCTGTTTTTATCATGATTCAGACATAGTCATTGAGCAAAAGTCTCATAATAAAAGTTAGTGGCAGGTTGAAAGTACAAAGCTTTTTGTGTATGCATCTATACGCTAAGTAAATGAAAATCTTAGCTTATTCTACTATGAAAAGTAAAGCAGTTAAAAAATCTTTTCAATATTGGTGATATGCTTTAAATATAAAAAATGAGAGAAAAACTCAAATACTGTATTGCACATGCAGGAAGAAAAACAATAATAAAAATATAAAATTGTATATATTTCACAATGATAGAGGTAAAATATAGAGGCTACTTGCCAAAAAATAAGATTAATTTCCTCCTTAACTTGCCATGATTCTCGGTGTGAGTATTAATGAGGTAGATAAAGTAATGGAGGTATAGTAGCAATAATATATCTAAAAAAATTACGGAAGGCACAAAATGTTATAAAAGGCTCATCAGGTCAATATAGGTTACTAATATAGGGTTGTTCTATAAGGGCAATTTGTTCAAATAGAAGGATTAAATACAGTGCAACAAAATAATATAGACCTAGCAATAGGAAAGTCTTGTCAGAATCAATAGTAAAATAAAATCAGTACAAATAATTATTCATTATCAACAGAAAGAACAAGTAGTCACATGAGTTGCTGTATGATGAATACATGCTACAAGTTCTTTCACATCTAGCAAATCTTACAACCTTGGAGGAGATGGGTTTCAACAAATTCCAAGACACAAACCTCTGTACTGCTGATAAAAGTACTCTTTTGGTCCAAAATATCATCCAGAAGTCAATAGACTTCATTGGAACTATTCCCTCTTGGGAGTCATCCAGGGGTATCATGTCGCCTAGTAATACTTTCTCACCTTCTATGTTTCATCCATTACATTTCTACAAAAGCAGAGGTGGAGAATACAAATACTGCTACAACATTTTACTTCAGTTTCTAAATGGACTCATATCTTATTACACATAAATCAAAAGCAAGCAGTCAGAGGTAGGAGGGCTATGAAAAACCCTTAAAATCAATGTAACATGTAGGATGGTACAAATAAAGAGAGTAAGAGAGTAGACAGGCACTGTATTCAAAACCCATTTCTTTTTCTTTGGTGTTATTTGGAGGGAAGACAAAACTGGAAAGGGTTAACATCAACAAAAACAATTGAGTATAAGGGGCACCACCTTCTGCCCCTCATGGAGGAGCAGTAGCACCCTGAGTATTTTGTGGATGAGCTCCACTTGGGATAAGCTGTTGAGGGGTCTTTTGGCTTGAGTTATCAGTTATTTGATTTAAATTTCTAGAAAAGCTATCAATTCTAAAATTATGATTTCTAAATTCATTATTAAAATCATAATTTCTATATTATTCCATTGATCATCGTTTTTTATTACTTGGATGAACTTTCTACAATTCATTGTTATGTGGCCCTTATTTCCACAGAAGTGACAGGTAAGGGATTGATAATTAGGTCCTTGGAGAGGGGAGAGTGGCATTGGTTGAGTATCATGATATTTTTCTTGTTTATCAATTCTTTCAGTTAAAGATTTTAATTCTTTCTGGATCTTTTCTAGTAGATCATTAGTTTTTTTATTTTCTTTATGGCCTTTGAAGACATAAGCAGCAGTGCACCTTAACTCATCAATGTACATCTAAGGCCACTTTGGACAATTTGTTTTAAAATAATTTTGGAGTACTATGGAACAGTTTTTTACAAAATGTCTTTTTACATGTCTAATACCACTTTCTGTATAAATATCAAGGTCTAGGTACCTACTTCCCAGTTCTATGAGCCTAACCATAAAGTGGGAGGGTGTCTTATCATCAGATTGTTTCAAGCATTCAAATTTAGTCCAACCATCTGGTCTTTCTGAATACTCCTTCATTACTTTTAAAATGGTGTCCTTAGCATATTGTAGTTTTATATGTTCATCGTGATCATTATAATCCCAATGAGGATCTACAGATGGCCAGTGTGGTGCATTGAGCCCTCAGGCCTTATTAATAGGTTATCTTCTTCTTCTTGTTATTGATCTTATTCTTGTTCTTGTTCTTCTAGTTCTTCTTCTTCTTATTAACATCTTATTCCTCTCCCAATCTGTCAAAAAGGCAT
Organism: Monodelphis domestica; assembly: GCF_027887165.1. NCBI lineage: Eukaryota > Metazoa > Chordata > Mammalia > Didelphimorphia > Didelphidae > Monodelphis > Monodelphis domestica. Next base: position 68,537,831 of record NC_077231.1, on the reverse strand, counting down.
GGAGCAATTATTCGACATCCTTATAAGAAGGATCAAAATCAAATATATTGACTATCATTTTTGTGAAAAGGATAGTTTCATCTTGGTAGCTGGGAACATCTTGTTTAAATTCTTTAATATCCTGTGGTGTTTTATTAATGTTAAGACATCCCCATTAGGTGCTAATATGGGCACTTTCCTTAAGGGGAAGAGTTATTCATAGGAATCAGTGCTTGTGGTTTTCTAGGAGGTGTCTGTGTGGACTCTGAGGTAGTACAACTAGGAAACTGTATGGTAGGGGGACAAGGGTTTTGGGGGACTGGAATTGGTAGTGGGATGGGAGGAGGGACAGGGCAGAAAGGGGAATCAGGAGAAGGAGCAGGAGAGGGAGTTTTAGCCAAGAGTTGCTCAAAACGAGAGAGGACATTTTCTATCTAAGACATATGAGAAGAGTCTGTCTATATTTCAGAAGGAATGGGATTTTCCTCTCTGAGTAAATTGGTAACAGGCTTGTAAAAATGTTAATTAGACATTTGAATGGGATCCTCCTTTTCTATTGGATCATGTAAAGCATGTTTGGAATTTTCTAATTGAACTTGTACTGCTGATTATATTTTTGCTTGTAATTTCTAATTTTCAGTCCTTTGCATCTCAATATTAATAAGTAGGAAAAGAAGAATTCCTAACTGCATTAGGGAAAGGAGCCACTCAGAAACCTTAATGGTTTCCAATTTGACAAAAGTCAAAACACTTTCTTGTAGAGAAGCGATCATGTTGTTCTGTTTTTCTTCTCTACAATGATATAGCTATATGTGTGTGTGTGTGTATACATATGTATATACATACACATATATATATAATATATATATATATATTTATAATTGGTGCTGCCCTTAGGTGGCAGAAAATTAACACTGCAGCTCAGCGGAAAAGGGAGGAAAATACTGAGTACTCAATATTAGCCTCTATTGGCAGGGATGAGAAGGTTTAAGTTAAGGATTATGGGCCAGTTTTAGGAGTGAGGACTCCTTTTAGATGTAGTGGGAAGAATTGTTTTTTATTTTATTTTATTTTTCTAGAGGGAATATATGAAGCTGGGTGTTTTGGTTTTGTTGTTGTTGTTTTGTTTTGTGTTGTTTTTTTGGTTTTTAGAATAGGACTTAGGAAAAAAGACAAGTACCCTCTCTGAAAAGAGAAAATGAATCCCCCTCCACTGGGCTGGAGTTTGGGGCAGGGAATTTAAAGCTTACCAATAGCAGGAATAACAAGCAGCAATGACAGCAGAAGGAGTGAGCAGAAACAGCCTCTGTAAGGGAGAGACCCAGCTACTCATCTCTCCAGGTGACCAGGTGTAGGCAATGAACCTGAGAAGGCTTTGAAGGATTTTCAGGAGGGAGAAGGGAGAAGGGAGAAATAAAAGGGGAGAAGGGAGAGGGAAAACCATAACAGGAGAAGAAATCTGGTTCCTCTAATTTTTAGTCACTTTGTGGTCTGCCAAAAATTTTATATGAGTAAAAATGAATAAATACTTCTAGTATTGAAAAATATAGAGAACTTTTAATAATAAATTAAAAGAGAGAGAAAGAGAGTAAAGAAAAAAAAATTCTTCAGTCAAGTAAAGAGCCAGAGACTCACACCTGCAGCACTTAACCAAAAGCACAAGCTCAAAAAAAAAAAAAAAGAGAGAGAGAGAGAGAGAGAGAAAGAGAGAGAGAGCCCCACAGTGTGGGTCTCAGCCAAATTTATATCTCAAGCCTCCTTACATAAAATGAGGACATAACTTAAAAGGATGCTGAGAATGTAGCTCAGGTGTAGCAAATTTTCCACCTGCACAATCAGGATATCTAAAGTTTAAGTGACTTGCCAAGGGTCATACAGTCTATTTGGATCAGATGTCAAACGTGAACCCAGATCTTCCTGATCAGATACACACACACATACACACACACACACACTAATTCTCTAAAGAGTCTATATCTTGTTTTCATAAAAGGCAATCAAGTATTTGGATTTTATGATACATTATTAAATTATGATGTTTTTATTCACATAAATCAAAAAATTCATCAATAAGCATTTATTAAATCCCTAGCATATACCAAGTACTATTAAGAACTAGGGATATATATTCAAATCTGGCCTCAGACACTTCCCAGTTGTGTGACCCTGGGCAATTCACTTAACCCCCATTGCCTAGCCCTTACCACTCTTCTGTCTTGGAGCTAATACACCGTATTGACTCCAAGAAGAAAGATAAGGGTTTTAAAAATAAAAAATAAACAAAACAAAACAAAACTAGGGATATATAAAAATAAATATGAAAAAGTTCCTGTTATTCACAAATGATTTTGTCTGTCCAACAGAATATAAATTCCTTTTTTGTTAGATAACATTTGCTTCTGTCTTTATTCCTAGAGAGGCAGATACTAAAAATAAATAAAAAATCAACTTTGAAAGAAAAAAATCCTGTGTGACAGTGCTGCCTGTTACAAATACTTCATGTTTAACCCTTGGCAACTCATTTATTCTCAGTGCTATAGGTAACTTTCTAAGTCTATCAGTTGCATAGTAGGTGCTGACTTATTTAAGGAGTTTCTTCACCTGGTATTTCCCTCTATCACTGAGATCATAACACTAGTCTTTTTGTACTTGGATATGAAGGTCTGGAAGAAGGCCTTGCTTAATATGTCCTTAATAATCCTAGAGAATCAACTAAACATCTAGTGGAAATAATCAACAACTTTAGCAAAGTTGCAGGATACATAATAAGCCCACATAAGTCATCAGCATTTCTATTTATTTCGAACACATCTCAGCAGCAAGAATTAGAAAGAGAAATTCCATTTAAAATCACCCTAGACAATATAAACTACTTAGGAATCTATCTGCCAAGACAAACACAGGCACTATATGAACACAACTCCAAAATACATTTCACACAATTAAAACTAGATCTAAATAATTGGAAAAAACATTAGTTGCTCATGGTTAGGATGAGCTAACATAATAAAAATCACAATCATACCCAAACTTATTTACCTATTTAGTGCCACACCCATCGAACTACCAAGAAACATTTTTACTGAGTTAGAAAAAACCATAACAAAGTTCTTTTGGAAGAACAAATGTTTAAAGATATCCAGGGAAATAATGAAAAAAAAAATGAAAGAAGGTAGCCTAACAGTACCAGATCTCAAACTATACTATAAAGCAGTAGTTATCAAAACAACTGACTAAGAGACAGAAAGGAAGATCATTGGAATATACTTGGGGTAAGTGACCTCAGCAAGACTGTCTATGATAAACCCAAAGATCCCAGCTTTGGGGACAAAAATCTACTATTTGACAAAAATGGCTGGGAAAACTGGAAGACAATATGGGAGAGATTGGGTTTCGATCAATATCTCACACCCTATGTCAAGATAAATTGAGAATGGGTGAATGACTTGAATATAAAGAAGGAAACTATAAGTAAATTAGGTGAACACAGAATAGTATACTTGCCAGATCTTAGAGAAAGGAAAGATTTTAAGACCAAGAAAGAGTTAGAAAAAGTTACAAAATGTAAAATAAATAATCTTGATTACATTAAATTAAAAAGTTTTGTCCAAATAATGCCAATGAAATCAAAATAAGGGAAGCAACAAATTGGGAAAAAATCTTTATAACAAAAACCTATGACAAAGGTCTAATTACTCAAATTTATAAGGAGCTAAATCAATTGTACAATAAAATCAAGCTGTTCCCCAATTGATAAATGGGCAAGGGACATGAATAGGCAATATTCAGATGAAGAAATCAAAACTATTAATAAGCACATGAAAACGTATTCTAAATCTATTATAATCAGAGAATTGCAAATCAAAACAACTCTGAGGTACCACCTCATACCCAGCAGATTGGCTTACATGATAGCAAAGGAAAGTAATGAATGTTGGAGGGGATTTGGCAAAATTGGGACATTAATGCATTACTGGTGGAGTTGTGAATTGATCTAAACATTCTGGAGGGAAATTTTGAACTATGCCCAAAGGGTTCTAAAAGTCTGTCTACCAATTTATATTCCAAAGAGATCATAAGGAAAAAGTCTTGTCCAAGGATATTCAGAGCTACACTCTTTGGGGTGGCAAAACATTGGAAAATGAGGTGATGCCCTTTGATTGGGGAATGGTTGAACAAATTGTGGTATCTGTTGGTGATGGAATACTATTGTGCTTAAAGGAATAATGAACTGGGGGAATTCCATGTGAACTGGAATGACCTCCAGGAATTGATGCAGAGTGAAAGGAGCAGAACCAGGAGAATGTTATACACAGAGACTGATACACTGTGGTAGAATCAAATGTAATTCTTTTCTAGTAGTATTAATGCAATGATTCAGAACAATTCGCAGGGATTTATGAGAAAGAACACTATCTACATCCAAAAGAAGAACTGTAGGAGCAGAAACACAGAAGAAAAACAACTGCTTGATCATATGGGTCGATGGGGATATGATTGGGGGTGTAGACTAAATGATCACTGTAGTGCAAATATCAATACTATGGAAATAAGTTTTGATCAAAGATACATGTAAAACTCAATGGAATTGTGCTTCAGCCATGGGGAGTTGTAAGAGGGAAAGGAAAGAACATGACTCTTTTAACCAAGGAAAAATATTCTAAATTGACTAATTAAATATATATTTTTTAAAAAATCATAGATTTAGAACCCCCCCAAAAAGGTCCTTAATAACCTTTTCTGAAATGGAATATTTTTGTCATTTTTCAATTGTTCAATTTCTATTCCTGTTTTTCTTATTTAACCCAGGTCTAAATCACAGGACATGTCCCCAGTCTTTATTTAATCAGTTTCTTATTTATAAAATATTCAAATAAAACTAAAACATTGGAACTACATTTTCCACTGGGGGCAAAAAATTTCAGCCTCAACAATTCTATGGGCCTTCATTAGGGCATAGAAAATAGCATAATCTGCTGAAATTATGGATACATGATGAATTAGATTAAGTTCCTTGCTAGTCACTTACCATTGTCTAGTCAAACAGAAATTCAATACCTTCAGGAAAACTTGAATGGTTTACTATATATTCAAAGTAGTTCGTACATAAATTTGAGACTTGTTATGATTTTGCTGGTTATTTTATAACAATTTTATTTCTAATCTCCTCATAGGTTTTCAGCTGCTGTTTCATCCATCCTGGATGGGTAAGTTGTACCATAATTTGGAAATATCAAGTTTTTATGTATCGTGATAAGACCTGAGGGAGAAACCTATGTTGTTAAGTGAAAGAACTTTAGTAAATATTTAGATCATTTGTGAACTATGTTCCAATGAGAACTTGTGACTGAAAGGAGAGTAAGAAATAGGGGGAAGAGCAAGTTAAGAAGGGACTGTACTTTTTCATATTTGGTTGACTTCAGACATGCTCCACATCCTATCTGGTCATCTATCATAAAGTTTAGATCTTTTCACGGATCTTACCATCTACCCTGGAAAACACAAGAATTTCTCCTCTTCCCTCCTCTTTACCCAACAAATATGCCAATAAATAAACATACATACATGCATACACACCTACATATAGATACATATATGTGCATTTATTCTTATATGTGCAAATTTTTATATACATAAACATATAAGTGTGTGTATTGCCTACAACAAAGAAAAGTTCATGAAGAAAATAATGTAAAGAATGAATGATGTTTTGATTTGCATTCAGACTCCATTTGGTCCTTCTATAGTGGTAGATATCCTTTTTTCATTATGTGGAGATAATTTTAAGGTTGTGACTCACAATCTTAATTAATTGGCTGCCTGGGAAAAAATCCCAAATAAAATACCCAAGTCAGTCTGGAATTTTATGGTAATTTTAATTAATATAGAGGGAAGGATTTTAAGGAGAAAAGAGGGAAGAAGGTATAGGATTTCTCCCACCTGGCCTGTGCCAAGGGGAGTTCATGATCTCCACCACTAGGTCTTTGAAGGAGATTAGAGGCTTCTAAGAGGATAAAGTTTGGAAAGTAAAGGAGAGAAAACTCCACCAGAAACTCACCACTGAACCAGACAATAGCTGTAGCCATGCCAAGATGCTGAAAGGCTAAGCACACTGCCACCAGGCAACTCTTTGCTGCCAAAGGTACCGGAGAGAGGAAGTGAAGTGAAACATATATACCTTTTACTCTTGTGTCCACTCCTCTCAATTTTCATGTCTATCAATCACATCAGAGGCTTTTCTCCAGGACTGCCCATTCTTTAGTTCTCATTGTCTTTGATTAGATTATATATTTTGAGTTAGTTAACACTTATTTGTTAAGTTCACCTTTTGTTAGTTACTTGACCTTTTTGTGATTAATTTAACCTTTATAGTTACTTAACACCTTTTTGTATTAAATTATTAAAATATTAAAAAATTAAAAAATTAAAAAAATAAAAATAAATGTATTAAAATAGACTTAGCTTAAAGTTCTAGCTTCACTATAAAGTAAGAACTAAGTACTTTTATTGTTCAATCAGGAGATTACTATTTCATCTTCTCCATAAAGTAAGATCTAAGTAGGGTGGAGTAATCTAAATTTGTTAAGTTGTCCTGAATGCTTGCCTTACTGATAATAGTTAAGTCATTTACAGTGGATCATCATACATTGTTGCTGTTACTGTGTATAATGCTCTTGTTCTGCCCACTTCTTTGTATCACTTCATATAAGTCTTTCCAGTTTTTTTTAATTCTTAATTTGTCATTTTTTATGGTACAATGGTATTCCTTTACAAGTATATAGCATAATTAGTTCAGCCATTCCTCACTTGATAGAACTTTCCCTGTAATCTTCACAACTTCTAAAGTCAAAACTCCTTCCTGTGCTCATGAATCCATTAATCCTCTATATGTTTTGTTTTATTTTTTTTTTCTCACCAAAGTGTATGTACCTTGATGGCAGAGATTATCTTTCCTTTGAATTTGTATCCCCAATACTTAACATAGTGCCTAGCACATTGTAGCATTAAAAAAAAAACATTCATACAGTTCATTCAAATATACTTTACTCAAACTGGGCTATTACATATATTCATAGTATTTTAATGAAGAAATTGATTCAGTTTGGAAAAATCCTTATGATCTCACTAGGGACCCTTTAAGTTATTTGATTCAAGCATTTTCTTGTAATGACGGGAGATTATCTAATATATTTTGATAACTAAACTTAATTTGTTTTCTTTTGTGAGTAAAGTCTTTTTTTCTAATTCTTAAAATATTTTTGTAAATGGGTTCATTGTCATGAACTAAAATCAAGTTCTCTGAGATGACAACAAGAAAAAATAGTGAGAAATAGAGAGGCTGTTGATAACCACACATATTCTGATTTAATATGTAGTCCCCAAATAAGTAGCAGTTATGGTATGTGGGTGTCAGTCATCTGGCAGTTCAAATGACGGAGCAATTTATTTAATGTTTATGGGGGGAATAACTACATGTTATAAAGAATATAGGTTTTCTGTTGATTTATTTTTGTTTATGTTTCAGTGGGGTGTGGGGTGAGGGGAAAATGTGCTTCCCTCCCACTTGTAATCGCTGTGTTTATATGAAATATATTTGATTAGCTAGTAAAAACTTGGTGTTTGAGAATGGCATATAGATGATCTGATTTTTAGGTCACTAATTTTGCTCCACTAATCTCTGAAGTTATATGTAAAATAAAGTTGTCATTACTTGTAGGTTTCTAATGGCCAAGAACACACATTAAGTTTGCCTTAGTAGAAAAAAAATGACAGATGAGCAAAAATATTTTATTATGTCTTTATTATTAGAGTAAACTTGGAAATGAATGGAATTTTATTTCAGCCATATGAACACTTATGAAAAAAGTGTTTAAAAGAACACATGCATATATCATATAAAACATGGTTCATCCACAAACACAGATCACACCATAACTGTGACTTCATAGGTAAGATTTACAGAGTTTGTAATACCTAATACATCAGAAGTGGGATTTGAAAGGAAGATATTTTTAATATTTATTTTAGCCTACTATCCACTGAACTATAGTACTCCTTTTTATTCATATTGTAATAGATGGCCAGAATGGAATGACCTATTGTTTACTTTGGGGACACACAAAGTAAAGAGTAAGAGAGATGTGACAGAGCCGGAAGATAGAGAGAATAGATAGATTGATCCTTCTCTCTCAACACAAATTGTCTTTTAGAGGGACAAAATATGTCTCTTCAGAGACTGGGTTGGTTATAAAGGTTAAGGACTCAAGCTGACTTCCCTCTAGAGGAAAAGGTATGCCTTTCCTCCCCAAGCTTCAGTTCCCTTCCTTGATGTTATGAGGCAGGCAAACTTGGTCTAAGAGGAATAACTCTTTTATTCTAATAGGACACACAAGACAGAGAGTGGGGTTGTTGAATAAGGAAAATGAGAAATGGGAAATCCCTATGAGTTAACGACTGACCCCCTTCCCAAATCCTGAGGGCTCAGGCTATCTACCTGACCTTCCTTGGTCAGCTGTGAGATCTGTCCTGACTTCTATCTAGCTTAATTGTAGCATGAAGTTCAAAGGACAAATTTCAGGGAATGGAGAGAGTTCTTTGGGTGAATGGCTTCCTAACAAAGTCCCATTTACTCCTTTATCCTCAGCTGGATCCAAGGGGTTTTGGGTTCACTGAGAGGTGATCAGTGATCAGAAAGGTCTTCTGTCTCAGAGGTTTCTCTCAGACCAACCACTCCAGGAGAACTCCCAAAGGGAAGTGAGGTGATCTGGCAGTTTTATCCTCAGCTGTTTTGTGTTCCTTCCTGGAATTCTCCATCTTCCTTGCCCTTCCCCTGCTTGGATTGCTCTTTTTCCATGCTGGATCTGATTTCTCTCTTACAATATATATTTGGTATGAGTGTGTCTACACATATACTTGTATTTATATGAATTCATGAAGAATTTTCATAAGTATATTTGATTTTAGAAGTATATTTTATAAGTATGTATGTCTATACGTATTCTAATAAAATCTATATCTACATATTTCTTTGAAACCATGCTTGTTCTTTAAAGATTTCTCCATTCACATTTAAATGTTTTATGATTGCTTTCACATTTACACTGTTAAAGTCATTGGGTATATTGTTTTCTTGACTTTCATTACTATACTCTGCATCAGTTCATTTAGCATTTCCTTTATTTTCTGTGCTCATTCATTATTTCTTAGAGAACATTAGTATAACATTATGTTTGAACATGTACCACAATTTGCCTATGCATTTCCAAATCAATGGTAATCCACTTTATTTCTAATTAATTTCTTTGTGAATACATTTAAGTGCCAAAAATATGTTCAAAATTCATCATAGAGGGAATAGGGAACCAGGAAATTTTATTGAGCAGGGGGAGGTTGACATAGTCAGACATGTCCTATAAGAAAATCATCTGTATGGAAGATAGAGTTGGAGTAGACAATAAATTGGCTGTCTAATTAGAAGGTAACTATAATAGTCTGGGATTAAGATGGTGAATTTCTGAATTAGGGTGGTGGCTCTCTGATTCCAGAGAAGGAGATGTATATGAAAGATATTATGGAGGAAGACATGACAATGTTTGTTGAGTGATTGGATATACAGAGTGAAGGAGGAGTTAAGGATAACACACTCTTAGTATGTGAATCTGGGTCACTGGAAGGTTATTATCTTCTATAGGAATTTGAATGATCACAAGAAGACAACTGAGTATACTGATAAAAATTGCTATTTTGAGTGTGTTGAATTTGAGAAGTTCATGGAACATCAAATGGCAGAGCAGTGCTTGAGGAAGGAAAAGAAGGCTTATAATAGCCACTATAATGAGAGGGATAATGGATCTTTCAGAGAACAGTAATAAAATATTCTTATTGTACTGGAAGCTGAATTAAGAATAAAAAACACAGGTTTGAAGATGGCTGTTTGATGTATTCATAGAAGCATGTATATGAGTATATATGGAGAAGGCAAATAGTAGAAAAAATCCAGAGTTGGGGTGTAACAAGTGTGATATGGAAATCACTTTTAAAAGACTAATATATATTAATTTAATGTCACCAAGGAATTCACTTATGTAATTCCTAAATGAAATACTCAAGTCAGCTGCCAACTTTTTTTATGGTGTTTAATTACAAACAGGAGGAAGAAAGTATTAGAGGGAGAGAGAGAGGGGGAGAGAGAGAGAGAGAGAGAGAGAGAGAGAGAGAGAGAGAGAGAGAGAGAGAGAGAGAGAGAGAGAGAGAGAGAGAGAGAGAGAGAGGAAGAGAGAGAGAGAGAGAGAGAGAGAGAGAGAGAGAGAGAAAGAGAGAGAGAGAGAGAGAGAGAGAGAGAGAGAGAGAGAGAGAGAGAGAGAGAGAAGAGAGAGAGAGAGAGAGAGAGAGAGAGGAGAGAGAGAGAGAGAGAGAGAGAGAGAGAGAGAGAGAGAGAGAGAAAGAGAGAGAGAGAGAGAGAGAAGAGAGAGAGAGAGAGAGAGAGAGAGAGAGAGAGAGAGAGAGAAAGGGGGAGGGGGAAGAAGGGGAGAGAAGGAAAGAGGTTTTAAATACCCACTCTGCTCAGGCTGAGCAAAGTGGACTTTAAGGCCCTGGATAGCCAAGGCAAAGAGAGATCAGTCCTATAACTCACGTGACCAATCTGGAGAAAAACAGTCCTTGGGCTCCTCCAACTCAGAACACCAGCCTCCAACTGCCTCTAGCCCTCTTCACAGGAAGTCCCAAGAACTCCAGAGGCTGTTCTCTACCTCACTTCCTGTGTCTCACATGTGCCAATGGTGACTCTAGCTTGACCTAGGACTGCCCAGAGGTCTGTCCTTTTTTTGCACATGTCTATTGAAGGCCATATTCTCAAATAATTAAATCTTGAGTTTGCTGCAGCCCTTCCTAATCTTGTTACACTGAGTAGGGTGGAGATTGTAGTTTCCAAGACCTGATTCTGTCTATTCCAAGTATCTCTATTGTTATTGATCAGGAAATAGCTAAATCTGATCTTCTAAAGAATGGTCTGAATAGGGTGGAGTAGTTTTGAAATTCACAATTTCTCCCTGAGGTCTGAGGAAGACTAGTCTCTCCATGGGTCTTGTAAACATACCAGCTATGAAATTACAATAGTTAGAGATAAGGGAAAAATAGGAGAGATAGATAAAGAGAGACAGCAAAAGCAATGTTTTGCTGGGCACATTGACAGAAGCCAATTAGGGGGCAGTCCCCTTTGGCAGAAGAGTGTACATTCAAAATAAATTTAAATAAACCTTCAGTTCAAGCAACCACACCCCAAGGTTTATTCTTGATCTTGATGTAATGTAGGTTTTCTGGCATCTTTCTGCAACAGTTCATTCTCTGGATTTAGGAGTTAGCAAGCTTCTTCCTTGAAGATCTTTCTCAAACAAACAAACAAAAAAAAACTTTTCAAAATCTTGGATTTTTATTAAAATACACAAGGCAGGAGTGGTGAAGAATTTAAGATAACACATATTTAAAGAGGGTAGAAGAGAGATTAGATTTAAACCTCAGGAATAGCAATAGGGCAGGGAGAAGAATGTAGCCAGACCATATGTATAGGTTTAGAAATAGTGAAGGGTAAAAGGTAGCAAACATTCTCATGAAATTAAAGAATAGGTTTAGGAGAACATGAGGGAATAGATCTAATCATGGAGAATATGATCAGTTGGCACTTAAGTATTAAGGATGTTGGACCTGGACACCATTTCATCCTGTATTTCTGATGAGCAATAAGAAATATTTACCAGAGATGATTGGTTACCTGGTATTCAGCTTCAAAAGAAACATTACTAATTAACTCCCTGAACCAATGCATTATAGAAAGCTGATAACCTGAGGTTCCAAAAGACAATATACCTATACTGGTTGACCTAGAACCTGTTTGTTTAATACTTTTCTTATAATGAACTTAGCCAAGTGCAGACTCTAATGATTCTAATGGCCTCAACAAAATAAGAGCTTACTTTTAGTCAGATATTTACACTGTTTAAAGGATTCTATATACATTATCTGATTTACAAATTAAGAAACTTGGACAGGGAAAGGTTAAGTGACTTTTTCAGGATCATAGAACTAGAACATTTTAGAAATGGAATTGCAACCCACAATATAGAATTCAATTCACTAAGTGATATTGCCTCCCAAACCATGGTGTCTCATTGATTTAGAATCAGGGGGTATAGATTAGGGATATCCCATAATCCAGAAGGAATTTTCATCATTATAAAATGGGCAGGACTAGATAATTTGGAAACCAGGATATGCTACTATTCGCCCTTTGTGTGAAAATTCTTTCTTGGAGTCCAAATGTTGTGTTTTTCAGAAAATGTGACTAGACCTTAATTTCCTAATTCAGAAAGAAGCAAAATCAAACACATTGAAAGAAGTATATAATTAGAATGGATGGGATCCCCAAGGCTATTTATTTAAAGCCCCACTTTTCATAAAGGAATACCCTGAAACCTCATAAAACTATTGCTTACCTAAGGCAACATTCAGAGTAAGGGTCAAAGGAAGCAACCATAACAAGTTCGTTCCATTTAATTCTCTCTCTCTCTCTCTCTCTCTCTCTCTCTCTCTCTCTCTCTCTCTCTCTCTCTCTCTCTCTCTCTCTCTCTCTCTCTCTCATATATATATATATATATTTTTTTTTTTTTTGGAGCAAGTGAAATACACTTTAAAGAAAAAATGCCTTTGTAGAGATATCATTCTTTTTTAATGTGAATTTCTGTCAAAAATATCGGTTTTAAGAATTTTATATACTCAAGAAATGTAACTGTTTTCACAAGGCAGTGGTTTTATCATACGATGATTCCTTGGTGAGATTTTTTTTATCTGGCTCAGGTCAACATCCTCCTTAATAGAAGGAGACTTGCTCATATAGGGACTGATGTTGCCAGCAATCATTGCTTGCGTTGTCGCCCTTTTCAGTTCACTCCCTGCTATCCTCATATTGTACAGAGTTAGTGGGGTGCCACCTCCTGCTGCTATCCTTAGCTTTCCAGTTCTTGTGAGCAATGATGGGTAAAAGGAATCATGACTAAATAACAAGTAAAATGTGTTGAAGTGTCACTCAGTCATAGCTTCTCCTACTTACTGTCTTTTCTCTTTTGCTATTTATATTTACTTGATCTGTGATTTTTACTCAAGACACATGAGGTGGTTTAGGGATATTATGTCTTCAGTGGTCAAGTGAACAAGTAGTGGTAGTCTCTCGGTGATCGAGAATGACTATTGTCTTTGTGCAGTTTCATCTACAGTGTACCCTCATGTGGCTTTGGAGTCCAAAGGCTGAGGAGCAAAGTTTGTGGCACATGGGGCATGGAACTCCAGTTGTTATGGGAGGTGCGGTTGTGGCCTGGTGTCGGCGTTCACGCGCAGCAGCAAGACGTCGACGTCGCTCATCTTCAAAGGGGGTGGCGGCATGGTGAATGTGGGTTCGCCAGCTGCTTCTGACAGAGGCAGAGAGTTCTAGTTCCTTTGGTGTGATGCCAGCCCACTTCAAGTTGGACTTTAGCTGATCCTTGAATTTTTATTTGGTCGGCCTTGTTTCCTGAGTCCAGCTGACAGTTCACTATAGAATACCTGCTTTGGTATTCGCTGTGGGTCCATGCGGATGATGTGTCCAGACCATCGTAGCTGGGTCTTGAGGACCATGACTTCGATGCTGGTGGAGTTGGCTCTGTCGAGGACTTCCTGGTTGGTGATTCGGTCCTGCCATCGGATCCTCATGATTGACTGGAGGGAGCATTGGTGGAATTGCTCCAGCTGTTTCATGTGCTTCCGGTACAGTGTCCATGTCTCACAACTGTACAGGAGCGAGCTGAGGACCGCTGCGTTGTACACTTTGAGCTTCATCTCAGTGCTTACACCGCTGTGTTGGAGGACTTTGCAGCGCAGCCTCCCAAGTGCCTGGCTGGCCTTTTGGATGCTGGCATTAATCTCCTGGTCTAGGGACCTGGTGATGGTGCTGCCCGGGTACTTGAAAGTGTTGACGTTGGAAAGCTGCGTGCCATTGATTGTAATGCACGGCTGGTTCGTTGGCCTCCCTGGTGCGGGTTGGAACAGCACCTCTGTTTTGCTGAGGCTGATAGTCAGGCCAAACAGTTTTGTTGCGGTGGAGAACCTGTCCACAATGGTTTGGAGATGATTTTCTTGGTGGGCCATGAGAGCACAGTCATGTGCAAAGAGAGCTTCCAGGATGAGTCTCTCTGTTGTCTTTGTTTTTGCAGTCAGGCCGCGAAGGTCGAATAGTGAGCCATCCAGTCGATATTTGATGTAGACGCCCAGATTTAGATCCATCACAGCATGTCGTAATACTTGGGTGAAAAATAGGTTGAATAGTACCGGAGCAAGGACACAGCCTTGTTTCACGCCATTAGAGATGTTGAAGTGATTGGGAGTCTCTCCAACAGATAGGACTTCCCCTGTCATGTCGACATGAAAGAGCTGGATCAGTTTGACGAATTTTGCTGGGCAACCGAGCTTGCTGAGGATCACCCACAATGTGTCTGTGTTCACTGTGTCGAACGCCTTTTTCAGGTTTATGAAGACAATGTAGAGACTCAGGTTCTGCTCAAGGCATTTTTCCTGCATTTGCCTCAGTGTGAAGACCATGTTGATGGTGCTGTGATCTGGTTGGAAGCCACATTGTGATTCAGGCAGATTCTGCTCTGAAACAGATGACAGGAGTCTGTTGAGTATAACACGGGCGAGGATCTTTCCACCAGTGGAGAGTAGTGAGATGCCTCTGTAGTTGTCACAGGCTGCTCGTGAGCCTTTGTTCTTGTATAGGGCTAAGATGGAGGCATCTCTGAGTTCTGGGGGCATGTCTTCCTCTTCCCATATGCTGGTCAGCACTATGTGGAATGCCTGGAGCGCCTTTCCATTTAAGGCCTTGTACACCTCGGTTGGGATCCCATCTTTACCAGGTGCCTTGCCTGCACTCATTTGTTGAATGGCTTTTTGGACTTCCTCTATTGACGGAGGGACGTCAAGTTGTTCAATGGAGCGGTTTTGGGGGATCTGGTCAAGGGCGCCTTGGTCAACTGAACAAGTACTAGGCACCAAATCAGATGAAAAGCTAAGTGTTTGCATACTAACTCGATTACTTTCTCTGTTATCTTAGACAAGTCATTTAATTTCTTAGCTTTAATTATCCACATTTGCTAAATAGTATAAAAATATCACAGATTTTTCACTTGAAAGATACATTAGAGATCATCTCATCCATCCACCTCATCTTATAGGCAAGGAAACTGAGACACAGAGAAGTTATCTTGATTTGGATTTGGATTCTGCATTGGGTGTCCTCTGAATAGATTTTTCCCTTTTTTATTCATTTTTTTCATTATTTGACAATGAATTGATTGATTTGACATAAATGTCATTTCTTCTTTTCACATTTTGTAAGATCAGTAACCCATTTATGTTATAACTCAGTTGGCTGGGTAGAACCTGTGAGCCACCCTTCCATTTTTTTTTTTAATGTGCATGTGTATGTCTTTTTATGTGTGTGTGTGTTTATCTGTGTGTGTATTCCACACCCTTAGTCTATAATCTCTTCTAAAATTACCCTTTCATTTAGTTATACATTCTTTCAAAATTCAAAATCACATATCATAATAATGTCAAGATGATTACAATTTAGCCTCTCATAACAGTTGTCCACACATAGGTCATTGAGTTAAATTTATCACCTTTGGAGTACCAAGAGCTATCAATATTTACATATAATTTACATATTCTGATTTTTGTGCATCTTTTCTGATACTCTGCCCATTCACCTCACAAAGTAGAAGGTAACTAAGAAACTTTTTTGAGTTTTTCCTTGTTTCATAAGTTGTGATAACCAAAGAAAGCATCATCAGTTGGACAGCCTATTGAAGATAAGCCTCTTAGTTAGATTGCTCCACTAGAATCAGAGTAGTGAATTACCATGTTTAAAAACAGCATGTTTTTCTTTCAGAATGATTTTGGAGAAAAATGAAATGCCTAAAACTGTAATTAACTCACCTCAAGAACCTGGCACATTCTGCTTCCTACATACCTCTTGGATTGTCTCTCCTCTGTTTTCATCCTTAATTAGTCTACTTACAATTTCCTAATTTTGTGAAGTTATAAAATGTCATTTGGGGAATCACCAGGGCACAAATAAATTAAGAAGCACATAAACAAAAACTATTGCTGCCAGAGAAGTTGTGAATTCAAATCAAGGCTTTATTTTGAGCAAACTGCCTTGCTTTTTAGAATCTCCATATATATATATACATATATATATATATGTATTTTAGCAATAAAGTGGTAATTATAAGAAGATATTTTACATGATGAACATTGAAGTATGCATTGCATCACACACACACACACACACACACACACACACACACACACACACACATATATATATATATATAACCTATACCATATTTATTATCTGTCTACTTGGGGAAGGGGTGGGCTTGGAGGAAGGGAGAGAACATGGTTTGAAAAATGCCAGAAAAGGATTACTAAAAATTATATCTACATGTATTCTGGGGGGGAAAACATGTTTTATTTTGGAAGAAAACCAGAAGAATGATAGAAATCTGAGTGGATAATTTTGAAAGCATTGTGGGCAGGTTATACTGTAGCCTATACAAAATATATTAACTCTTTCCTTTACCTCTTTCCTCTTCCTTTCATTGACTTTCCCAACATTTATGATATCTTGTATTTAGAAAAGGGAACTTGGGTATGGTTTCTGTAATTGAACATGCATGTAGGTATTTATACAGAGGGAATTCATTCATGGCATCTATAGAAGGACTAGAATAAAAGATGTGCTTCCCTTACTGTCAGCACAAAATAATAATCTAAATAAAAATATTCATAGTAGTGCTGTTTATAATCTTAAAAAACTGGAAACCAGCCATGGGATCAATGACTGAGGAATGGCTTATTGTCATATCAAACATATTATCAACCAACAGTTGATCCATACAAGCATTTGTTAAGTACTTTTATTTATATGTCAGGCCCAGAGGATGTGAAGACAGAAATGAACAGAATTCTGCCTTATAGGAGATTCCATTCCATATTCAATTCTATGAATGTGATTGGAGAACAAATGAGGACAAAATTGAACTACAATGGAACTCAGGTCAAAATGAAATATCTAATTTTGCTATAAAACTAATAAAATAATTTCTCTATCATTCTTTTATGATAAGTGGAAAGCAACACAAGGTCAATCACTCTTTATGGTTTCATTTAATTGCTTTGGGGAAGAGCTGTAACACTGAGATAGATAGATAGATAGATAGATAGATAGATAGATAGATAGATAGATAGATAGATAGATAGATAGATAGACAGACAGACAGACAGACAGACAGATACATAGATACATAGATACATAAATACATAGATAGATACATAGATACATAGATAGATAGATACATACATACATACATACATACATAGACAGATAATGTGTTTTTTTTTTCACTTCTTAAAGTTTGCAAAAAGCTTTGCAGTGGGAAAATTGCTGGATTTGAAGTAAGCAGACCTTTGTTTGAACTCCGTTCTGCCATTTACTTACCATGTGACCTTTGCCAAGTCATTTAACCTCAAGTCTTTGGTTTCCTGATTTGTAAAATAAAATGATTGGGCTAGATGGCCCCCTGCCAATCCCTTTCTGCTTTGGAATTATTATCAAGTATTTGTATGATTTAAGCCTCAAAAATCCATGAAACTAATTAGTACAGTTATATTCATCCCTGCTTTATAGTCAGAATTTATATGTAGACTTGTGTGCTGTTTGTTGTAATGTATCTGTTCTTTCAAAATATAATGTATCAATTTCTAATACAGGAGAAAAAAGATATATGTGTATATATAGTTATACATTTATGTTATACATTTATATAATGTATATATACAATAATACACATTATTGGTTGACTAAAAAATACAATATACAATAATTACCTCCTCATATTAAAATTTATGGTTTTCTCAACACTTATTGTTGAGAAATTGTCAACTGTATTGTCAATTGTATTGGTTTATTGGTTTATATTCATTTATATGCCATACTTAGACTTTATCTTATCACACTGAATTGACTTTAAACTTAGTTGCATGCCAATGTCTTCCAAATTCTTTTTTAACTCTTGCCCTGATCAAATACTGTGAAAATGTTTTAATTTGAAACAATGAAAGGAGTAAATAAGTTAAACAAATGAATGGGAATTGAAGTACAATTAGGAAAAAAAGACCATGAGAACAAGGATTTCAATGAGAAAAGGACATGATATTCACAAATGTTAGAGCTGTTGAACTGAAAATATAATACATCCAGGAAACAATGATGTGTTGTTTTTTTCTTTTCTTTTCTTTTCTTTTTTGAAGAAAATCCTGTTCCCAGGGTTAAGAAATAGAGATTATTTTATCAGAAGCAATTAATCAGTGAATAATTACCCATTAGGCTTTTGTACCAAGCATTTTTTTAGGGAGCTTGGGATATAGATCTAACAATTAGAACTACTACTAGCAGAGCCTAAAGGCTGAAGTTCTGCATCTTCTCCAGCTCCATTAAGGGGAACCCTTTCTCTATATTCAGGCACCTAGTCACAAAGCAATCTTAGAAGAGCTGCCTGGCAACATAGAGGAAAGTACTAAGCTTCTTTTTGTGTGCTTTTTTGGTCTTTGTACCCTTACCTCACCAGTCTGGAGCAATTTCCTTAAAGTATCTCATTGAAGAATTACAAGAGAATGAAGGGCCATTCAGTGTATAATATAAATCATGAGATATTTATTTCTTTGGAGGGTGGGATGGAGGTACAACATACAACCTCTAAGTGGGAACTGAAAAATTTTACAAACCAAATACTTTGTTATTATAGGGCTACTGAAACAAGTAATTGGATCTTTAAAAGAGTTTGTAGGAGTTCTGACTAAGCAGTTCACATTTCTTCTAACCAGATAAATCAATCCAGATCCATACCTTCCAGTAAAATGAGGCTGTGGGATTGAGCTCCTTCCTCTACCTATGGGATCTCCCTTTCTGTAGGATCTTAGGAGTTACCACTCAGTTATACACACACACAAACACACACACATGCACACATTTTTTTAAAAAAAGGGTCCCAGAATATTCAACTTCTTTAACTCACAGATATACCTTCAAAATAGGATGAAAATCAATCTTGACGTGATGATTTAGTCACCTATACCAAGTAAAGAGGAAATAAAAGAAGAAAAGACAGAGACTCCAAATCCAGGTGTACACACCCGGAGTATCTCCTTGTAATATGGAAGCAATCACCATGCAGCTGGAATAGGGGCAAAGGCATGGCATCTACTTCTCCTATCTCTTTTGAAGAGTTCAAGTAGTTTTGAGTATTAGTTCCTGAGATAAAAATCAAGCAGCTAAAGATGATTCATCTATTACAAAAATCAACTAAGTCCACAGCCTTGTGACTATGTGCCTGATTAGAATGGGAGGGCTCTCCTTAGTGGAGATGGAAAAGATACAGAACCTCAACCCCTAGGCTCTGCCAGTAGTGATTCTAATTTTTAGATCTGTATCCCTGGCTCCCTGCATAATTCTTGGTACATAATCCTAATAAGTAATTATTAACTGATTAATTGCTACTGATAAAAACAATCTCTATTTCTTAACTGTGGGAACATGATTTTCTTCCAAAAAAAAGTTTTAAAAAACCCAGTGATTCCTGAATGTATCATTTTCAGTTCAACTGCTATAACTTTTACCTATATAATTTCTTTTTCTCATTGAAATCCTTGTTCCCATGGTCCTTTTTTAAAATTCTATTTCAATCTCTACTCACTTATTTAACTTATTCACTCATTCAATTGTTTCTTCTGGATTATAATTTTTATTAACCTAAGACATCTTCCATTTTAGAATAATCTTCCTACCTAATGTTAGCTAACATAAGGGAACCAAACAGCTCAGGCTGCCCCAAGTGAGAAGGAAACAGGACCTACTAGGTCTGGTCCTGTCCACTTGTCATCATTCCAGTAATGAATCCTTTGACCTTGGCCTTTCTTGAGATCTACCAATGAGCAGCCACGATGTTCACTTTTACTTTCTTCTTCACTTTCCTGCTCAGTGGTCAAAATAAGGACTGCTCTCATGACCAAATCATGTAAGTACTTCAGGATAGACTAGAAACAGGCAGTCCAGCTCTGTGCCTAAAGACAAAAGAGCAAAATTCCTTGTCATCAAAAAGCTTACATTCTAACAAATCAATTAGTTATGCCCCTGAATTGTTGCTGTTTTATTTTTTTTTCGGTCACATTGAACTCCCTTGTTGACATTAAGGGTTTTTGTTGGTTGCTTGGTTGCTTGCTTGGTTGGTATGCAATGATACTGGAGTGCTTTTCCATTTCCTTCTCCAGCTTATTTTCCAGATGAGGAATTAAGGCAAACTGGGCTAAATGACTTGTCTGGAGTCACACAGCTAATCAGTGTCTCAGACCAGATTTGAACTCAAGAAGAGAAGTCATCCTGACTTCAGGCCTGGTACTCTATCCGCTTACCTAGCTGCCATGCAAAACACATACACACAAAGCAGACAAAATGGAAACTTGGTGGGGAGGTGTTACTAGTTAGGGGGGTCCTACAAAGGCTTCATATTCAACAACAAATTGAACCAAGTGTACAAATCAAATGATGATAGCATAAAAATCCATTGGAGGAATAAAGCATGGTAATTCATACATTTTCATTAGAAATTGATTTTGGTATAATTGAAAAATAAAATATCTTTTAAAAGATAAATACTAACAGTTAAAAAATAGAAATTGATATTGGAATCTAAAAAGTGGATTGAGGCTCCCCTAAGGTTGAGTGAGGATATGCATGCTAAGTCTGGCTAGGAGACTTGAGAATTCTAAATAATCATCTTTAAGATTTACCCTTTTCCTATCTCAGTATCCATCTCTATAAATTAATAAAATGAAAGTAATTTTTGGTTTTAGAGTTTATACAATTGATCTTGGTGAATTTTTTTTTTTGTTTATCTCACGCAGCTGTCTATATTTTGTCTTGTGTTACTTCAGATGAAGTTTATCATGTTCTAATTAATATCCAAAAAAATCATTTTTCCTATTTTTCCCAATGGTGATTTGAAAACACAGTGAATTTTCAGAGTATATATTTCCTTAAATTACCTTATTTTCAGTTGAACTAAGTTTAATATGAATGAAATATTTGATATGTAAGCTGGCATTATGGTGAACACATGTACTCCTTCCTACTAGGAGAGGTTGAAATTGGTGATTTGCTAGAGTGCAGGAGTTCTCCATTGAAATAGTGTTAAAGCCAGTTGTGTGGCCAACACCTAAGTCCTATACTGATATAATATAATAAATCATCTGGGAATAACAAGTTGTCAGATTGCTTAAAAAGGATGAAACTGTCAAAGTCAGAAACTAAGGAAAAGTAAAAGATCAGGCTGTCTTCTTATGTACTCTTTGGGTCATTAAAACCCTTCTAGGAGCTACATTTCTAGGCTGGGTGGGAAAAGGAGACACAGTTTTAGTGTTTATTGCATGGTAGACTGTGATATACATTGTACAAACAAATTGTAATAGTCCTTGAACTCAAGAAGTTTACATCTTACTTTGTGGTTACAAAAACTAGGCAGATAATCATAAAAAAAGAAAATATTTGAAAAAGCAGGTGTGGCCCTATAATTTGATTAATAGAGGGAATTCTCATGTGAGGGACTACCTATACCAATGCTGATTGGTATCTTCTTTGTAACTTCTAGAATTTTCTAGAAAACCATGGAGTTATTGAGAGTCACAGAGCTAGTGATAGAGAAGAGCCAGATATTGTAAAAGGTGGAGATAAAGAAGGGGATAGTCTGTGTAGAGACAAAGAGGAAAGACGTTCAAAATCATGAATGTAGAAAAAACCAGCAGGCCAAAAGGGCTGAAGTGAAAATGTAGGCAGATTAGTATTTCCTACTTATGGTGGGTAAGCAGTCTTAATTCAATTAAGTTCAGTTTGATTCAGCAAACATTTATCATTTATCTATCTATGGAAATGTTTTATTAATGATTTTAACATCATTATCACATCCTAATGATTTCCCTTATTCCCCAAAGCAGAGATATGCTGAAGCCAGCTTGAACCAGCTCACGAACGCTGACTGTAAAAATTTCAGTGTGGCCATTTCCACCTCAGAAATTGTCAAATGCTATAAATCATGCTTGACTTATCATGGCTTGATTTATCATTACGTTGATTGCCTTGACTTGAATTTTTGTAGAAAATATTAATAATGCAGACTAAATTTTAAAAATTATCCTCTATATTAATTTTTTAACTTAAAAAAAAACATTTTAAACTATGTGATACCAGCACACCACTGATCCTAAGCCTCCCTTGGAACAAAGTACAGTTAAATAAAACAAATCAACACTTTGGCCATACCTGAAAATTCAACCAGACTCTATAAAGCACCTTCTATGTACTTTTGTTTGTTTTGTTTAATTTTTTGGACTTTAGTTTCCCCATCTGCAAAATGGGAGAGTTAGAATTTAAAGGTTATTAAACTTATGATCCTAAAATTCTCAAGCTGGAGAGTAAAACATGGCCATCAGTGTGTTACGTAATTTTTATCCCCCCCCCCCCACCCATGGATCTTAAAAATTCCCTAAAACATAGATTTCTGGGTTGTGGAAATGCTTAGTGATTTGTTCATAGTAACACAGCTAGTATGTATGAAAAGCAGGATCTGGCCTCAAGTCTTTCTGATTATAAAGCCTATTTACTCAGCGCTTTATGACATGAGTTTGATTTGATTTGGTTTTCCCTATGTAGGAGATAAATAATATAGGGGCACAAATGGAGATAGGAAGGCCAAATGGGGTTTGTTGAAATAGTCCAGGTAAAGTCTTGACAGTTCTGGCTGGTGTGATGGCCATGTGAATCGAGAAGAGGAAAACAATAGGAATTGTCACCCTTGAATGCTTGTGTATTAAGGATAAACCTCTGAGCCCTACTGACCCCATCATTAACATCATTACCTTTAGTTTCCACTGAATAAGAAGGTAAGTCAATACCTTTTCATATTTTATTTTTAACTTAAAATAATGGGAAATGTTATCTTTTTCCTGGTAATTGACATGTCACTATTATAAGATGCTTCTCTGTCATTTGCTGACAACCACCACTTATCAGAGGCTAAGGAAGAACTTCTATCGTGCACAGTTTGGCAATGGATTAAATACATTTTTCACCTTTTTTTTTTTATAAACTTTATATAGTTCCTTGACACTTTTCTTGATTTGTGAACTATTCATCCCCCTCGTCCCCCTCCCCAAACGATTCATACCAACCACTTATCAGAACCGAGAGAAGCCGTAAGACTGGCTGTCTATGAAACTCCAGTCCATTTACTCTTCCAGACCTGTTTCCATTAAAGTATTGCTCTCCTCTTTGCAAGGGCAGAGCACTAAATGGGATGAGATAATTTATATTTCGTCATGATCACTTACAAAGATGAATGTATGCTCACTATAGAAATCCAACAGATAATGGAAAGGAGAGCCAGCTCATGAGTTAGAGGCCATGCTTACTTTCTTAAAAATGAAATTGAGAGCAATATTTTTCAACCTGTTTTTAACTCAATTTGCATACTCCTCTGATTTAATTTGGCACAAAATTTCCCATTTAATTCCTCTAGATTCCCTAGCAGATTGTGGATTTGTTTATACATTTCATGGGCAATTAGTAGGCAGTTTTCTTCATGCCTTTTAGGAAATTAACAGGGCATTTTTCATAATGATGAAAAAAAGTACTTTTAGGAGCTATTAAAAATTACCTGCACCAATAAATTTTAGAGGCGTATGGACTTATCTAGGTCAACTAAGCAAATCAAAAGAATGGCCAGTGTACTGAACTTCAATCCCTGCTTTCAGGGAAATGTTAAAAATTACTTCATTTGACAGTAAGTTGTTCTAAAAGGCCAAGGCTTTCTCTTTTGAAATGTATGCAACAATATTGACCTTTAATTTTTCATAAAGAAGGAAAATTAATGTGTTTTAAAACTCAAGTAGGGTTAAATGTCACCAAAGCCCATCTACAATAATCTGTATGCCACATACATTCATCATTCCCTCACTCATTCATTCACTCATTCAGAGGTCATTTATCAGTATTATATGCAATATTCTATGCAAATATTTATATTATATAAAAAGCATTGCTCAATAGTAGGGAAGGAAAAAGATAATTAAGCCAATATCCCCACCTCCATGAAGTTTATATTCTATTCAGGAGCTAATACATGTACAGAAGTGCAGAGTGCAGTACTATACATTACCTGATCCTATGATCTTTGAATTGGTTAGCCCAGTAAACTCATTTTGTGGAGGTTCCCTCTATCAATGCAGAGCAAAACTCATTAAAGTCCTATTTGAAAGGAATTGCATAATTCATAATAAAAATAACAACTTTTGAATAACATCTTAATGTTGGCAAAGTGTTTTATATATGTTATCACACTTGATAAAATCACTCTATTGGGTACAAATAATCATCACCCTTTTAAAGATGAGGAATTTGAGAGACAAAGTAACATATCCAAAGCCACCTAATTAGTAAGTGTCTAAGACAGGATTTTATTTTTCCCTTTTAAAAAATGTAATGTGAGTTCAAAACATTCCTGCCCACATTATCATATAACACATATTACCAAGTTCATCATGAAACATATTACTTACATTAGAGAAAAAATTCATGGAGGAGATATAAGGCAGGATTTTAACTTGGGTATTCGTGATGTTAAATCTGACATTCTATCCTCTGAACCAGTTAGGACACCTGATTTTAACTCATGCCTCTGACGTACTTGTTTTGTGATTTGGGGTAAGTTATTTCATCTATCCCACACTCACTTTTATCATCTGTACAATTTTATACAAGACATAATAAGCACACACATCCATTATGTGTATATCTATATAGATGTATGTGTACATATATGTATATATGCAGATATAACTAGTACTACTTAGCATTAGAGGCAGGAGCCCCAAGCTCCAGGCTGAATTTGCCAAAGGATGTCTTCCCTATTATGGAAAACATGGAATTACTGGAAAACAACTCAAAAATACATATTTTTATATGGTAAGAAAACAAATAAAAATAGAAATAAATGTAAGCTTAAAATTAATATACAATAACTCCAAATATTATCTTTTATAAGATTTATTAACAATAACTAAAATAAAAATTTAGAGTAAAAAGGGAGCTAACTCAGCCAGGGTCATGAGTGAAGAGAGACGAGAGGCAGAGTTACACACAACTATATACAATATGCAAGCACACAAGGTGAGGATGAAAGAGGAGAGGGATGCTGGGAGATGTACTTCTGTGAATTTTAAAACTATTCCACCCTAATCAGACCATTCTTTAGAAGATCTGATTTAGCTATTTCCTGATCAGTAACAATGGAGATACTTGGAATAACAGAATCAGGTCTTGGAAACTCTACATTTCTCCTCCCTTCTTAGTTGAACAAGATTTGGAAGGTCTGTGTCAAACTCAAGATTTAATTATCTAAGGAAATGGCCTTCAATAGACGTGTACAGAATAAAAGGACAGACCTTTGGGCTGTCCTAAGTCAAGCTAACTCATCATTGGTACAGATGAGATGCAGGAAAAGTGATGTAAAACTGTCTATATAAGGCACGTCACTTCCTCTCTCCTCTTTCCCTAGAGAGGTGACTCTGGCTGAGAGTGTACTAGGCATTTCAACATCTTGGGATGTTGGTGGTGAGTTTTGCCCTTGAGCTGATTCAGGTTCTGGCATCTTAGCTGAGCCCCTTTTGAGGTCAGTTTGATTCTTCCCTCCTTCACACTCAAAACCTTATTTTCTAGATCTCCTAATCTTCCTGCCCAGTACTAGCCCCTTCATTCTTCCTTCTTCTTAATCTCCTCCACTATATCAATTAAATCACTATAAAATTTCCAGCTGAGTTTGGGTGTTTCATTAGGATTTTATAAATAAAATCCTTGGCTATCAAATATAATTATTACATTCAGTCTCAACCATAATTTTATACTTCAAAGGCACAAAGTTTCCATTTATACATAAATATCATTGGAAAGTATTCTTATCTTAAAACTATGACGAACCTAAATCCATCAGGCTACACTCCTCATATCATTATTAGTAATTGTATCAGTACATAATAAATTTCAACATTGAATGAAGCAGCATTAGGACTCCCTGGTCACTAAGATGTCATTAAGCTTTCTATCATAGGAGTTTATTATGTTATTATTTTATTAGGGATTATTTTATTAGGGATACATAGGGATAGGTCTATAGGAATCATTTTGGGAGCATCTATGATTGGAGTTGAGATTGGATTATAGACACTGCATGCCTCATAGGGTATGGTTGTTCGAAGGAGCCAGGAAGAGCTGCCTACTTGTTAAGTCTGAAAATAATAATTCAGCCCCCTTATTCTCTCTCACTCCTTACTTGTCCAATATGCTCTAAGTCTTTACACCTCTTCCTCATGCTTTTTGGAGAGGGGAGAAAAGATCTTTCTCTCTCCCAATCTCTCTCTCTCTCTCTCTCTCTCTCTCTCTCTCTCTCTCTCTCTCTCTCTCTCTCTCTCTGTCTCTCTCTCTCTCTCTCTCTCTCTCTCTCTCTCTGTGTGTGTGTGTGTGTGTGTGTGTGTGTGTGTCTCTGTATCTCTGTCTCTGTCTGCCTCCAACTCCTCCAACCCTTTTCCCCTTACCACTCTCTAGCATTGTTGACAGCACACATGTGGCAATGACTACCTTTGCTTGCCCAAACCAATCTGATTATAGATCCCATGTTTGTAGTTGTCTTTTATGCTTTGTTTCTGTTGACTCAAGTTAACTACTATGCCCTCAAAAGAAAAGAAATGCACAAAACTACTTTTGATAATAGAACTTCAAACATGAGCCTGAGTAATGCACTTGTAAGCACTTGTTCTCTGTTTAGACTTTATTCCAAGTTTCTCTTTAGGGAGATCTTCATTAAATAGGTCAGAAGAGCTTCTGTTTCTCCCTTATTCCACTGGCTTAGCTCATGTTGTTTATTTGAAGAATCTTACAGAATGGAGGGAGAAATCCCTTCCTATTTAAAAAGGAAATAATAAGAAATGAAGCAAACACCTCAGAAATTCAATGAGCAAAAATTTAGTGAACTGAAATCTCATGATGGGTATTGTGAGCCTTTTCAGTAATTCCAAATTCTAAAATTATTTCATGTTTAATAATCAATTTCCTGAGTTTGCATAATAGCAGTGGTGGATTGTAGTTTAATTTCTAAAAATATGAGTGAAGTACAGCTAGTTAGCACAGTGGCAATGGAGTAGGAAAAGACTCACCTTCCTCAGTTCAAATCTGACATCAGACATTTACTAGATATGTGATACTGAGTAAGTTATTTAACCATATTGGCCATAGATCCTTGTCTGTAATAGGAGGTGAAGAAAGAAATGGAAAAACACTCAAATATCTTTGCCAAGTAAACTCCAAATGGGCCATAAAAATTATATATCACTGAAAAAACTAAAACCATATTAAGGAAACAGATATTAAGCATCATGTGTTTATCTTAAGCATTTATTTTTTTTTGATAAAATAATTTTTTTCCTAAAACTGAACTTCCTTTTAATTGAGTATCCTTCAACATTGAACTTATTTAAATATATATATATATATATATTTTTTTTTAATTGGAGATCTTAGAAATGAGAGACTCATCAAGTTTATTTTAGGTATTTTTCTCCCCAAGGTTCTGATGCAAAGGCAAAATTAGCCAGGTAGTCTGAGAAAAGTTTGGCACCTCTTTCAAACTTTAGATACCCTCCAGAGTGGAACCAGAATGTGATCTCAGAGCTGAGGCCATTTTGTAGGAACTGAGGTGCCTAAAATTTGGTCTCCCTAATTTATACAAATATTATCAAGTGTGAAAACTTCAATATGCAAAGAGGAGGAAGGATGGTTGTATATAAAGTTGATTTGTTAATACAGTTTTTAAAAATTATTTATTAAATTTAATATGATAGTACCAAAATTGCCTTATTTGTCTATATATAATTTTGGACCATCTTTTGCTATAGTGTGGAAACATTTCATGGAAATTCTTCTTTTGCCTTTCTTTTGTACTTAAAAAAAATCTATTATTACACATCAACCTACCTCCACTGAGTCAGTAAACACACATTAACTAAGTATTTAGTATGTGTTAGTCATTGTGCTAGTTGCATCATGCATAATTTAAAATGTATTTATGTATAAATATGTGTGAATAACTAATTCCAATTATATTTGAACAACTAAACCTGATCACCCAGTCTTATGGAGCAGGAGGATGAGCAGTAAGAAGGAACTGAACATTTTGTCAAGTATATTATTTACACTTATATATTTATATAAATATTTTTTATTTATTTATATTTATATGTTTACATAAATATACTTATATATTTATACTATTATACTACAATATTTAAGTTTAGATAATAAAAGAGTCAATGATAAGCTCCCATAAACTAGGTAGACATTCAAAGAATGTAATAATTCATATTGTCAACAGAAAATTAAGAAATTTGTCCAAAATATTTGTTCTCATTGGACAGCAGAGTATTCGATTAATCAATGAACATACATTAATTAAGCACATGTTATAAAATTATGCAAAGAGATAAAAATGAAAATGTGCTTTCAAAGAGCATATATTCTAACATATTGCACATTTGTATATAAGCATTTAGAAAGTACAAACAGAGAAGATCTAAATTTACCCAGAGGAAGGTGGTTATAACATGGCTTGGTGTTGCACAGGGCACTTATCTAAGAAGCTTCAGGTATCTCTGATGGAAGAGAGAAATGTAAGTGCATGATATGTGAAGGAGATAAACCTTCAACAGATTATAAATGTCATCCTATAAGATCTGATGATAGATCTAAAGTATTGACAAGAGAATCAAGATCAATAGAATGAAAAAGAGAGCTAACTCTAAGCTGAATAAGATATCCAACTAATATCCCATGAAGAACCTCAATCACCAGAACTCCATGACCTGAGTGAAGAGCTGGCATATTGGAATCAAGGCTAAGAAGTTCTTTTTGAGTTAAGACTTCTCATCTATTCCTCACTAAAATCACTCCAGAAGAGATCTGGGTCATGTTATTTCTTCTGTTATATCAATAACCTCATGTCTTGGATAGAGTTATTTTCTTTTAAACAAATGCCCTCCAGGTCGTGGCAAAGTCGGGACACTAATGCATTGCTGGTGGAGTTGTGAATTGATTCAACCATTCTGGAGCAATCTGGAACTATGCCCAAAGGACACTAAAAGACTGTCTGCCCTTTGATCCAGTCACAGCACTGCTGGGTTTGTACCCCAAAGAGATAAGGAAAAAGACTTGTACAAGAATATTCATAGCTGCACTCTTTGTGGTGGCAAAAAATTGGAAAATGAGGGGATGCCCTTCAATTGGGAAATGGCTGAACAAATTATGGTATATGTTGTTGATGCAATACTGTTATGCTAAAAGGAATAATAAAGTGGAGGAATTCCATGGAGACTGGAACAACCTCCAGGAAGTGATGCAGAGCGAGAGGAGCAGAACCAGGAAAACATTGTACACAGAGACTGATACACTGTGGTACAATCAAATGTGATGGATTTCTCCATTAGTGGCAATGCAGTGATCATGAACAAGCCGGAGGGATCTATGAGAAAGAGCACTATCCACATTCAGGGGAAGAACTGTGGGAGTAAAAACACTGAAGAAGAACAACTGCTTGAATACATGGGCCAAAGGGATATGGTTGGGGAAATAGACTCTAAATGAACATCCTAGTGCAAACAACAACATGGAAATGGGTTCTGTTCAAGGACACATGTAATACCCAGTGGAATTACACGTGGGCTACAGGAACGGGTGGGGAGAGGGGAGGGAGAGAAAGAATATGATTCTTGTAACCAAGGAATAATGTTCTAAATTGACTAAATAAAATTTTCAAAAGAAATTAAAGTACAAAGATGTGGAAGCATATACAACTAATTTCACTAAAGAAAAATGCCCTCGAGTATGTAGGAATATTGGTCATTTTACCTGTTATAGGAGAAACAGTATATATGGAAACACATGGAAGAAGAGGTTGAACAAACGGTACCTTTTATTGCAGAAGTATAGCAATGTTGGTCTGAAAACAGTAGGCAGATTTCCTCTGTTTCCTCTAACATGCTGTGTTCTAATTAAAAACAAAATGCATTGTTAACCAGTTCCAGAGAAAGAGCTCAGATTCATATGAAGGAGTCTCACTTGAGCTGGTTCAAATCTTAACCCAGTTCCAAGTCAGGATGATGGAAGCTTCTCCTGAATGGATGACTGGATTATATAGAGGTGTCTCTGGTGACGCTCCTTGCTATTAGTAGTGTGAGCCCCTCTCCCCCTTGCCATTTATCTTTTTTTTTTCTAATTTCTTTAAGTTCAATTCACTAATTTTCCATGGTTCCCTTCTAGATGTTGTATGATTCGTGAATCTTGAGCTTCTATGGTCATTCCTACTGAATATTCTGAGTGGGTGAATTTCCCATAATCTTGAATAGAGGCCCCAGCTGGTTTTCTAAATGGGTTTTTAGAAGACCAAAAGGTAGGGTAGTATGTGTTTAGCCAGAATAGGAGGATGCTGACTATGAAATAGATCTATATTTGATTTTGCTTATTTAATTACTGAGGCCAAAAATATGTTACAATGTTGACTTTATATTTCCATTTTCTAGCAACAACTAGCATATAGTAGGTGCTTAATAAATATTTGTAGATTTATGAGTTTTCCCCTTTCCTTTGTTTATCAAACCAGGATGAACTTATTGGTAATGTAAGTGAGATTTCTCTCTTGCTTTGCATTTAATGAGGGAAGCTTTAAAAAATAAATAAATAAAAATTTTAAAAATGAAATAATTTATATTTAATTTATAATTAATTATACTATATTATAATGATTTTTTATAAAATAAATTTAAATTATAAATTAAATATTTTAAAAGATATGAAGCATCAACCTAAAAAATATAGAACTATAAAGTAATTATAGTAATTGTCTTTAATGAAGGCAGAAAAATTAATCCATCAATTACAAAGAACTTCAGCCCTGGGATTTCCATTGAACTATAGAATGAAGATGCTCATATAGATTTGGAGAAGGATGAGGGCTTACTTCTTGTAGCTCTCATGGGACCTGCACTAGCTAGAATTAGGAGAATATTAGATGCAAGTGAAAGCCTAGGTATCTGGGAATAGCCTAGATACAAAGGGAGAAATTTAGAAAACTTAAAGGATACTTAAGACTGGATTATATCTGCTGTCTAAAATTATCAAGGGTTGCTTGAGGGTTTATGTTTCAGTCTGGGACAAAGGTCACCAAAGGAGTTTCTTGAAGACAAGCTGTCAGAGATGAGGGTGAATTCGAGGTTTCATAAAACCAAGTTATCAGAAGCTGGAAGGACTTCCAGTTGTCATCTAAATAAACTTCCTCCATTTTTCAGATACTAAAATGAAATCCCTGTGACATTAAGAGATTTGCTTAAATTCACATGAGGTAAAAGTCTGTTTTGAATACTTATCTTATTTCATATCTATCAGTCTTTCAACTTGACTCAGCTGATTGATATTTATTTAACTTTGTTCACAAATTATGACAATTTAGGGTCAATCAAATTGTTAGTTTCAAGGCTGAAGAGTCTTGAAATAAACAAAAAGATTTGTTACTATTTGACCAAAATCAAGATGAAATTACAAGACAAAAACAATTCTAAATTTGGAGAGATTTTCTCCCCACACAAAATTGATTTAGATAAAAAATTCAGCTTTTAAACCAGACCATTTAAGCTATGCCCTCAGTTTAATGAGAACCTTAGGTAGCCCTGTTTTTTCAAAGCATAAACAAATCAGCACTAGAGAAACACAAGACAGTGTAAGTTCCATTTTTCTTACTATTTATTTTGTAGCCTTGCAAATTTGATTGGAAAAATTACTTGTAATTAAATAGAATGAAAACTGGTTCTTCAGTCTTGCTACAGAAGGGGTTGGCAATTATCAAAGAACTAAGTCATCAGGTTGCTAAACTTGACAAAGAATCCCTTTTCATGAAACCCTTTCCACAATGTTCATCATAATTCCTAATAGTATTTGTTGTTGTATGATTTCATGGTTCTAATCAATAAAGAGGCACTGGGCTGCAGAAGCCTAAGAACTCTTTTAGAGAAGCCATCTAAGAAAACAAATGTATATTGTTGACATCCACCCTTTATTTACTTAAGTTAAATAGTTTTCCTGTCAGGGTATCTGCCTGGAGATAATAAGAACCCTGGCTCTTCCTTTCTGAGGCCCTTATTCATTTTGATCCTGCAATAGTTAGCTGGTGAAAATAAGATTAAAAAATCACCATGTTCCAAGCTGAGGTTTAATGATCAGTGCCTTAGGATACTGCACCCTTTAGAAAGGAACACCTTTGTCTTGAGTCACAGACTGCAGATGACACAAATGCTTTGTCAAGCAATTTAACTCCTAAAATGTTGAACACAGCTACAAAAAGGACTGCATTCTCCAAATGATGTGGATAACATCTGCTAGAGCAGTGAATTTTAACACTTTTTATATGAGTTTCTTCTGTTGATTGAAGGAAACTGGCACCTGATTTTTGTCAGCATGATGAATAGACTTTGGACACTTCATGTCTCCTTTTCCTCAAAACTTGTGCGTGTCTTCAATTTTTCAAAATAACAGTTCTTTGCTAAATTAAGCACTTGCTTTTGTCTCTTTTTTTGGTCAGTTAATAATTTCAGCAAACCAGAAAATCTTGCCTTTTGTTTATTTCTCAGACAGTTAAAACAATTTTCATTTGAAATTCATTTAAATTCCAGACACATTTCATTTTCATTCTACCAGAAAACAAAAAAAGCAATAATTTCTTTTTTTTTTAATTTAATAGTTTGATTTTTAGATTTTCAAATCTGCAGCAATAGGACATTTGCTTCAAATTCTAATTGCCAATTATTGACACTGTGAACATGGGACAATCACTTAATCTCTCATTAACAAATTTCTCATTTAATAAAAAAAGAAGCTGGACTAAATCATCTAATCAGTCAACAAAAGGAATTCTCGAAGTTCCCAATGTGTGCCAGGCACTGTGTTTACATGACATTTAAGTTTCCTCTAAAGCTGAGATCCATAAACACTATTTTAAGGGTGTAAAATATAAAAGGTTCATGTGGTACATCCATCAATAAACATGACAAATTGTATCACAAGTTTCTAGGCTTAAATTTTTCTTTATTATTTTATAAGTCCTAATTATTTTTTATTCTAATGCTATGATCTTAGTACTTAGAACTACATAGAAAACAGGGATAAAAACTGTTGTACTTTCATATCTTTCAGTATAATTTTTAGAAACTACTTATACATAAAGCAACACAACTTGCACAATTTAAATTGAGGTACAACATTACATTTTTTTAATATACTTTCTTTCCTTTTCTAAAATGTCAATTATCCTCTATCACTGAAGGGTTTCCTAGAAAGAGAAGACACTTCTTAAAAAGAGCAGTGTCAGTATTTAATGATACAAGAGGATAAAATATGAGGAAACTTTCAAAGGAGAAAGAACATAAAATACAGATTCCTGTTATGAGATTGCAAAATTGAGATGATTGGAAAAATAAATGAAATGTAGGCCTGGTGTATTTATTTCAAGAATCTACGGTCTCCTGACTGTGGATATTCCATTTACTTGTGACCAATTGCAAACTTTTTACAAAATCAAAGATATTTGAGAGTTCATATTAATTTCTTTTCACCAACCTAGTTTTAGGGATCTTTGAATGTAGTCAATTAGAAAAAAATATATAAATATAAATATAAATATAAAAAGTTCATCAATGAGTTGGTAAAAAGCCTTTTCAATTACTACAGGAAAATTTAAGAAGATCTTTTTAAAAATTTTATATATAAATATATATTTTAATTTGGTAAATTTCGAACACTATTCCCTGGTTACAATCAACATTTTCTATTCCACCCTCCTTCCCCTACTCCCACCACTCCCATAGCCAACACACAAT
This sequence comes from Monodelphis domestica, assembly GCF_027887165.1. Classification (NCBI taxonomy): domain Eukaryota; kingdom Metazoa; phylum Chordata; class Mammalia; order Didelphimorphia; family Didelphidae; genus Monodelphis; species Monodelphis domestica. Next base: position 68,503,691 of record NC_077231.1, on the reverse strand, counting down.
TCCACAGGGTATTACTTGTGTATTTGATCAGAATCCATTTCAATATTGTTGGTATTTGCATTAGGATGTTCATTCAGAGTCTACATACCCAATCATATCCCCATCAACCCATGTAATCAAGCAGTTGTTTCAATTTTTCTCTGAATGAAGATAGTGCTCTTTCTTGTAGATCTCTCCATGTTGTCCTGGATAACTGCATTGCCAGTAATGGATAAGTCCATTACATTTGATTGTACCACAGTGTATCAGTCTTTGTGTACAATGTTTTCCTGGCTCTGCTCCTCCCACTCTGCATCACTTCCTGGAGGTTGTTCCAGTTTCCATGGAATTCCTCCATTTTATTATTCCTTTTAGCACAATAGTATTCCATCACCAACATATACCACAATTTGTTCAGCCATTCCCCAATTGATGGACATCCCTCATTTTCCAATTTTTGCCACCAAAAAGAGCGCAGCTATGAATATTCTTGTACATGTCTTTTCCTCTATTATCTCTTTGGGGTACAAACCCAACAGTGCTATGGCTGGATCAAAGGGCAGACAGTATATTATCGCCCTTTGGGCATAGTGACAAACTGCCCTCCAGAATGGTTGGGTCAATTTACAACTCCACCAGCAATGAATTAATGTCCCAACTTTGCCACATCCCCTCCAACATTCATTACTTTCTTTTGCTGTCATGTTAGCCAATCTGCTAGATGTGAGGCAATACCTCAGAGTTATTTTGATTTGCACCTCTCTGATTATAAGAGATGTAGAACACTTTTTCATGTGCTTATTAATAGTTTTGATTTCTTTGACTGAAAATTGCCTATTCATGTCCATTGCCCATTTATCAATTGGAGAATGGCTTAATTTTTTGAACAATTGATTTAGCTCTTCGTAAATTTGAGTAACTAGACCTTTGTCAGAGGTTTGTGTTATGAAGATTATTTCCTAGTTTGTTCCCTTCTGATTTTGTTTATATTGGTTTTGTTTGAACAAAATCTTTTTAATTTGATGTATTAAAAATTATTTATTTTACATTTCGTGACTCTTTCTAAGTCTTGCTTGGTTTTAAAATCTTTCCCTTCCAAAACGTCTGACATGTATACTATTCTGTGTTCACATAATTTACTTATTATTTCCTTCTTTACGTTTAAGTCATTCACACATTCTGAGTTTATCTTGGTGTAGGGTGTGAGGTGTTGATCCAAACCTAATCTCTCCCACACTGTCTTCTAATTTTCCCAGCAGTTTTTATCAAATAATGGATTTTTTCCCAAAAGCTGGGATCTTTGGGCTTGTCGTAGACTCTCTTGCTGAGATCATTTACTCCAAGTGTATTCCACTGGGCCTCCTTTCTGTCTCTTAGCCAGTACCAAATTATTTTGATGACCACTGCTTTATAGTATAGTTTGAGATCTGGTACTGCAAGGCCACCTTCCTTTGCATTTTTTTTTACATTATTTCCCTGGATATCCTTAATCTTTTCTTCTTCCAAATGAACTTTGTTATGGTCTTCTCTAATTCAGTAAAAAAAGTTTTTTGGAAGTTTGATGGGTATGTCACTAAATAAATAGATAAGTTTGGGTAGGATGGTCATTTTTATTATGTTAGCTTGTCCTACCCATGAGCAGTTAATGTTTTTCCAAATGCTCAGATCTAGTTTTAGTTGCGTGGAAAGTGTTTTGTAATTGTGTTCATATATTTCCTGTGTTTGTGTTGACAGATATATTCCTAAGTATTTTATGTTGTCTAGGGAGATTTTGAATGGAATTTCTCTTTCTAATTCCTGAAACTAAGATATGTTGGAGATAAATAGAAATGCTGATGACTTATGTGGGTTTATTTTGTATCCTGCAACTTTGCTAAAGTTGTTGATTATTTCCACTAACTTTTTAGTTGATTCTCTAGGCTTCTTTAAGTAGACCATCATATCATCTGCAAAGAGTGATAGCTTGGTCTCTTCATTGCCAATTTTAATACCTTCTATTTCTTTTTCTTTTCTAATTGCTACTGCTAGTGTTTCTAGTACAATATTAAATAATAAAGGTGATAATAGGCATCCTTGTTTCACTCCTGATCTTATTGGGAATGCATCTAGTTTATCCCCATTGCAGATGATGTTGGCTGATGGTTTTAGATATATACTGTTTATTATTTTTAGGAAAGACCCTCCTGTTCCTATACTTTCTAGTGTTTTCAATAGGAATGAGTGTTGTATTTTGTCAAAGGCTTTTTCTGAATCTTTTGAGATACTCATATGATTTTTGTTGGTTTGCTTGTTGATATGTTCAATTATGTAGATGGTTTTCCTGATATTGAACCATCCTTACATTCCTGGTATAAATCCCTCCTGATCATAGTGAATAACCCTCCTAATCACTTGCTGGAGTCTTTTTGCTAGTATCCTGTTTAATATTTTTGCATCTATGTTCATTAAGGAGATTGGTCTGTAGTTTTCTATCTCTGTTTTTGATCTGCATGGCTTTGGAATCAGTACCATATTTGTGTCATGAAAGCAATCTGGTAGAACTCCCTCTTTGCTTATTATGTCAAATAGTTTGTATAGTATTGGGATTAACTGTTCTCTGAATGTTTGATAGAATTCACTGGTGAATCCATCAGGCCCTGGGGATTTTTTCTTACGAAGTTCTTTGGTAGCCTGTTGGATTTCATTTTCTGATATGGGATTATTTAAGAATTCTATTTCCTCTTCTGTTAGTCTAAGCAATTTATATTTTTGTAGATATTCATCCATATCACCAAGATTGGCATGTTTATTGCAATATAATCGGGCAAAATATTTTTTAATTATTGCCTTAATTTCCTCTTCATTGGAGATGAATTCTCCTTTTTCATCTATGATACTGTTAATTTGATTTTCTTCTTTCCTTTTTTTCAGTACTTTGTCTATTTTGTTTTTTTTTTTCAAAATACCAGCTTCTAGTCTTATTTATTAGTTCAATAGTTCTATAAATTATGATTTTATTATTTTCTCCCTTAATTTTTAGGATCTATAATTTGGTTTTCTTCTGGGGTTTTTTAATTTGTTTTCTTTCAAGTTTTTTGATTTCCATGTCCAAATCATTGACCTCTGCCCTCCCTAATTTGTTAATATTTGAACTCAAGGTTATAAATTTCCCCCTGAGTACTGCTTTGGCTGCATCCCATAGATTTTGAAAGGATGTCTAATCATTGTCATTCTCTTCAATGAAATTATTGTTTATATGATTTGTTCTCTAAGTAACCAATTTTGGAGAATCATATTTTTAAATTTCCAATTAATTTTTTATTTGGCTCTCCATATACCCTTACTGATCATTATTTTTATTGCCTTATAATCTGAAAAAGTTGCATTTATTATTTCTGCTTTTCTGCACTCTGCCATGTTTTTTATGACCTAATATATGGTCAATCTTTGTGAATGTACCATGTGCTGCTAAAAATAAGGTGAATTCCTTTTTGTCCCTATTTATTTTTCTTCATATATCTATTAAATCTAATTTTTCTAAGATTTCATTCACCTCTTTTACCTCTTATTCATTTTTTTTGATTTGATTTATCTAAATTTGATAGTGGTAGGTTCAGGTCTCCTACTAGTATAGTTTTACTATCTATTTCCTCCTTCAATTCCACTAGTTTTTCCATTAGCAATTTGGGTGCTATACCATTTGGTGCATACATGTTCATTAGTGATATTTCCTCATTGTCTATATTCCCTTTTATCAGGATGTATTTATCTTCCCTATCCCTTTTAATCAGGTCTGTTTTTGCTTTTGCTTTGCCAGATATCATGATGGAAACTCCTTCCTTCTTTCTATCAGTTGAGGCCCAATAGGTCTTGCTCCAACCTTTAATTCTGACCTTGTGAGTATCTAAATGCCTCATGTGTGTTTCTTGTAGACAACATATGGTAGGGTTATATCAAACTTTCCACTTAGTTCTGGTCTTTTCTTTATAAATACTTGGAAATCTTCTATTCTGATGAACGCCCATACTTTCCCCTGGAAGTATATAGTCAGTTTTGATGGATAGGTGATTCTTGGTTGAAGACCCAGATCTCTTGCCTTTCTGAATATCATATTTCAGGCCTTGGGGACCTTTAGTGTGGAAGCTGCCAGGTCCTGTGTGATCCTGACTGGTGCTCCTTGGTATCTGAATTATCTCTTTTTGGCTTCTTGTAGAGTTTTTTTCCTTAGCTTGAAAGCTCTGGAATTTGGCAATTACAGTCCTGGGAGTTGTCTTTTGGGGGTTTAGTATAAAGGGTGTTCTATGAACTCTTATCAATGTCTATTTTTCCCCCTTGTTCAAGAACATCAGGGCAGTTTTCTTGGATGATTTCTTATAGTATGATGTCAAGATTTCTGTTAATTTCTGGATTTTCAGGTGGACCAATGATTCTCAAATTCTCTTTCCTTCTTCTGTTTTCCTGATGTCATTTTGCCAGTGAGATATTTTATGTTTTCTTCTATTTTGTCAGTCTTTTGACTTTGTTTTATTAATTCCTGCTGTTTTGTAAGATCATTGGTTTCCAGTTCCTCAGTTCTGGTCCTTATGGCCTGGTTTTCTGCTTTAACCTTTTGATTTTCAGCTATAATTTTTTGGTTTTCTGCTATGATTTTTTGGCTTTGTGCTGTAATTTTATTTTTGAACCATTTCCTACTTATCTTGCCAGAAGGCTTCCATCTTTTGGATAAGTTCCAATTTTAATTCTTCAAGAGCTTGTGGACAATTTTCATTTATTTGGAAAGTTTTGTTTTCATTTGAATTTCCTCCTGTGTATCCTCTGTAGCCTGGGTTTTTCCTCTGTAAAAAATTTCGAGGGTCACTGCCTTTTTTTTTTTGCTTTTTTTGGAAGGCATTTGGGATTCCTGTGCACAATTAGCCATCACTGTGGAAGATTTACCTTCCCCTTTTAGTCAGAAATCTGAGTGAGCTGGGTAGGTTCTCTGTGTATGGAGTTAAAGAGCAAGGGTTTTGCCTGAAGCAAGCTCTTGAATGTCTGCCACTGTTCTACCTTCCCGGGGGCACCTGCAGTCTGCACTCCTCCACCTGCCAGGGTTTCAGGTTTAACTGCTCTCAGGGGTAGGTCCTTGGTGATCTTAGTCAGTTCCTGAGACCTAGAGGTACCCCTTGCTCATTCCAGAGGTTCCCCTCACTCACTCACTGATTCTGGTGCATGCTGGTTCTGAGTGCCCAAGGTCTGTGCTCCCCTGCCTGCCTGCCGGTGTTTTGGGTGTAACTGCTCTCAGGGGGAGGTCCTTGGTGGTCTTAGTCAGCTCCCAAGACCTAGAGCTGCCCCTTGCTAGCTCCAGAGGTGCCCCTTGCTCACTCGCTGATTCTGGCTCATGCTGACTCTGACACTGGCTCTGTAGGTGGGGTTGGGGAGGGTAGATCAGCTCCTGTTTGGGTGGGAGCTTTTTCATCCCCTTATAGTGTGGAAATGCCCAAATCCCATGTACCTTCAATGCTGTGCCCTATTGTAGAGTCCCTTCATTCTCCTGAAAATGTTTTTTTTTTGGTCTTTTGAGGCAGTCTATATTGTTGGGTCTGAAGAGAGGAAGTAGTGTCTAGACTGCTGCCATGCTTACCAGGAAGTCTCTATTTAAAAAAAAAAAGTCTAAGAAGATTTTTTAGCATCTTGAAGGAAGTATTGCACTTGGCATAATAGAACATGCATTCAATATCTATGCATTTCAGTTCATTCAACAGTAAAATTAGGTAGTTAGACTAGATGACCTCTAAGGTACTTTACTGACCAAAATATATAATCGTATCCTATCCTAAAGACTAGCCATAACTTCCACTTCTCTGTTAGAGCTTTCAAAGAACCCAGGATTCCCTTACTGACAAAATGTAATATTGGAGTAAAATTTTAGTGGGATGTGACAGGGACTTAAGAGGGGAATAAGATTCTTTCCTCAGACCATAAAGTTACAGAGTTAAAATATCCCATAAACAAAACACTTTCTCCATTTCCCAGTAGAGAGATTGTCAAAAGATGTGAACAAATGATTCTCAAGAGAATTGCAAACCATTAACAACAATGTGAAAGACTGCTCCTAGTCATGAAAAACAGGAGAAATTTAAATTGAAATTCTTCTTAGGTTTTACCCCACCTCCTGGAATTAACAATGACAATAGATAGGAATGGTGATGTGCACCTTAAAGCATTATTATAGGAATTCTGAATTAATTACTACAACCACTCTAAGTAGAAATATAGAATTAATCATAGAAAGTAACTCTGTGGTCTAGAAATCCTATTGCTAGGTGTACATTTCAAGGAGCTCAATGAAGAAAACAGAAAGATTTCATATGCACTAAATTATTTATGGGAACATTTTCTGTGGTAATAATGGACTAAAATCTAAAGGATGAGGAATGACTAAAGAAACTTTGGGACATGAATGAAATGAACTTAAATGATAAGCAGGATGATTATAGCAAAGTATGGTAAGACTTACATGAGTTAATACAACATGAAGAAAAGCCAAGAAATCAGTCTGTTCAATGAATACCACAATGGGAAATTCAACAGTCATTGACCATAAAACAATCAGAACTTGTGAAATCATTAAGAACAATACTGACAATATAAAAGATACACAAAGAAAGACTTCACAGGGTTTATCACAGTATCTAACACATAGTAAGTATTTAATAAATTTCCATAGACTCTTGATAGACTGCCTCCCTTACCCCTTTGCAAAAGTCAAATTCCATAGATATGGAAATTGCAAATAACACCCTTTTTCCTAGTTTTATTTGGGTATACTTTAAAAAATGTTGTCTTCCTTTTCTTTTTTACATGTCACCATAATCTTAAATATTAATTTTTCATTCCAGCCCTTTTTCCCAAAGAAGGCAGATAGTATGATAAAAGTTGTGCATATATTATCAATACATATTTCCATTTTTGTCATGTTGTGAAAGAAGACAGTTAGTTGACTGACACTAGAGAAAAAATCATGGAGGAAATAAAATGAAGAATGATATGTTTCAATTTCCATTCCAATTCCATCTGTTCCTTCTATGGAAATGGATATTCTTTCTTCATTATAAGTCCCTTGGAGTTTTCCCGGATCCTTGTCTTTGAAAATACTTGTCATTCATAGTTGATTATCATAGACTATTGTTATTACTATGTATAATATTCTCCTTGTTCTGCTCACTTCATTTCACATCACTTTATATAAGTTCTTCTTTCTCTTAAAAATATTATAAGGAATATAGAAATAGGTCTTGATCAATGACGTGAGTAAAACCCAATGGAATTGTGTGTTGGCTACAAGGAGGAGAGGGAAAGAACATGAACCATGTAACCATGGGAAAATATTCTTAATTAATAAAAAACTTTCAATTCAAAAAACATATTATAAGGAAAACAGAAGCTACATGGAGAATAGGTTATAGAGGTGTTAACGAAAATATAAACAAAATCAATAAAAACATGTTAAGATGAAATTGTTCATGCATATCATCACATTCAACCTTCATAATAACCTTGTGGAACATTATTTTCCCTGTATGATAGCCAAATCTTAGAATAGTCAAGGGACTTCCTCAGAATCACTCACTTAATAAATGATACAATTGGATTAGAGCCAAGATTCCTTGACTTCAAATCCAGTGTTCTTTCCTTTGCACAGAGATATTAGACTCGCAGTCAAGGGCTATAACCTTCCCACAAAACTCAGAAGTGTGATCCAAAACAGATTAAAATATAATTCAGAAATGTTTAACAAAACAAATATATAAGGTGACAAACATTATCTTAATTTGTGGATTTCTAAGTCAAACTATAATCCTTAAGGTTGGATTTATCTTTGAGTCTAATGCCACTATATTACCTGAGACCAACACGCTTTGAAAAACAACGAAGTGCATTTAGAAGAAAATCATATGAAACTGAATGAATTACAGGCATTTATGTTAGAAAGGCAGCATGGTCTAATGGATTTTGGAATCAGGAAGATCTGCTTTCCAGTTTCACTTCTGACCCACACTGGCTATGTAACTGTGGGCAAGTAATTGAACTTCTCGATATTCTTAGCAATTTTCTAAGAGTCTAAGTTGCCGAACAAGTGCCACCCTGCCTCAGCAGAGAGGGCTTCTCCATCAATAAATACATTTTCTACATTAATGAAATCCCAAGTCCAGACCCTGCCTCTATTCTAGTCATAATGGGAAAAATAATCTTAGGTTTCTTGTAATAATCAGGGACATGTTGTACTTGACTTGATTAGTGATGTCCAACTATTCATGACCTTATTTGGGGGTTTCTTGGTTGATAAACTGTAATAATTTGTGATTTCCTTTCTCCAGATCATTTTATAGATTAAAAAAAAAAACAAGGCAAAGAAGGTGAGGTGATTTGTCGAGGATCACACAGCTAGTTAAGTGTTTGAGATTGGATTTGAATTCAGGTCTTTCTGACTCCAGGCCTAATGTTCCTCTGTGCTACCTACCATATATTATAATCCTTCTGATGGGAAGTATCACTGTGCAAATGTCAATGGCCATCTAGTTCCCCTTTTACTCAAATCAAAGGGAAAATCTGTTAGAAACTGCAGAACCAGGGGTCTTATCCAGATATAACAGAATAATTTTGCATTAAGTAAAATTACTAACACTAAAATAAAGAGAGTTGATGGACACCTTTTTTCTGTTAATCTATATCCTTCCCAAGATAATTATATGTAAGTTTCATTTGTAGAATGCTTTTTCAAGGACTCTTCTGCCTTCATGCTTATGGGCATTTCTGAAAAGTGCAAAAATCATGGTTGAACATAAATTCATAAATCCTAAATGTCTGTCTGTTATGGAGCAATTGGTTCTTGTATTATATAAATGTGATGATCCTTTTAATGTTTCTAGCCCCAGGAACAAAATGACCTAGAATTCTGACCTGTTGTCAGTGGTGTGCATTCATGATAAACATATAAGAAAAACTGACCAAAAGACTTTTTGATGGATACATACTCTAAGGACGAAAGCATGGCTTAGTGCATTCATCCTTTCCTCCTGCTGTTTTGAGATTCCAGTGCTCTTCCTGCCTTGGGAAATGAAAGCATCATCCACTGCTATAGTGGAATATATTAAGGTCTTTAACTTGTTCTTTATACCTCCATAGGCCAGATTGTAAATGGAAAATTAATCTTTTATTAGAAAAATGAGTACAGAAGAAAGAAAAGTTATAGGTGGACAAATCATAGTTGGAAACCAACAACACATTTCTATACTTAAATCCACCTAAACACCCCTTATAAATACATCCTAAATTTTTAGTAATACCAGAAACTGCTAGGAAGAAGAGAAGATGGAAACCTTGGTGATGGAGGTTGGGAGAATTATTTCTAAGATAGATTGATAGAGATAGACAGATAAATAGATTAGACAGATAAATAGACAGACAGACAGATAACCTATTCAATATTATTTATTTTCTCAAGGTTTGAAGAAGCCGAAGGCATTTTTACTCTGATTTATTTTTAAAGTTCATAGCTCCCCCTGCCCCCACTCCTCCTGCCACCGAGAATGCAAGAAAAACAAAATCCTTCTTACAAATATATAGAGTGAAACATAATCCTGATTGGCCAAGTGCAAAAACAAACAACAAGAATACCTCCCAAAATTTCCATAGTCACTCTGAGTCAATCAATTCCAAGTCAGGAAGTAGATAGTATTTTCATTATGAGTTCTCTCTCTGTAATTGTTGTTGGACATCATGTTTATCAGAGTATCAAAGATATTTAGTATTATTTTTCCTTATATGTTTTTCTTATTTAATTATTTCAGTTGTGTCCAACTACTTGTGAGCCCATTTGGAATTCTCTTGGCACAGACACTGGAATTCTCTGCAATTTTCTTCTCCAACTCATTTTATAGATGAGGAAACTGAGACAAAGAAAGTTAAATGACTTGCCCAGTGTCTTACACTAAGTAAGCTGGATTTGAACTCAAATTTTCTTGACTCCAGGCCTACAGCTCTACCCATTGGACTGCCTACCTGCTTCTGACCTTACAATATTATTAATCAGGGGACAACTAGGTGACTCAGTGAGTAGAGAGCCAGGTCTGAATATGGATGGTCCTGGGTTCAAATTTGGCCTCAGGGCAAGTCACCTAACCCTCACTGCCTAGCTCTTTTGCTTTGGAACCAATACAGAGTATTGATTCTAAGAGGGAGGATAAAAGTCTAAAAAATCCAATAGTACCATTTAAAAAAAATTGTTTTCCTGGTTCTGCTTACATTACTCTCCATCAGTTCATACACATATTCACAGGTTTCTCTAAAACTGTCTCTCTCTTATTTCTTACAATACACTGTTATTCTAACTATGATTTATTCTTAATATCTTTTTGTTAACCTACAATATTCCTTGTATTTTTATGAAGGACAATGAGATTTAAAGCAGGATTGGAGAATGAACCTTAGACATATCCTGATTATATTGATGGGGAAACAAAAGAAATGAAAAGTGTCCATGCTCACACAGGGAATATGTAGGAGAGACAAATCTGCTTGCAAATATTCTCTCTTCTTTGCAATTTTTGTAGTTCAGTTTTGCTAACAAATGCAATTCTCCATGACCCACCCAATCATTGGGCTTTCTTGGCGAAGATAGTAGAACAGTTTGCCATTTCCTTCTGCAGTTCATTTTACAGATGTGGAAACTGAGGCAAAGAGCATTAAATGACTTGGCAAGGTTCACACCGATAATAAATGTCTTAAAGCAGATTTGACCTCAGGAAGAACAACATTCCTAACTCTGGACAAGTCCCTTAACCCTCAGTTTCCTTATTTATGAAATGAGCTGGAGAAAGAAATGGCAAACCCCTCCAGTATCTTTGACAAAAGGCACAGAATGTTGGAAATTACTGAAATGATTCAACAACAATAAATCAATTTTTATTACATGTGTACCTGCTTTATGCTACACATCATATATGAAGTTCCTTTACTGATATTTTAATTATATATGTATATATGATCAAGAAAGCATTATGTGGAGACTTCCAGTCAAGATGGCGGCTTAGAGAAAGCTAAAGTTCAGATCTCCGGAAACCCTTCCCTACCGATCTCAAACTATATGCTCCTAGGGCGCCAAAATTCAAAACGATCAACAGCATAGACCCTGGGAATCCTCCTCCTGGACCTGGACATGGATCAAAAGGTACGACCTCCCTCAAAAGCCAGAACCCGAGATCACTCGGGCCTAAGAGGTAGGAGCACTGAATCCAAGGCTACACAGGGAAATTTAGACCTGAGATTGTAACCCCCTGGCTGGATCCTTCTATCCAAGTTCCAGTGAAAGTCACTGCCCTCGGAGCTATGGGAAGCCGTGGCCCCTCCCCCCTCACAGAGCAGGGTCATCTGAAACAATAGTAACCCTCAGGGCCAACAAGACAACCTCAAGCTATTCTGAAGGCAACTTCCGGAAAGCACCCGACCCAGTCGAGGGGGCATGCAAACAGCAGGGAAACAGAGAGAGCTGGGGGAGAGTGTAACCCCCTGGCCAGATCCTTCCATTCCAGTTCCAGTGAAAGTCACTGCCTTAAGGCATACTCAGTTCAACCCAGGAAAAGCTCATAGAACAGACAATCTGCCCAGGACTAAAACCTCTGAACACCAGACAGAGATAAGAAAAGCTAATCCTCCCCATTCAGAGATGGCAAACTCCACAGAAGCAAAGAAGCTCCCAAATCCCAAGAAAAATAAGAAGAAAGGGGCGACTTTGGACACATTCTATGGAGCCAAAATACAAAATACAGAGGAGATAGAAGACTATACACAAGAAAATGCTTCAAAACCTTCCAAAGGAAATGGAAACTCTCCACAAACCCATAAGGAATTTGAATCAGAAATGATCAAAAAGATGGAAGCCTTCTGGGAGGAAAAGTGGGAAATCATGCAAAAGAAATTCACGCATCTACAAAACCTGTGTGACCAAAGTGAAAAGGAAAACCAGGCTTTAAAGGCCAGAATCAGGCAGCTGGAAGACAACAATCGTGTAAAAGAGTAAGAAGTAAAAAAGCAAAGCCAAAATACCAAGAAATTAGAAGAGAACATAAAATATCTCACCGACAAGGTGACAGATCTGGAAAATAGAGGGAGAAGAGATAATTTAAGAATAATTGGACTTCCAGAAAAGCCAGAAATAAACACCAAACTCAACATCATGATACAAGATATAATCAAAGAAAATTGCCCAGAGATTCTAGAACAAGGGAGCAATACAGCAACTGACAGAGCTCACAGAACACCTTCTACACTAAACCCCCAAAAGACAACTCCCAGGAATGTAATTGCCAAATTCCAAAGCTCTAAAACAAAAGAAAAAATCCTACAGGAAGCCAGAAAAAGACAATTTAGATATAAAGGAATGTCAATCAGGGTCACAAAAGACCTTGCAAGTTCTACTCTGAATGATCGTAAGGCATGGAACATGATCTTCAGAAAGGCAAGAGAGCTGGGTCTCCAACCAAGAATCAGCTACCCAGCAAAACTGACTATATATTTCCAGGGGAAAGTATGGGCATTCAACAAAATAGAAGATTTCCAACTTTTTGCAAAGAAAAGCCCAGAGCTCTATGGAAAGTTTGATACCGAAAAACAAAGAGCAAGGAATACCTGAAAAGGTAAATATTAAGGAAAGGGGAAAGGAGAAAAATGTTATCTTCTTCTTTTATTCAAACTCTCTTCTATAAGGACTACATTTATATCAATCTATGTATACTAACATGTGGGGAAAATGTAATGTATAAATAGGGGGTAAAGAAAGACCAAATAGAATAATCTTTCTCACACAAAGATTCACATGGGAAGGGGAGGGGAAGAAAACTCCTATAAGAAGGAGAGGAAGAGACGGGTTTTTTACTTAAACCTTAATCTCAGGGAAATCAACTCTGAGAGGGAAAAACATCCAGATCCATTGGGCTCTTGAATTCTATCTTACCCAACAAGGGTAGGGAGAAGGGAAAACCAAGGGGGGGAGGGAGAGGGGAAACAAAAAGGGAGGGAAAGAGAGGGGGGAGGGGGAGGGAACAAAAAAGGAGGGACTAAAAAGGGAAACATTAAGGGAGGGGACAAGGGGGACTGATTCAAAGTAAATCACTGGACTAAAAGGCAGAGCCAAAGAAGAAAAGGTTAGAATTAGGGAAGGATATCAAAATGCCAGGGAGTCCACAAATGACAATTATAACTTTGAACGTGAATGGGATGAACTCACCCATAAAATGTAGACAAATAGCAGAATGGATTAGAATCCAAAACCCTACCATATGTTGTCTTCAAGAAACACACATGAGGCAGGTTGACACCCACAAGGTCAGGATTAAAGGATGGAGTAAGACCTTCTGGGCCTCAACTAACAGAAAGAAGGCAGGAGTGGTAATCATGATATCTGATAAAGCTAAAGCAAAAATAGACCTGATCAAAAGGGACAGGGAAGGTAATTATATTTTGTTAAAAGGGACTTTAGACAATGAGGAAATATCATTAATCAACATGTATGCACCAAATAATATAGCACCCAAGTTTCTAATGGAGAAACTAGGAGAACTGAAGGAAGAAATAGACAGTAAAACCATATTAGTGGGAGACTTAAACCAACCATTATCAAATTTAGAAAAATCAAATCAAAAAATAAATAAGAAAGAGGTAAAAGGAGTGAATGAAATCTTAGAAAAATTAGAATTAATAGACATATGGAGAAAAATAAATAGGGATAAAAAGGAATACACCTTCTTCTCAGCACCACATGGCACATTCACAAAAATTGACCATACATTAGGTCACAGAAACATAGCACACAAATGCAGAAAAGCAGAAATAATGAATGCAGCCTTCTCAGATCACAAGGCTATAAAAATAATGATTAGTAATGGTACATGGAAAACCAAATAAAAAACTAATTGGAATTTAAACAATATGATAGTCCAAAATCTTTTAGTTAAAGAAGAAATCATAGAAAAAATTAATAATTTCATCGAGGAAAATGACAATGGCGAGACATCCTTTCAAACCTTTTGGGATGCAGCCAAAGCGGTAATCAGAGGTATATTCATATCCCTGAATGCTTATATTAACAAACTAGGGAGAGCAGAGATCAATCAATTGGAAATGCAAATGAAAATACTCAAAAGTGATCAAATTGAAAACCCCCAGCAGAAAACCAAACTAGAAATCCTAAAAATTAAGGGAGAAATTAATAAAATCGAAAGTGATAGAACTATTGATTTAATAAATAAGACAAGAAGCTGGTACTTTGAAAAAACAAACAAAATAGACAAAGTACTGGTCAATCTAATTAAAAAAAGAAAGGAAGAAAAGCAAATTAAGAGCATCAAAGATGAAAAGGGGGACAACACCTCCAATGAAGAGGAAATTAAGGCAATCATTAAAAATTACTTTGCCAAACTATATGGCAATAAATATACCAACCTAGGTGATATGGATAAATATATACAAAAATACAAACTGCCTAGACTAACAGAAGAGGAAATAGAATTCTTAAATAATCCCATATCAGAAATTGAAATCCATCAAGCCATCAAAGAACTTCCTAAGAAAAAATCCCCAGGGTCTGATGGATTCACCAGTGAATTCTATCAAACATTCAGAGAACAGATAATCCCAATACTGTGCAAACTATTTGACATAATAAGCAAAGAGGGAGTTCTACCCAACTCCTTTTACGACACAAACATGGTACTAATTCCAAAACCAGGCAGGTCAAAAACAGAGAAAGAAAACTAGAGACCAATCTCCCTAATGAATATAGATGCAAAAATCTTAAATAGGATACTAGCAAAAAGACTCCAGCAAGTGATCAGAAGGATCATCCACCATGATCAAATAGGATTTATACCAGGGATGCAGGGCTGGTTCAATATTAGGAAAACCATTCACATAATTGACCACATCAACAAGCAAACCAGCAAGAACCACATGATTATCTCAATAGACGCAGAAAAAGCATTTGATAAAATACAACACACATTCCTATTAAAAACACTAGAAAGCATAGGAATAGAAGGGTCGTTCCTAAAAATAATAAACAGTATATATCTAAAACCATCAGCTAATATCATCTGCAATGGGGATAAACTAGACGCATTCCCAATAAGATCAGGAGTGAAACAAGGATGCCCATTATCACCTCTACTATTTGACATTGTACTAGAAACACTAGCAGTAGCAATTAGAGAAGAAAAAGAAATTGAAGGCCTCAAAATAGGCAAGGAGTAGACCAAGTTATCACTCTTTGAAGATGACATGATGGTCTACTTAAAGAATCCTAGAGATTCAACCAAAAAGCTAATTGAAATAATCAACAACTTTAGCAAAGTTGCAGGATACAAAATAAACCCACATAAATCATCAGCTTTTCTATATATCTCCAATACAGCTCAGCAGCAAAAACTAGAAAGAGAAATCCCATTCAAAATCACCTTAGACAAAATAAAATACCTAGGAATCTACCTCCCAAGACAAACACAGGAACTATATGAACATAACTACAAAACACTCGCCACACAACTAAAACTGGACTTGAGCAATTGGAAAAACATTAACTGCTCATGGGTAGGACGAGCCAATATAATAAAAATGACCATCCTACCCAAACTTATTTATCTATTTAGTGCCATACCCATTGAACTACCAAAATACATCTTCACTGATTTAGAAAAAACCATAACAAAATTCATTTGGAACAACAAAAGATCTAGGATATCCAGGGAAATAATGAAAAAAAAAAACCACATATGATGGGGGCCTTGCAGTCCCTGACCTTAAACTATATTACAAAGCAGCAGTCATCAAAATAATTTGGTACTGGCTAAGAAACAGAAAGGAAGATCAGTGGAATAGACTGGGGGAAAGCGACCTCAGCAAGACAGTATACGATAAACCCAAAGATCCCAGCTTTTGGGACAAAAATCCACTATTCGATAAAAACTGCTGGGAAAATTAGAAGACAGTGTGGGAGAGACTAGGAATAGATCAACACCTCACACCCTACACCAAGATAAATTCAAAATGTGTGAGTGACTTAAACATAAAGAAGGAAACCATAAGTAAATTGGGTAAACACAGAATTGTATACATGTCAGACCTTTGGGAGGGGAAAGACTTTAAAACCAAGCAAGACATAGAAAGAATCACAAAATGTAAAATAAATAATTTTGACTACATCAAATTAAAACGCTTTTGCACAAACAAAACCAATGTAACTAAAATCAGAAGGGAAACAACAAACTGGGAAAAAAATCTTCATAGAAACCTCTGACAAAGGTTTAATTACTCAAATTTATAAAGAGCTAAATCAACTGTACAAAAAATCAAGCCATTCTCCAATTGATAAATGGGCAAGGGACATGGATAGGCAGTTTTCAGATAAAGAAATCAAAACTATTAATAAGCACATGAAGAAGTGTTCTAAATCTCTTATAATCAGAGAGAGGCAAATAAAAACAACTCTGAGGTATCACCTCACACCTAGCAGATTGGCTAACATGATAGCAAAGGTAAGTAATGAATGCTGGAGGGGATGTAGCAAAGTAGGGACATTAATTCATTGCTGGTGGAGTTGTGAACTGATCCAACCATTCTGGAGGGCAATTTGGAACTATGCCCAAAGGGCGACAAAAGAATATCTACCCTTTGATCCAGCCATAGCACTGCTGGGTCTGTACCCCAAATAGATAATGGACAAAAAGACTTGTACAAAAATATTCATAGCTACGCTCTTTGTGGTGGCCAAAAACTGGAAAACGAGGGGATGCCCATCAATTGGGGAATGGCTGAGAAAATTGTGGTATATGTTGGTGATGGAATACTATTGTGCTAAAAGGAAAAATAAAGTGGAGGAGTTCCATGGAGACTGGAACAACCTCCAGGAAGTGATGCAGAGCGAGAGGAGCAGAACCAGGAGAACATTGTACACAGAGACTAATACACTGTGGTATAATTGAACATAATGGACTTCTCCATTAGTGGCAGTGTAATGTCCCTGAACAATCTGCAGGGATCTAGGAGAAAAGACACTATTCATAAGCAGAGGATAAACTGTGGGAGTAGAAACACCGAGGAAAAGCAACTGCCTGAATACAGCGGTTGAGGGTACATGACAGAGGAGAGACTCTAAATGAACACTCTAAGGCAAATATTATCAACATAGAATGGGTTCAAATCAAGAAAACATGTAATGCCCAGTGGATTTACGCGTCGGCTATGGGGTGTGGGGGGCAGGAAAAGAAAATGATCTTTGTCTTTAATGAATAATGCTTGGAAATGATCAAATAAAATATTAAAAAAAAGAAAGCATTATGTGGTCAATTAAAAATTAATTTGTAATCAAGGTGATCTGAGTTAAGGGAACAATTTGAAGTCACATTTCTAACATATGCTGTGTATAGGACCCTCCCAAACTCACTTAGCTGCTCTACAATTCATGGAATTCTCAATGACTAGTAGTTACAGGGGATATGCATTGGGGAGACAGTTTGCTTTCTAGTGATCTCCTTAGATAAAATAAGTTACAGGTCTGGACAGAAATATATTCATTTGCATGTATATACATGCAAATATGTATGCATATATGTATCTGTACTCATAGAAACATACATACATATTCATACATGCATCCATGTTTGTACACATGTCTATTTCTACATGAATGTAGGCACATATGTGCATGTATATATGCATCTGTGTTCATATAGACTTTCACATCTTTGTCTATATCTCTGCTATATAGGCACACATGTGTGCATGTTTATGTATATGTCCGTGTTTATATAGGCATGCATACATACCTGTGTATTTATGGACCCAGAACTCACATATACAACAAAAACCAAGCTATCAATTACTTTGTTGAAATACTTATTGAGTATGCAACAGAAGGATCACACATTCAGCTCTCTCAGCCCTTTCAGGAATTCTATCTTAAAACATTTTCGACAACAATAGGAAAAGAAAAGGAAGCTAACCACTGAAGAGTAGCTTTTGTAAGTCTGACTATCAGCACCCTGATAGGATTTGTTTTAGTGTGTATGCATATGTGTGCATAAACATATAAATATAGATGATTGTGAATGGCTATGTGCATAGAGAAATCTCTGTATATCTACATAGGTAGACATTTATATGTGTGTTTAGGTATGCCTAAGTGTATCCTTATCCATATTTGCATTCCTGCTAAAACATTCCTTAATATCATTACTTTGCATAGTTCTATTTTTACTACTAGTTTACATTACTAATACTTTTAATTTATAGCTATCCACCTTCATATGAAATTCTTTGCAGAAGCAGGAACAGCTGTGCTAATGAATTTTTTGTACTAACTTGTGAATAAATAATGTATTTCCATGTCACTTAAAACAAGAATCATTCATGTAGCTTCTCTAATTTTGTATACAGAAATGATTTGGAAATGTTAGACTTTAAAGCACCTTCTTTAAGAAAACTCTGTTCCCCAAATAAGATTTCTTGAAAACAGAGACCGGGGCAGCCCCAGATGCAGCCTGTGAGTCAAGAATTCACTCAGTAGATTGTGGTGCTGGCAGAGGCAAAACTAGATCAGGGAGTCTGGGACTTTCCCTTAAGGTACTAAATTGTGAAGGCTCTGATAATACTTGGAATTCTTCAGCTATAGAAAAACATCTTCGATTAGCATACAGTTAACACCAATAATTCATTAAAATTGGAAGCTCTTGAATATAATACTGAGTTGAACTCCTGTGCTATTGTACTTTGCACATACTCTAACATAATGATGTAAGTCATGATATTTTCCCCCAAAGAGAAATGTTTAGTTAAAGCTTTGTGTAGCAGCTTTCATTAACATCCTTCCATTAAGATCTAACAATTCCAGTAGTCCGTCATTAAATGAGCAAATTTCGTGTCTGGAAGACATGAATTTGAATCCTGCCTCTATTACCAGCTATGTGATCCTAGAGAAGTCATTTTATCTCTCTCAGTATGTCATTTTAAATTGAGCATTTTGTACTAGATGGCTTCTTAGCTCACTTGTATCTCTAAAACTATAATTCTATAGTCTTAGGATCTCATCAGATTAAAGATACCAGGAGTCTCATAGAAATACATAGGAACATTGACATTTCTGGAAGCTGAACACAGTGGTATGTAGCACATGAGAAACAGAAATTCACACAATTTGATAAAGGAGAATTGGATTCTTAGATAACAGTGGATGGCAACTTCCTCTCCCCAGTCTCCAAAGCTTTGCTCAAGCCTCATACTTGCAATTTATATATTGAATGTCACATTGAGAATTTAGATAATTCCTTGTTAGGGCAAGGTTTGAAGTCTACAGATCATTGATCTTTTGCTATTGTTTTTTTTTAAACCATATTTTTAATTGGTTCCAAGGGAGATAGTTAGAGTTATAAAAATGGGTCCAGCTGTTAAGCCTGAGTGGATATTGCCACATCTGTATTTTGCAGCATTTTTCCCCATTGTCCTATGACAGCTCCCTCTTCTAGCTCTGATTGCCTGATGGGCATGTTTTTCACTGACGACAAGCTACCTCATTTACTTCTCTTTTGGTCACTGTATTCCTCTTCAATGATGTGATGTGGTAAAGAGAGCACCAAATATTCCATTCAATTCAATGAAGATTTATTAATTAACTCTCATGTGTCAATTGGACACTGTGCCAGGATGTGGGAACATAAAGAAAAATAAATAACAGCCTCTGCATTCATTGAGCTTACAATTGGTCAGGGAATACTCTATACAGATAGATTCTTACTTTCCATATCCAGGCCTCATCTGTCTGTTTAACTTCAGTTTCTTTCACCAATTATTTACTGTGCATCTTCACTTAATTGTTCCACAATCATCCCAAACTCCACATATATAAAGTTATTGTATTTTATATTTAATTAATAATAAATATAATATTTAAATATCATTTCCCCTGACACAGAACCCATTTTATTGTTTTTCCAATGAAGGTACTACATAAAGTTTAAAATTAAAGAATCAATTTATATGTTTACTCACAATATGGTGATGAATATTTGTCGGAAAGATTAGGTTTGTCTTCTATACAGTAGAATGGGGGGAATACATTTTTGTTCGTTAAAAACAATTAAAGTATAAAAATATCCTCAAAAAAGTATGAGATTTCTAAAACCTATTTCCAATATACTTATTAGATAGATTTTTGACCCTGAGTAAGTATACCAAAGCCAAAATTCAACTCAATCTTCTCTCTAAAAGTTGTAGGATTTATCCCTAATACATGTTTTCTACTGATGAATGTTTCTTAATATGTAAAAATTAGACAATAAAACTTGTGGCTGCTTTACAAAGTTGCTGAGAAAAGCACCCTGCATTAATTTATCTAATCCATGTACATGCTATAAAATTTATCAATTACATTTCCCAAAGAAGAGATGGAATGATTAATATTGATGACAGTACTTTTGTGTAGTAGGGATAGAGCCTTGCTTTAGCTTATTTATTATTCTGATTTAATTCTAATTAGGAAACTCCATCAATGTCAATCATTTCCTAGACTGCATCTTATTATCTTCCAGAATTGCCTATAGCCCTCTGAAAGATAAATGACTTCCCTGGAAACCCAAAATCAAACTGTGTTGGAGACTAGACTTGAATTCAGATCTTCTGGGCTCCAAATCTTTATCCATTACTTCATTTTTCTTCTGTATAATTCTAAATGGTAAATCAGAGTGAATGTATTTCACCTCATTTCTACTAATTAAGTGGGAGTTCCCTCTCTAAGTATAATTCTGAACAATGTGAGGAAACATTTCATATCCATTTACTTTAAATATGAGATCTATTCACTGAACACTTTATCCTTAGCCTACATTTTAAAGGACAGTTGCTGCTGAATTTTTAATACTTATGAGTATGGGCAGCTAGGCAGCTCAGTGGATAGAGAGCCAGGCTTGGAAATAGGAAGGGTTGGGTTAAAATCTAGTTTTAGACACTTCCTAGCTATATTACTCGAGGCAAGTCACTAAACTCCAATGGCCTAACCCTTACTTTTCATCTGCCTTAGAACTGATAATTAGTATGAATTCTAAGACATAAAGTAGGGGTTTACAAAATAAAGATTACAAACCAAGTTACCAGTGGGATGTTTCAGCACCATGGCCAAGGACAGCACAGTCATTCTGTACCCTGTATGAGATCAACACAATGAGGAGAAGCAAAGAAAAACTGATGAACTGATATGTGCATTACTATAAACAAGGTCCTATCCAATGTGCGTTGGCCAGGCTTAACTGAAAAGAGAGGAGCCTGCTGAAATATTGATAGACTGGCTGCTACGATAGACCCTTATGGCAAAGTCTAGTGTTCTTTCTGTCTCTGTCTCTATCACTCTCTTTGTCTCTGTCTGTCTCTGGATGTCTGTATGTCTCTGTCTGTCTGTCTGTCTCTCTCCCCTCTCTCCCTTCTCTCCGCAATATGACCAACAAATGTCACCCAATATTCATCTTGGATGGTTAAGAAGTTTTTACCCCTCCATTGTTTCGAGCTAAGATCTACATTTCTGCAACTTCTACACGTTGAACTTTGGTTTTACATGTATAACAAAAAGAGAACAAATCTAAGGCCTCTTTGACATGAAAATTCTTCAAATAATTTTTTTCTGAGGTAGAACAGGAATGCTAGCTGTAATAAGCAATCCAGAGAAAGTTATGACATGGGAAAAGAATAAATAAACTTTTTGAGTTTTTGATCTGATGTAATGATTTAATTAGAAAATTCTAAAGAATCAACTAATTGAGTATTTGGAACAATTTGGAATGATAATAAGTTTAACAAGACTTTAGGATATGAAATACATCTGCTTATAGCTCAGCAGCTATATATAAAATATAAAATAACACAGATATACTAAAATAGTACAACTATACAAAAAAAGCCCAAAAATCTACTAGAAATAGCTAGAAAGAGAAATTCAATTCAAAATAACTACAAAACGTGGCAAATATTTGGGAATTTAGTAGTACACAGGTTTTTCTCCTACCTTAAGCTTTTAAAGTTGCTATTATGAACATAAATGAAAGATTATAATTTGTCCCTATTAAATTTTACTTTATCCAACTCATACCTTCATTTTTACTTATGGAGAGGATTGAAACTATTTTATTCTTGATTATTATATGCTTTAATCAGAGGAATACCTATCTTGGTTAGCATTTAAATAGTCTTCATTATATATGTGGACCTGGTGAGTCCACATTTAGAATGTTTTTTGGTTGTTTTATTTTGTTTTTTGTTTTGGGTGACAAATTTTAGAAAATATTTTGACTAGTGGAGTGAATCCAAGGGATTCTGTAATGGTCACAGAAACCAAAAACTTCCCCAAAGAGAACTCACCCACCTCTTTAAAAAAATATTAAGCCAAGGTCAGGTAGGTGGCTCAAGGGACAGAGAGTCAAGCCTGGAAATGGGAAGTTCTGGGTTCAAATCTAGTCTCAGATAATTCCTATCTATGTAATTCTGGGCAAGTCACTTAATCCCCATTTGCCTAGCTCTTGCCACTATGCTGCCTTGGAACCAATAAATAATATTGATTCTAATCATATGATTAGATTCTGAATCATCTTCCTTAGCACAAATCTGTTTTCAGATGCTTACTAGCTTTGTGATCCCAGGTAATTCTCTTATTCCTATATGCCTCAGTTTGCTCATCTGTCAAATGAACTGGAGAAGGAAATGTCAATCCATTCCAATATCTTGGCCAAGAAAACTACAAAATGGCATCATGAAGAGTTGGAAATTACTGAACCACAATAGTAATAAATACAATTCTTTACAATGTACCCCTTTAAAATGTATAATAATACACCAAGATTGTGATATGCATAATGTCATATCTTTTCCCTAAGAAATTTATCTTGATTAACTTCCTTCTTATTCATATTTTGAGAATTTGTAAAGAAACATATGAGGCCACCAATTTAACATTTATGTCCATCTTCTTGGATAATATCCCCCAAGAACTGATTACTCTTTGTTATTCATTTTCTTATAATTCACCTATTTCTCTCTATAGTTATAATCAAAATACTTGCATGAAATATGTTTACATGTAAATATAATAACTAATTATAAATAAGAACATCATTAAGTATTAGTAACATACCATATAGATAACTTCTTGGATTTTCATGGAAATTAGAGAAGTTATTTTGAAGTACAGTGTTCTTTTAATTTATGAGTTATATAGAGCTGCTAAAATGATTTCTTGCCAACTGTCCAGATATTTCTAGGTAATTGAAAGGCACATTTTTGTCCAACTATACTGATATTTTCCACAGTTTTTGTTTCCTTGGAATATCTGCCTTGATCAAGTCCAGAGTCCTTAAAAATGGCCTTTTCCTTTATTTATTTTTGAAATAACTTGGTCAGCCATGACAAACATAAACTCTATTAAAAAAAAACATAGCTAAGGAATTTTTTCAATATTTATTTATTGACACATGGTTGGTCAAGATCATGCGCATTTTTCAGTTGAGGATTTTGTTTGGATGCTTTCCAATTATGCTGTAGTCTCTTTTATTTATGGTCCAAAATCATACATCAGGAGTGACAGTGTTTTTTTTTTTCTTTGAGTTTTGGGGGCAGGGTGTTAATAATTCCTTTGACTTATATAACCATACCATTCTTACTGTGTCTTACCTGGATAAGATTAAAGTATTTTTATACGTATAACCTTTTTTTTCCTATTTGGTTATATTTGACCTCAGGATTCTAGCTCCAAGCCTTTAGTTTCTATTTTTCTTTAAATTATACATATGACACTCATGTAAATTTAAATGACAGTTTGATATCATTGAGGAACTATGTTATGAGATGAAAAACCTGTTTACTATACCTTTAGGAGAGAATGATATAATAACCAAGTACATGAAGTTGTTATTGATATTATCTTTGTTGGTCTTAATTTCTTTTAAAAATAAAGTTCATATAGAAATAATTTTTGAATGTCTTTATGATACTTTTATTCATTTAGACTTATAATTATATGAACTATTAAGAAGGTAGCTAATTTTTAAAAATATAAGCAATTGTTGGAATGTAAATGTTCTCTCCCCCCATACTAAATGGAACAATTCTAAGGTTATGGTAATGACAGAAACTTTATCCTGACCTTTTATGATTTTGATTTCTTCTGCTGGGTCTCTTTTATTTTTCATATAGCTTGGATAATATGAATATTTGGTATTCTCCCTTCATTATAAATTATATTCTTAAACTTGTAAGGGTCTTTGATAGAACTAGATGATTGTGGGCAATACTTCTTTTAGTGATAATAATCTGGTTCTAATAAGTGTATCTCTTAAATTCTAATGGCTATTTTTAGGTTTTTATTATATAGTACAGAGTTGAGATTGGCTAGTCTATGAAGATGGTAAGATTTTAATATATATTATTTCAGTGTCTAGATTGTATTTTATTAGTATTTCAGTTGTATAGTAAGGTGGTATTGGGGATGGGATAGGATGGATTCTATCGGGCCAGTATCAAGATGTTACACTGTGGCTTGAAGACCAGCAGTTAATTCTGACCAGGGCAGAACCTGGTCTTAGATCAACACACAGACTACTCAGCAATAGGGAAAGTATTTAATTCAATAGGGAAAAGGTTAAAGGGAATCAGGATAACCCTATTGCTAATCCCACCAACTAAAATCCCCCAGATCTAAATGTCTCCACGAGGAGAGTCTTCAAAAAGATGTTGGACTACTCTAATCTTTCCTCACTTACCTAAATTTCCCAGCCCCTGAACTAGAACTTCCTCTTAGTTAATATTAAAAGGGTAAAGGTCTGTGGTAAACTGAGTAGGGCCCAGGGAAGTTCCTAGATCCAAAAGGACTTGCACCTGGTCTGACAATCATTGCAGACTGGTGGTTTGGGATCACCACATTCTTCTCCAAGGAGGAAATCTCAGGATAAGCAGCCATACTGCTCAGATACCTCCAAAGAGAGAGAGAGTGCCAGACCCAATAGTCCAGAAAGCAGAATTTCAGAATCCTTTCCTTGTTGGCCTCATGCCTCTGCAAAACGTATCAAACTTATCTCTTCCTTGTAACAGTAGATGTCATTTTTTAGCCTGCAGTGATAACAATGATTTATGTTATTATTATAATTAAGTTATCATTTCCATCGTCTTTTAGAAAAAAATTGGGGTGCATTTTTAGTCTACTTTGTTCTAATGGTTCTAAACATGTTTTATATCTAATGATCAGGCGTCTATTGTGCAGGTCGACATAAAGACTGACTTTTGTAGTTTAATAAATATATTAGACAAGACTGAATAAAAGTGTATTAGTCTGGGGGCAGCTGGGTAGCTCAGTGGATTGAGAGCCAAGCCTAGAGACAGGAGGTCCTAGGTTCAAATCTGGCATCAGACACTTCCCAGCTGTGTGACCCTGGGCAAGTCACTTGACCCCCATTGCCTAGCCCTTACCACTCTTCTGCCTTGGAGCCAATACACAGTATTGACTACAAGATGGAAGGTAAGGGTTTAAAAAAAAAGTGTATTAGTCACCTACTAAGCTAGGGAATTTGCTAATCACTTTACAAATATTATCTCATCCTCACAATAATCTTGGCAAGTAGGTGCTATTATGATCACTCTAATTTTACACTTAAGGAAACTGAGGCAGATATAGAGGTTAAGTGACTTTCCCCAGAAGTGTACGAGGCTGAATTTGAACTCAGGTGTTTCTGACTCCTGGTCTAGTATACAACTCATTGTATGAACAAGTAAATTTATATATGCATTCAGTAAAAGCATCTTTGGGTCAATTCTAGTTCTATAAGTTGAGTTTAGTAGTGTTTTCATTATGTTTAGATTAGTTTATAAGTGTTTGGCATGATGACATCTATTAGAAAGCATTGTTCTACCTTCCCAACCTCTACCTCAAGTTTAATCTGAATACTAATTTTCTCCTGTTTATCATGAGGTTTTTTACATATGTACTTGTCAAACCAATGTTACACTTTACACTGCCACATATAGATTAGACATTTTAAATGTCCAAATTACAAATATTAAGAATTCCACTATGCAGAACAAAGTTCATTTTCTTTAAAAAGATTTTTGTTACATTCAAGTTCTCAGGTATCTCTCTTTCAGAACCCCTCCTCACACTACAGAAAGCATTTTAGACAAATATACATACAGGTATAAAAGTGTGTCATAACTGTTTCTATTTATCAATTCTTTTACTGGAGGTGTATATTCACAGTTATTCTTTAAGTAGTATTTCTGTTGCTATATATGTTTTCCTGGTTCCATTTGTTTTGTTCTTCATAATTTAATTTATATCTTTTCATGTTGTTAATTTTTACTCATTTATAAACCACTTCAGGATCTTGTGGTGATTGTTTGTCATTACTAGGTCACTTCATTATCATTGTAATTTTAGGAAAAGGAATCATTTCTTTGAGTATTCTCTATACATCAGTTTTGCAAATGCTGAAATCTGTATCATTCACAGAGAATTGTTTCCTGATGTACATAAATACCAGATTTGTGCAAATCTGAATTATAATTTTGCAGACATTGGAAATTACTCAGATTTATTGAATTAAGCAGACTTATTTTAGAGGCAGCATCAGAGCAGTAGACAAAGAGGTGAAATTAGAGACAGGAAAACCTGTGGTCAGGTACAGTTGATGACACCTATTGGCCACGTGACCCTTGGCAATTAACTTAATTCCTCAGAGCGCTAGGCAATTCTTTAAGATTATCAATTTAAAGAGAAGTTACAGACTTGTATTGATAGAGGAAAATTCCTTACCAGGGAATTCCTTGTGCCAGTGCAATGACTGATCCATCACCTATCCTATGAGTCTATCTGCATAGATGTGTATATATCATCTACATGTGAAGTTTGTTTTTTTATTTAATTATCTCTTTAATATATAAATGTCCCTTATGTACCATTAGAGAAAAGGATTGTTTATAGAAATAATATCATACAGATATTTGCATTCCAAAATGGATTATTTTGTTCAATTCGTTCATGTAAAACTCAGGTCTTGCCTTACCTGTACCACACTCACAAAGGTGGCATCAGAGGGATACTTCAATGTATAGATGAATCCCACAATCAGAAATAAAGGTGATAAATGGGAGAAGAATGGGTTCATTCTAACACGACAAGAAAAGAAATCTCTCTGATGTCCTGGGAGCCATCAAAGTATGTCTGCTGCTGATCCCACTGACTTACTGAATCTAGGAGATGTCAGACCTGAACAGCAAAACATCCAATTTAATTTGCTGCTGAACTGTCAGAACCATAAAGTTTGTGATGATAGACAAATGAATGTAAATAAGTCCCTCTGATATATTTGTTTATCTAACATATTTGCAATGAAAGTGGTACTTTGTAAAGTGATGAAAAGATCCAGAATCCCTTCTTAATGATGACTAATGATTGCTTTCCCAACAATTCTTTTGGAATATAAATTAATCGACTAGTTAGTAAAAACCCCAGTCTAAAGGGTCTTGTTGGGCTAAAAGCATTTAGCAGAGAATACTCTCATGCCCATTAACTATAAGCACAGTGCCTCCTTTCCCCTGCTTGTTTTTCTAATCAAGGACATACTTTCTCCCCTGAGGCACGTGGGAGTTTAGCAATTACTTGCCGTTCTAACACTAGGCAATTTCTTCTGGGACTGCAATCTGTTAGAGTTCAATTTTCTCAGCCACAGACGAAATGATCAGAATGAATTCATTCCTTCAGAGTGAAACTGAGTGAATAAACTAAATGTGATTGAAATGAACTTATGTGGCACTCATACATAAATCAACAGATTTCCTGTGCACCAATCATGGCTTGTACACACCAGTGGCAGGAGCTGCATACTTGGAACTTTGAGAGTTTATTTTGTGAATAAAAGTGAAAAAAAAAGTGATGGCCTGGGAGTCAAAGAGCTGGGTTCAGATTGTGATGATCTTCTTATTGCCTGTGTTATCTTGAGCAAGACACCGAGACCCACCCTCAGTTACCTTATCTACAAAATATGCAGGTTAAATTAGATGACTTCTGAGGCCACTTCTAGTGTTCAGTTTATGATCAATTCTTCAAATTTCCCTGAAAAAATAATATTAATTTTGTAATTTTATTAGTCATTGATAATCCAAATAAGAAGCCATTGGAAATTATAGTATGCCACTTAGAATAAATGCTTCTTGAGTTAACTGCAAGTTTCATTTTTCCCCTTGCATCTTCAGGATCTAGCATAGTCCTTGGAACATTCAACAACAACAACAACAACAACAACAACAACAACAAAACAGCTAACAAATGCTATTGAATTAAATTAAATTAATTTAAAGTAAATATTTACTCTAAAACAAATAGCAAAAATTAGACCTCCTTTGCAAAGAAAAGCTTTATTTGTAAAATTTTGTTAAATACTCCTGAATCACCCACAGAGTTAATTATCTATAGTTATGTATGTAAAATGCCTGTGTCCTTAAGCACATATGTAAGGAGAGTGGGGAGGTGAATAGGGACTAAATGTATAGCAAAGCATGTATAGAGGATCTTTCAATGATATATTCACTGGTAATTATGTTTTTTTTAAGTAATTAAGGTATTTAACCCATGATTGGGTAATATTTGACCACAGAGTAATGATATTAACGAAGAAAATAAATGTAGGAACAGATGAGTCCCACTCTATATACTTTCCAGCCTTTGGTTCTGGATTTTCCCTAAGCTGACATGGTCCTTAATTACATTTTCCATCAACCCATTAAATTCAAACTAATCCTTTAAAACATAAGCAAAATGTCATTTTCCCCAGGTAGCATTATAGGATTCCTCTGATTGGTAATAAGCACAATCAGCCACCCACCATAGCTTCTGTTTCTCTTATTAACTTACTGGAATTTACTTTGAAATAAAGGTTTTAGAGCATAGTCCTTTTCCTGGCATACTATTACTTATATTAGAAAAAAATGACTAGATCTAAACTTTGCATGTCCAGAGCACCTAATATGATGGTCTGCACACAGTAGGTAACAGAATGGAATGGAATAGTAGAATCCCATAGGAATTATTTCTGAGATTGTCCTTGTTTGATCATTTCATCATGTCTGACTCTTTATAACCCAATTTGGGGTTTTCTTGGCAAAAAGTCTGGAATGTTTGCCATTTTCCTCTCCAGCTCATTTTGAGGATGAGGAAACCAAAGCAGATAGAGTTATGTGACCTGTCCAGGGTCACATTGCTAATAAGAGTCTGAGACCAGATTTGACCTCAGGTCTTCCTGACTCCTTGCCCACCAGTGTAGCACCCAATGACCCCATTGTTGAGATTCGTCCACGTTAATCTTGTTTTTATAAATTATCTGAAAGCTGAAATTTCTAGGTCTTTACATGAAGTTTTATAAGCCCAATAATTAGTTAATAATAATGTCTTGTAAACATCAGATATTTCATTCATATTCACTAACTATATTAATAATAGCTAGCATTTAGGTTTGCAAAACATTGTATTTGTATTGTCTTTTTGATCTTCACAACTGGCACGTGAAGAAAGTGCTCTCACTATCCTTATTTTTAAGATGAGAGAGCTGAGGTTAAGTGATGGTTGTGAGAACCCAGAGCCACTAAGTATACAAAGCAGGTCTTTAGGTGTCTAGTCTTTCTGACTCCCAAATCCAGCCTTTGTTCTGTTTTCCACTACATGATACAAAGCATATATATATATAATGAAATCCCAATCTCATAGGTATATGCTGACAGGCAACTCAAAAGCAGATAGGAATGACCTTAAAATAGCAGAATATCTTCAGTGTAAAGCAGAGTATGGAAATATATCGAGATATATACAAAAGTTCAAACACAAGGAAAGGATTAAGACTCACTGTGAATTTTGCTCTGCAGTACCTAAATAAGGGGAATCTTTGCTTTTTCTGACCATATATCCATTACTTGGTACAATGCTCTTCAAAGAGCAAGCCCTGCTCCTTTTTAAATATTCATTCATTGTTCTGAGAATCAAGAGTGTTCTTATAATGTATTTTGGTCACTGCCTGTCAAGAAGGACATAATGATTTTGATTGAATCCTGGAGAATGTTGATGGTGAAGTGTATCTACTTCTGAATATTTCATATTATGTTGTGTCATCTCCAAAATTTATCTGAAAATGTCTATTAGATTCAGTGTGATATGATGGAAAGAGAGCTGGATTTAGAGTCAGAGGATATGTTTTAAAATTCTGTCTCTGTCACTTATTATCTGAGTGGTTTTAAATAATTTACTTGACATCTTTGGGTCATTTGTTTTTGACTAGAAAATAGTTAAATTGGACCACGAGATCTCTGTCAACTTTTGTTCCATTTCCAATGATTGCAGGACCAAGAACCTATATTATTTGGAAGGAATTGTTCTAGGTACTAGAAATACAAAAAGACAAAATAAGCAACAGTGCCTGCCCTCAATGGGCTTACATTCTATTGGTGTGTGTGCGAAAGGGAATAATAAGACATTTGCACAGATCAGTAAATTTTAGAACAAGAGAAATCAGCAAATGGCTTTAGGATTCTTTGAGTCAGTTGAAGAACAAGCTTGCCCTATACATTTGGGACAGTTTGCCTAGCAACATGAAGATAAGAGACATTGACATGGTATATGCCAGGTTCTTGCTAATTTGGCTGGAATATAGAAGGCATGGATGAGATTAATGAAAATTAAATCTGAAAAGTAGGCTGGAGTCAAAATTTAAAGGGCTTTAAAATGCACAGTGAATATATATGTTAGACCTGGAGTCGGGAAAGCCTCATCTTCCTAAGTTTAAATCTGGTCTCATATAGTTACTTGAACTGGGCAAATCAGTTAACCGTATTTGTCTTAGCTTCAACATTTATAAAATGATCTGGAGAAGGATGACAAACTGCTACAGTATCTGTGATAAGAAAACCCCAAATAGGGCCATGAAGAGATGGCCAAGACTGAAAAATGACTCACATAAACAAAATGCAAGCTGAGTTTAGACTTTCTCTGAGGTGTGAAAGGGTACTGGGGAACAGTAGAGTGGCAGGGTCAATCCTATTCTACAGGAAGATTGTTTTCCCAGCTATGGGGGAGATGGATTAGAGAACAATGAGTCTGGAAGCTGGGAAGCAATGGATTTCCAAAAGAAAAGTCCTTTATGGAAAGTAAGTTTACAAATCTGCTCTGTTGGCTGAGAATTGGTGGTTGTTAGTAGATGCAGGTGATTGTTGTAAAAATGAGATTTAGCACATGTTCAAAGGAAGGGAGAAATGAAAAAAAAAAATGTGGGCAGATGTTGATGTGCCAAAGTAGAAGCTAAAGACTAGAAGATTAGTGGTGAAAGCAGTAACATTTTGTATTTGTATTTTTTTTTGGTTTTGACAATTAAGTGAGAGCAAGAGGTCCTGAAACATACAGGACATTAAAAAATAATAATTCAAGTCACCAAAGAAAAATAGAATAGGAGAAGCTGAGATCCCCTTACCTTACAGGTGCTGGCTATGATAATTAACTAAGCCTGCTAATTAAAGTCACTTAGCAGATGGGACTAGCTGCAAAGAGAAGTGGCTACCGAAGCAGGGGAACCACCTGGGGAGTCTATGACATCTAAAGTGGAGAGCTTCCTGCCAAGCTTTGCTTCCCGTGAGCAAGGGGAATAAAACAAACATGTTGGAGGATTGTGGAGGAGCCAAGACTCTGGGCTCTTTTTCAGCACCTGGAAGCTTCAGATTGGGTTCTAAATGGTTCTGGGAAGACACCAGAATTAGATTAAATTAAGCTGTGATTAAAAACAGTTTAAGTTAGTCAGGAAGGTAATGATTTGTATCCTGGTGGTGAATCTAGGATTTTTTTTTAAGTACTCACTTCTGGGAGTATATATTTTGCTTCTTCTTGGCAGGATCAGATTCAACTCCATTGTTTTTAATGAAATGTATAGTATATTTTTCTAGCCTCTGGATTGTGTTTTAAATCCCTGATCAATGTCCATTGTTCATCCTGGAAAGAAAGCTTTAGTGTTTGAGTGAGGTATCTAATAAGAAACCTTGCCATGTGGGAACAGCTGCTGCCACTCACAGCATACATAGCACTAAAAATGATGACCAACCACCTCTAGAGGTAGTATTTTAACAAGACAACCCTCATCTAGCAGTGGTAAATGTCATGTAAATTAAACTTATCAAGAGAGAAAGTAACTTCCTTGTAGAATATACTCTAGTAGAATGTAAGCTTCTTAAGAGTAAAAATGATTTTATATAGCCCCAATGTCCACATATAGGAGACACAATCAAAAGGTGTTTTATTTAATAAGAATTAACTGAAGAAAATCATGATGCTGAATATCTCAGAATGAAAAGATAGAAGAAAAATTCTCAAAATTATTAAATTGATCTTAGAACACTAGAACTTTAAAGTTTGACAGAGAAAAAAATTCAATTGCAAGGAAATTCTATTTTATATAATAGTAAACTTAAAGATCTCTATTCCAAGAAATGTTTAGGGCTAAAAAGAATATGTTCAGAAGAAGTACTGACTCTGGGGTCCAATTATCTGACTTCAAATCCTACTTCTGATACTTCTTCCTGTAAGTTTATTGGACAATGATCCCTATTCAATATAATAGTTCTTGTCATTTATGTTCTTAACAACAGAATAGTGCCAGCAACAGGCTACACTGACATTACAAAGATCATATTACTCAAGAATGGGGAGGTTCATCACAATTAAGTTTGCTATTTTGGGATTAATTCCTTGGCCATTGAAATCCAAGAAACAAAGGGGAAACAATAATCTTGGATACATAGAAAGCCTTTTCCTCTCTGTTTCTGAAATTACAATAGCTGCTTCCTAGAAAATGTGACAAAGGGCATACTTTTCAGATGACTTGTAAATATTAACTTGACTATTGCTCCTTTAAACGTAAGATCTTTGCTCCCCAAACAATGAGTAGATATAATAATGTTGTTAACAAATCATATACATAAGGATTGAAATAAGTTAATGGATTTCTGAAATCATTAATTTGGGAGATCCCTCCCATGATGCAGATGCCCTACCTCATTCATACCTGCCCATCCTGAGAGACTCTTATCTGTGTTTTCTGAAGTGGTTGTCATAGAGTCCTCAATCACTACATTAAAGACTTTCTGCTCTTTTTCAGTGGAACCTACTGTTGTTGTTCAGTCATTTTCAGTTGTGGCTGAATATTATTGACTCTAATTGGAGTTTTCTTAGCAATGATACTAGATTGCTTTGCTATTTATTCATTTATCCAGCTCATTTTACAGATGAAGAAACTGAAGTAAACAGGGTTAAGTGATTAGCCCAGAGTCACTCAGCTAGTAAGTGTCTGAGGACAGGTTTGAACTCAGAAAGATGAGTCTACCTGTCTTCAGTCCTGGCACTCTCTTCACCAAGTTGCTCTGTTGATAGAATATTGGTATTATACTGGCTTTCTCACAATCTGGATATTTTTGTCATAGACCAAACTAGGAGGTAGAATGATGGGCTGATGACATGGCAAGAGTGACAGATAACTGAAAGACAGTTCATATATACCACTGTCATTCTTATGATGTCAGGATGAAATGAAGAAGCCCCAGAGTATTGGATTAAATTTAGGATGAAATTGTCAAAGCTTATGGAAAATAGTCAAAAAGGATGGGTAGTCATGAGGGGTTTACCATCCAAATCTTTGGAGGGATGTTAGGTAGATAGATATTGAACTTTTTGAGCATTTAGAACCCCTTGTTTGAAATCCATTCAATTCCATTTGATCTAAGCCTGAAATCATTCCAGGTTCTCTATGAAACTTTACACTATGAATCACTCTCCTTGAGCCAGGGTAGCTACATCTGCAAATAATTATTGTAGGTCACCCTGAGGGGTTTTTATGCTACTCTTCTATATAGCCATTGACCCAAATCCATTTCCTCTACCTTCTATTTTCTCTTTCTTATTAGGAATAATTAGCATTAGCATTTACTTTAAATGTATGGCAAGAAAAGAAACTCCACATGTTACCACTAAAACTTAAGAGACACAAATCTTCTTAATGACTTTAGTCTTTAGAGAGAGTAGATTTTGACTTAATTCACTTCCTATATAGTATTACTATCACTAGTTTATATCCAATTTTGGCCTTCCTGCCAGATAAATCCTTGTCTTGGCTACCATAGGGGTTGATCCACATATGTCTTAATGCCAACTATGTGGAATCAATTCCAAAGTAACTGAAAATCCCAAACTGTGAAATGCTAGGAAACTTTCACAGCCTTTCAAAACTCACAAGATTGTAGATGCCAATCTTTTAATTTTGAAGAGAAAAGAAAAAAGATGAAGAGTACAAGGACTAAAGTCCATTTTTTCATGGAAGAAAGTGGATCCAAGAAAAGAAGAGGATGTCTTTCCCCTCTAAGCATTGTTTCTCATGATGCTTTAAGGAGCCAAATCACCAGTGAATAGCTGATGAGAAAATGGCTAAAGAACTTAGAACAAGACTGACTCAGGCCTTATTGAAGATGTTATTATATCTGGTTATGCTATGCAGTTAATAAATTTTTTTTTAAAAATATATGGTCTTTCCTAAGTACAATATGAATAGACCAGAACAGGTTACAGAATGTCTACTTATGCTCTAGTCTCTCTAAGACTTCCCATTCCATTTTATTATGACTCTCCCAGAAGCCTCTCTAGATGAGGAGGAGCCATCCAAGCCTCTCTGTACCTGCCCCAGAACCCTTCCATTCCACTTCTCTTTAACACCTGCACATATATACACTTATTTTAAGCTAAAAAGGGAAATTAATGAACATGTTCTCAAACAAATGAAGATAACATGACCTAATATTAAGAAAAGTCATTTAAATAAGGGGTTATTTTTCTTAATTAAAAAATTCCCAAGCATTAAGTTTTCAATTAGAAAGACATACTTAATTAGAAACACTTTCCCCCTCAGTAAGAAAAAAAAAACAAAATAATCACCCATTTTACCAAGACCAAAGACTCTCATTCTTTAAGTAGTTCCCATAGGAAAACCGAGCTTTCTTTTCCAGCCTTACATCAGAGTTTGTGCTTTGAAGAGAAACTCTTAAACAATAATAATTTTCTTTTAGCATATATTTATAATTTTTTTTTACTTTTCCAGTAACAAGTTTATTTTTATATTCATCTGCTTGCTCTCCCCATTAAGCAAAATTTTAAAATATGGGAAATGTTTCCCACTCCATAGTGCAAGAAAATAAATAAGATATGTTTGCAAATGTATGCTTATTTCTAAATTTTCTGTTTTCAAGTTCATCATACATTTCTCAAGAGGGGAAAGCCCATTTTCTGACCTAGTTAATTCCCAATTCTGACACTGCCTCTATGAGTTTGGCAAATACACTTCATCTGAGTTGGCTCATGGATCAAAAGTGGGAATGGACCTTGGGGGCCATTTACTCCTCACTTTGTAGATGAAGAAAAATGCCAAAAAAAGTTGAGGAATGTGTCCAAACTCCCTTAAGCAGCAAGTTGGAGAGATGCGAGTTGAATCAGGGTCATTTGACTCCAAATCCAGAACATTCATGTGGGCATGTGTCCTATGAATGCTTCTGGAAAGGAACTTAAAGTGAATTCTCAAAGAAGATAACAGAGTCTCTCAAAGAAGAGATTTAGGATTGTCACACAAAAAGAATAGCATTGTGCATCAAAATAATTCCAAGACTTTTAGCTGCCCTGGGCCAAAAAGCAAGCCTCTTTCTAGCATTAATTTTTAAAGGAAATAAAGAACCTTGGCAAGTTTTGGATCTTGAAAACTGAATGCACAGTAGTCTAATATGCATGATCTATCATACAACAGGAAAACAAGGCTTGGAAGATGAATAACAAATAGAGTCTTCTTTTCTTCTTCTCCCTGAAGTGGCTGTTGGCAATGTTGGCCTCAAACAGGCACTTAATTCATATTCAAAGAATGGTATAATGAAAAGAAACAAAATATACGAATTCAGAAAGTCATAAATTATGTACAATAGGGTTTTTTTTTCTATCTTGCTCAGTAATATCAATTGTATTCTGCCTCAAACTGCGGAGTTATGAATTTGCCTTCCAAGCTGCATAATGATGAATGTAACTTCCCCTTGACAACAAGAGAATTATGGAGGCTAATTGCTATTTTTTTTCTCTAAGCCACTGTTTGCCTAAAGGATACATTATTTGAAGAAATTGCTTCTTTAGAATGCAGTCTTATCAAATTATATACATGTATGCTATGCATTTTTTTTTTGCATTAAGTATGGCAGAAATAAATATCTGTAGACCAACAAAGGCAAGCTTAGAAAACAAAATACAAAGCACCTGCCATTCTTGGTTTTGGTATCTGTTATTATATTAGTGTATGGAACTACCAGTTCTCTTTCACCAACCAGTTCATACCTACAACTATGATGCAAGTTTGAGTTACTCTCTGTCTCTTTCTGACCTTTCCCTCTTTCTCATCTCCCCTCACCACTGCAAGTGAAGGCAGATCAACATAGACAACTAGAACTGTCATCAAAAGAAAATAGATTCAAATCCTTCCCTGAGGTAATTGTGCTATCCTGGTCAAATCATTTAACCTACATGTGCTTCCATTTCCTCATTTGTTAAATTAGGGGGTTGGAGTCAACTGCATCTGAGTTCTCTTCCTGATCCACGCCATGATCCAAGTTTATATCTTAAGGTCCTAGAGAGTTGTTTGGGGCATTGAAGATTAAGAACTGTTCCCACAATA
The DNA here is from genome assembly GCF_027887165.1 of Monodelphis domestica. Classification (NCBI taxonomy): domain Eukaryota; kingdom Metazoa; phylum Chordata; class Mammalia; order Didelphimorphia; family Didelphidae; genus Monodelphis; species Monodelphis domestica. The sequence goes on along the minus strand of NC_077231.1, from coordinate 68,466,909 downwards.
AGAGAGACCACATGTGGCTTAAGTTTTACTGAAATTTTAGGAACATTTTAATGTCACCTTTTTAACCTCACTACTACACACTGCTGTTATTCTTGTTAGAAATACAAATGTCATTGGGTACACCTATTTGCATGTCCTATAGCTAAGTTTGTTCAATGGCACTGATTCTAATAACATGTTTTCATAGTTATAGGTTAAAAAAGATGAATTTTTAAAGAAAGTAGACAGAAAGTACTCTGATTTTCCTCATGTTCTGACAAAAACTTTTTCATTTCCTAGTCTTTAGGTAATATATCCTCAAACATGACATTTAAAAGCAGATATGAAATATAATATCACTGTCCATTACCTATACTTGCCCAGGACAACAACCTAAGTAGAATTTCACTTAAATTGTTTCAATTCTGTTGCTTCCCTGGTCGTCCATTTATCCTGAATAACCCAAATTAATTTTCCAAATGCACAGAGATCACCTTTCTGAAGTAATATGGTTAATATTATTTAATATTAGAATGTCAATATGTTAGGGGATTTCTACAGGCGTGTCAGGGCTCTGGCTTTGACCCTGTTCAAAACAATATTTGAATGTGTTACTTGGGAAATAAAGCAAGCTTAAAATAAAAAAAAATAGTTACTTGGATGAGATATCACATAATATATTTAATTTTCCATTCTACCTCAAATGTATATTCATTCTTTCTAAAGTTCTTTTCTGTAATGATGATCACAACTTATCCATAAGACTTGTATTCACATTCTCCCCGTAATCAATCCAATAATCTTGAGACTTTCCTTCCTTTTACCTAACATTGTCAGTGGAGCTCACTCAGTATCTACCAGTCATCCCTTGTTCCTAGCATGTGACCAACCCATCTTTTCTTCTGTCATGTAATTTTCTTGTTGACACCTTTACTTATATTCTTCTGTAATAAATCAACATTGCTGTATCTTTGACCTCTTCTTGCCATAAAGCAATACCAGTAATATAGGTGAACTGAAAATGTGGACCTTTGTGTTTATGTGAAGCTTGGGTTCGAAAAAGTGCTGACCAATTTTACAAAAGCAATTCAGTCTGCTAATGTCTACCTGTTAAACTCTAATCCCAGTTGATAGGATATATGGATTTTCAGATCCTTGTGTGTGTAATGTGTATATAATGTATATACACATAAACATATACATATATACATGTACATATGTATGTACTCATACACATATATGCATACCTACATACCTACACACACACACACACACATATATATATATAGTTGATGTTAAGTCATTTCAGTCATGTTTGATTCTTCATGACCCAATTTTGGACTTTTCATGGCACAGATACTGGAGTAGTTTGCCTTTTCCTTCTCCAATTCTTTTCATATATGAGAAACTGAAGCAAAAAGTGTTAAATGACTTCCTTAGGGTCACATAGCTAGTCAGTATCTGAAGTTGGATTTGAGATTATAAAGATGAGTGTGATTCTAAGCCTAGAGCTCTATCCACTCTATAACCCAGCTCTCTCTCTGTTTCTCTCTCTCCTCTGTCTCTTTGTCATCTCTCTCTGTCTCTCTGTCTTTCTGTCTCTCTGTCTCTCTGTGTCTCTGTCTCTTTCTCTAGCTCTCTCTGTCTCTCTGCCTCTTTATTCTGTCTCTGTGTCTGCTCTTTCTCTTTCCTCCATCTCTATCTGTCATTGTGTCTGTCTTTCTGTCTCTTTTTGTGTCCCTTTCTGTCTCTTTCCTTCTTTCTCTCTCTCTCTCTCTGTGTCTCTGTCTCTATCTCTTTCTCTGTCTCTCTCTCTGTCTCTGTGTCTCTCTTTCCTCTGTCTCTGTGTTTGTCTATCTTTCTCTGTCTCTCTCTGTCTCTCTGTCTCTCTCTCTCTCTCTCTCTGTCTCTCTGTCTCTCTGTCTCTCTCTCTGTCTCTCTCTCTCTATATATATATATGTATATATATATATATATCTGTTTGTCTCTGTCTCTCTGCCTCTTTATTCTGTCTCTGTGTCTGTTTCTCTTTCCTCCATCTCTGTCTCTTTCTTTCTGTCTCTCTGTCTCCCTTTCTGTCTCTTTCTCTATGTCTCTGTCTCTGTCTCTGTGTCTCTTTTTCTGGCTCTGTCCTCTCTCTGTCTCTCTAAATATATGTGTGTATGTGTGTGTGTTTATATGTGAATGTATGCATGTCATAATACCTTTTAAAGGGCCTTTTATATTTAGTGCTAGAAAGAAACAAATATGTGTAGAGTGTTTTTATTTAAAGAAAGAAGATTTTTATTAACTACAAAGGATGTACAATGAGCATTTTGATAAGTAAACAAAGCAGCAAGTACCTCTGTTTATTTTTAAAACCTTATATACATGTATGAAAGCATTACAATATTCAAATGGAGTTTAAACAGTTTTAGACAATGAAGGAACTGTGATAGAATTATAAAGATTCAACATTTTTTGTTAAAAAGGAATACTGACACTTTGTGTGGGGAAAATAGCATGCTATAGAAAGGTAGAAAAGGTCTTTCCTTTTTAGAACACTGGAAAAAATATGAGAAAAAGAATCATTTTTTCTGGGACAACAAGGAAGTTTTGGACCATATTAAAGTCTTAAGAGCTCTAAGAAATTCAAGTGTCATCATTAATTTCATATAGTAGTTTCATGGCAACAGTGGGTAGAGGTTATGAAATGATTTAAAAGAGAAGTTTCTATTTGATAAGTTGAATGAGAAGAGGAATGATGATATAGTGGGTACAAACATAGAACTTAGTGTTAGGAAGATGTGAGTTCAAAACCAATCTTTGGAACTTATTAGCTGTATGGCCCTGGAAAAGTGACAATATTTCTCAGCCTCAGATTCCTCATCTGTAGATAATAGCATCTTCTTTATAGAATTATTTTGAGGATCAAATGTGATGACTTGTATAATGCCTTGCAAAAAATTAAAGTGCTATAAAATGATAGCTATTAGATAATGATGATGAGGATTCAAACAGAGAACATTTACCAAGGAATTCCATATGAGATAGAACCTTCTATAATGTTTTTTGCTTTAGCTTTAATATCAAGACATAAGACTCTTGTATTCATCTTGGTTTGTACTATCTGTGCATGGTTCCAAATATCTCTGGGTGGTTTTTTTCCTAAAAAAAATCATTGCTTTTATTTATTGAATCTTAAGCATTTTTAAAGTAAGGGCTTCTGTACATGATTATTAAATTAAATTTGTTAATAAATATTATTATAACAACACCAACTGGATAGGTACATCTGTCATAAGTTACAAAATACAAGATAAATTCCAAATGGAAGAAACTTCAATTGTATCCCTGTAAGCAAAATGGAGTTATACTCTAACCTCCCTCATTAAACTAAAAAGCCAAGTACAATCAGAAAAGATCTAAGTATAGCATATTACAAGTGTTTTTATATCAGTCATGTGCATACATAAGTTCAAAGTTAGATAGGAAAGTAACGAGGATTTATTAAACTTTTCATTGTACAAAATGCTGCGATTACAAAAGCATCAAGAACACATGCTCTGCCCTCAAAGTGCTCACATTTTAGTGGCAGTAACAAGAAGTAATTTACCATATTTATATAAATATGTGTGCTTGTGTGTTTGTATTTGTGAGCAAGCCTGGAAGGGAAAGAGACTGTGAGAGACAGAGAGAGAGACAGACAGGCAGAGATAGAGAGTCAGAATGAGAGAGACAGAAAGAGGAACACAGAGAGAGATGGGGGGGGTGTACTTAAATAGAAAATAATATGAAAGGAGAGTGGGAAAAGCCTGCTATGGAAATAGGATTTGTTTTAATAAATAAATATTAAGCATGTAATATGTGCCAGACAGTGTGCTAGACACTGGAGATAGAGAGAAAGGCTAATGCTTGTCTCTGCTCTAAAGAGTCGAGTATAATTGAGGAGACAAAATGAAAACAATTCTGGACAAACAAACTATATAAAGGTTATATAATCCACTTCAGGAAGAAGCTACAGAATTAAGAAGGATTGGATGCAGCTTCCTGTAAGACTAAAGAATATGGGATTTCTAGTTAGGAATTAATGGAAGCCAGGGAGCAGAGGAGAGATGAGGAGGGAGATCATTCCAGGAATGGGCAACAGCCAGTAAAAATGGACTGAATCGAGACAGGGAAAGTCTTGTGTGAGGAATACATGGAGGCCAGTGTTACCGGATTGCAGAGTAAAGAGTGAGGAGGGGGATGTTATAAAGTTTAAGAAAGAGGGAGGGTCAGATATTAAGGAAAGCTTTAAAAGACTATTGAAAGAAGGCATAGAATCTAAAAGTCAAATATAAGGAATGAGGATATTTCAGTTATTAGTACAATTGTCTTTTGGTTAACTATGATGTGTGTGAGTTATTATGGGGGAAGCAGTGAGTGATGAAGGGAATATATTTGGACGTGATTGTGATGTTAAAAACAAAAAGCTTCAATTAAACAAAAATAAAATATATAAAAGGTTAAAATGTGTACTTTTCTATGATTGCACTGATAAATAGCTGGATCTACCATTCTCAATCTTGAGTACCTGAGTATGGTATGACATTTTATCTGTTTGGTAAGTTCCCTAGCTGTATTCTAACCTTAGAAATTAGTGAGAAGGCATTTTCCACAGTTAATTGGACAAAAAAAAAGTTTTATTTTTTTTTAATTCTGTTTGAAAACATCAGATGAAAAGTACTCAGAATAAAACTTTTCCTCAGAAAGCACTGTGTGTTAGCAGTCACATTTGGGACAAGGTTAATTTATACCACTTTAAAGATAGGCTTTGAGGACAGGGACCGTTTTCTCAAAATTGGCCTTATAATTGAAATCCCAAGTAGGTTAAATACAAATACCAAACCAAAATTAGAAATGTAATGCAATCTTAAAAGAAGAAATAAGCAGAGATTCAAGTGCCTAGCTCAAATGCACAAAATGATTGGACAATTGTTACTAAATAATTTCATTTTAAAATGCATTTCAGGAATAATGATTAGAATAAAATTGAGGGGGCATATGTACAAAAATCTTTATTGCTTTCCTATTGCTAACTGAATAAAATTCAAACTTCCTAGTGACAATTTAAGACTCTCTATCTGACCTGAATCTATTTTTCTAATACTCATTTCCCATTACTCCCCTTCTTCCTAATTTCTAGCCAGAAAGGATTCTACAATTCTTTGAATGTCTTCTTATTCTGTTGAAAGGCAGTGTGCCACATTGGAAGGAATTTATTTAACGTTTGCTTTGTCTTCTTAGGAGCAGAATTTCTAGGTTGGAGGAAGTTAAGTAATCTCACTCTGTCTAGCTCTCACTTTAAGAGATCTATCATAAAAGGGAGAATTCAGTTAGTTCTAGGCTCCAGTCTCTGACTTCCTTGGGAGCAGGTTGCTGGATCACATTCTCTTAGACTAAGAAGATCTGTTAGTGACCTGTGAGACAATTACCTTCTAGAGTTTGATATACACATACAAAGCTGAGAAAGAGATTGTTTACTGAGATCTATTCTCCTGAAGGGAGAAGCAGCTGCCAGGGCAGGCTCTGTCCACTCTTTCTGACTCAGGAGCAGGGCTTGGGTCAGGGTCTCTGCCAAGACATTCTGACAGTTATATGTCTGACAACTGGCTTCAGGCAGCTTTTGGTTTTTCATATATTACTTTAAGGAGTTCATTATTAATTTAAGATTCCTTGTTTAGCATAGGTGTAGTTAGAATTTAAGTCTTAGTTTAGTGAGAATAGTTTAAGGAGGCCTGTTTGCAGGCAAGAAGAAGCTACAAAGAAAGCAGTTAATTTTGGGAGGTTTTATTTAGAGATTTTAGTATAAGGTTAAGAGATGTCCAATCCAATTCCTAACTCCTAGTTTGTCTCCTTCTATTTCTGTTCCCTATGGTAAAGATTAAAATTAAACTTTAAAAGTTTTATTAATAACAACTAGAGTAAAAGCTACCTAAACAACCCAGCCTGCTCACAATAGAAGAGAGAGAGGGAGGCAGAGCCTCAGAACTTATACAAATGTAACCAAGCAACATGGTGGAGAGATTAAAGGAATTTTGGGAAATACTATGGGACTTCTGGGGGATGAAATCCAAAGGTTCAAAATCTCCATTTATACACTACCTTTTCTCATAGAACAAATAAATAAGGATTGTATGAAACTAACTCCAGTCTTCCATCCACTGCCTACAAATTAGTTTAACCCCTGACAGTTTTAGTTTACCCTAATTGCTTAAGGACATTTATCAACCGCCTATCAATATTATTACCAATAATAGCTTCAGTGTAGTCATAAAAGAAGGGACATTAGATATGGATTCAAAGGATCTGAATCTGAATTTTGACTTTGATAATTACTATATGTTATGAAACTTGGCCATGCCATTTAAACTTATTGGACCATCTTTCACTCGTTTATAAAATGTGTTTCATTTCAAATCCAAATCTACATTCTCTCTACTAAAAATGTTTTTTTTTCCCACTTCATCTTCATCTTCACCAGTCCATTACAACCTACTATTAGTTAGTTCCTAATTCAAATATTACTTCTTTAATGAAATCTTCTGTCAATTACTAAATCTTATTTGTGCAACTAAGGACAAATCACTTAACTCAATTTTACCATATGTAAAATGGGGATGGTAATGCACATAGAAGCTACTTCAAAAAGATTTTTGGAGAGCAAATAACTTATGAAAAGTTTTTTTTTAAAAATGTCAAGGGCTAGGCCAATGCAAAGTATTATAAATCCATTTTAGTTTTCTATGATCATGTGATCCCTAATTACTTCTAGTCAAGATACTGATTCTAGCCTTGCTGTTCCATTTTTGCATCTTTAATTGAGGTTTCGTATACTACCTTGTATTAGGATTATCTATTTATCTTCTATGAGACTGTGAGTTTCTCTGAGGTACTGATTAAAATATATATATGTATGTGTATTTATGCATCTATGTGTATAAGTACATACACTTAGACATCTATATATATGTATATATAACTATATAGATATGTTTATAGATACAGATAAACATATCTATGTAATTATACAAATCTATGAGGCAATTAGATGGTGCACTGAGTAGAGTGCCAAACCTGGAGTCAGGAAGATGCAAATCTGGCTTCAGACACTTATTAGTTATGTGACCCTGGGCAAGTTGCCTAATTCTTTCTCAGTTTTCTCATCTTTAAAATAAACTGGAGAAAGAAATGGCAAAGCACTCCATTCTTTGCCAACAAAAAAGCAAAAACAAATACAATCATGTAGAGTTAGAACTGAGATGACTAAACAACAACAATACGTATATAAATTCTATAGGCAGATGCACATAAATATATAAACAAATACATATTTATATATCTGTATGTACACAAAGAAAAAAATGATATAGACAGCATCCTTTGCCTTTAACAAACTTTGTACATTATTTTATTTGATCCTTTTAATAACTTTATAAGTCAGCTAAAACTATTAGCCCCATTTTGAAATCTATGATTGTGCCATTAGAAATTATGAACAAGATGAACACAAAAAATCAGGAATGAATAGAAGTAGGAGAATATTGTGCACAGAGACAACAATGAACTATGATCAATTGTGAATAACTTATCTATTAACAGCAATTCATGAATCCAAGGAAACTCCCAGGCTCTCATGAAGAAAAAGACTATCCAAGGCTAAAGAAAGAGCTGACAGAAACTGAGTACAAACTGAATTATACCATTCTTTTAATTTCCTCCATTAATTGTTTTCTAGCTGGTTTAAATATGTTTTCTTTCACGGTGAACATGGAAATTGATATTGTTTGATAACATATGCACAAGCTATATCATATTACCTGTCATGTTAGTCAGGAATGTGGATGGGGAGGGAGGGAGAGAACATGGATTGTAAAATTCCAGAAGAATATACACTGAAAAGTTCAACCTAAAAGAAAAAGTACAGATAACAAAATATTAATAACACTATTGGGGGGGAATCAAAGAAACAAAACATGCAATGAAGGTCCCAAAATTGGGAAATCCCTGAACAAGCCACAAAATGTTAATATATTTACATATTATTGTGCTGTAAGAAGTGATGAATATAAGAAGAAACATGTGAATATATGAATTGATTCAGAGAAATGAATGAGCTAAGAAATCATATACAAAATGACTAGAATCACATTAAAATATTTTATTAAATACAATGATCAATTTTATTTACAAAGAAGAGTTTATTAAATATATTTCATTCCTTATATTAGTGACAGGAAACAGGAGATGTCAAATGTTTAATATTCTGAGAGAGGGGGTTATATAATTTGGGAAAATGACAAAAATATCCCACCATATCAGTGACTGCCTCCCTTTTGCTGTGTCTATGTCTCTCTGGCTCTCTGGCTGTCTCCCAGTCTGTGTCTTATCTCTTCCTCCATATCTTTTTGTCTTATGTCATTCTTGTTCATATCTTCTCAGGTTTTATAAAAGGCATTAACCTGATATTGTAGGGGCCTTCCACAATTTCTTATGACTAGCTAAGGATACCTGTGTTTTTTTTTAATAAAATTTAAAGTTTGATGGGCCATTTTATTGAATCACCTTATAACCATTGGTCCCTAATCCATAGGATGAGAGCAGGAGTGGTTCAAACAAGTCATTGGTCTTGTCTCTAGTAGTTCCTGCTTTGCTTAAAGTACTTCAAGCTTTTTTATTCCTTAAGGATTCAAAGTTCTGTCTAGGGTTTGAACATCCAAATAAAATAAAACAAATTAAAACTGATAAAATGTTTCCTACATCTGAGATGAGTGAAACCTAGAATCTCAACTGCTCCTGTTGAACATCACCATCATCATCAATCAACAGGACACTATTTTTCACCCAGTGGATAAAGAATTGGATTGAGGACAAGAAAATAAGGTGATATTGAGACATTTGACAGATTGGGGATTTCAAACAAGTCACTTCCCCCGTTTCTAGCTCTATTTTACCATATGTAAAATGGTGATAATTCTAACAACTATTTCACAAGGTTTTTGTGAAGATCAAATGAGATAATATATGCAAAGTGCTTTGCATAACTACCATAAAGTATTATATACATGCTAGCTATCATCATTGTTATTAAGACTAGAGGACAATAACTCACACAGGAATATTCAAAATCCAGTTTTCAGATTTTAATTCTTTTTCATACTTCACTTTATGATGTGTATACTTAAAAAGTTTCACCCCAGTAGAATATAAACATCTTGAGAATAAGGACTGTTTTATTTTTGTCTTTATTTCCAGAAATTTTGGAAACACATTGGTATAGTAGTAGTAATAATAATAACAGTAAAAGGTAGCATTTATATAGTATCTACTAAGGGCCAGATGCTTTATGAATATTATGTCATTTGATCCTTACATCTATATTTACAGGTAGGTATTTTTATTTTGCATTTGAGGAAATTAAAGCAATAAAGGTTGTTACTTACTAAATGTCAGTCAGCCAGTAAATCTGAGGCGGAATTTGAACTCAAATCTTCCTGCTTCTAGGGCCAGCCCTCTATCTACTGAACCACCTAGCTACCTAGACCATGTAATTAATAAAATTTAAATTGGAATCATTTTTTTTTGAATTAGATTCTATTGACTGTTTAGATTGAATTCAATTTTCCTGACCTGAATTTGATTGAATTGGCTTGAATTGGTTTGTATTCTGCTAGATTAATTATAAATAAATGTAACTAAAGTGGGTTAGATTCACCTGGTAAGACTTGGACTAGATCAAAGTGGATTGCATTGGATTAGATTAAATTGGAAAGATAGAGCCATATACTAAGCAAAAATTAAATGAATGAACTATCCAGGTACTTACTTTTTGGCTCCAAGATTCATCCATGATCCCTGAAAAGTATCCTCCCTAATAGCTCATAGCCCTCTTCTTCTTTAGTATTTGGTCTCATTTTTATAGATTTGTTATTTCAGGTATTTAACAATCTAAGAATATTTAAAATATATTTTATATTTTGGTTCACTTAAAGAGCCCAAAGTTCTTTCCTATTCTGAGTCTTTGTTTTCATATTATAAATCTGTCTCTGTCTGTCTGTCTGTCTATCTATCTATGCATATGTGTATAAATATAACTATATACACACATTTTTGTAAATATATATTATATGTATATATATAGAGAGATAGATAGATAGCTATAGATATCAGATCAATTTCTAACAACTGTGTCAGTTTTTATTTACATACAATCCAGTTTGTCAAAGATTCAGTAATCACCTGTCCTTTGTCCAGAACAGTGCTAGGAGCTGGGTATGCCCAACCAAAAAGGAAAAAAAAATCCTTCCTTATGTTCACCAGAGGATAGAGAGTGAAAACAACAGGTGAATAATGAAATAGAAAAATGGCAATCTGAAGAAGTCAGTAATAATACCTGAGGGCATCAGCATAACCTGCCTGCAGAAAATGGTCCCTGAATTGATCCTTGAAAGAATCTGGAAGCATTCCATATTTCATGAAACCTTTTGTCATTGTATAAGTCATCCATAGCTGCGTGTTGCCAATCTAAAAGCATCCATGTCTAACAGGAGGGAGATTGCAGAGAGGGAACTAGGTGAAGGCAAATTAAGGGAAGATGGAGTGATTTTTGCTGTCCTAATATCTGCTAACTTCATCTGGTTTTCATTTGTCACATTGATGCATGTTTACTAGTCACTGGTCTTAGAGAGTAACAGGAGGACCTTGGGAAAGGGAGCTGCTGTTTCATAGCTAAAGGCCATCTGTTTGAAATCTCTTCTTTAAGCCTGGAAGCGTGGCTTAACTATTGACAGCTCAGAGAAAATGTCCTAAATATTTCCACTTCAATATTTTCTTTACTGGAGTTAGCTTTACTGTTTTCTAATTAAACAATACACAGGAGGAGAAACAAGGCAGTGCTTATTATGTCTTATTGTTTTTCCTAAGATTATTATTTTGTTTGTGACTCTTGATAGCAAAAATAGGATAAACTTGATGGAAAAAAATATTAGATAAGAAAGAGTTATCCACAGGCCTCACCGCTAATTTCATGCATTTCTTTATTTTGAAAAGTGTGAGGAATGAAGAGCCAAAACATTTTAGAGAACTGTGGAAAAATATAAGGTTCTTTCCAAATGTGGTATGGCACATCAATACATGTTTATAAATGTATTTGTAAATTATATATACATACATATATAATGCATGTGTGTATCCGTCAATGTGTTTGCCTATCATCTGTCTAGTCAGTTGATAAATATTTATTATACTCCTACTAAGTTCTGAAAACTACTGCTAAGTACAAAAGGTGGGGAAAATAGGCTGTACTTTCAAAGAATTCACTGTTTAATAGAGAGAGACAACAGGCAAATGAATATACTCTATGCAAGAAAAGCAGCAAATAATAATGAGTACTGATGAATAATAAAGTATAACACTGGAATTGAGAGGTATTAGGCAAGGCTTCTTAGAGAAGGTGAGATTTTAGATGGGACTTGAAGGAAGGCAGGTAAGCAAGGAGGCAGAGATGAGAAAAGAGTATTTGAATAATGGAGAACAACCATAGAAAATTTCTAGAGCCGAGAGACAGAGTATCTTGTTCATAGAACAGTAAGAATAACAGTGTTACTGTCCCGAAAGGATGTAGCAAGGGCTAAAGAATTGATGAGTGTCAAACAAAGGATGCTGTTTTTGATACTGGCAGTAAGAAGACGCCATTGTAATAATTACCAAGTAAAAGGGTGATGTGGTCAATTTTGGCCTTTGCTTGCTGAAGGGAGCGTGGATTGGAATGGGGAGAAACTTTAGGCAGGCAGTCCAAGTAACAGACTAATGGAATTGTCCAAATGTGAAAGAGATAGGGGAGGATCTTTACCAATGTGGTAGAAACAGCAGAAAAAAGAATGGGGCACAATATATGAGAGAAGAGAGACGTGCAAAAGTGATATTGTCAGACCTTGGGAACTGAATAGATTTGGGGTAGAGTGGGGTGAAAAATCACCAATAGTAGGGTGACACCTAGGTTGCTATCTATCAAGTAACTAGGTGGCAAGGGAGACACAGAGTTAGATTTGGAATGAGGAAGATTTGAACTCAAATCAAACCCCAGACATTCACTAGCTATGTGACACTAGGGAAGTATGAATGTTTCATAGCCTTTTTTTCCCTTTAAAATGCAAATTTTTATAAAGTGCAAGTAATAATAGACTCTATAGGGTTGTTGTGAAGATCAAATTAGATCATGTATGTAAAATGCTTTGTAAGTTTTACCTTAAAGCTTGATATAATTGCTAGTTATAATTCATTCAGTCATCCCCTTATCTGTTCATTAATTCATCTATCTCTTCAGGGTCCAATGCTTTTGGGACTTTCCACAAAAGGGGCTTTTGCTGGCCAAAAGTTTTAGAAACAAAAATTCATTCTAGCCGATGTTTCCTATTTGTCCACCTCCACTTCCTGTCATTATTCAGAACTCTAAAATTCGAGTCAATTCTCTTTCCACAGGTAAACAAACTGCTAGTCTGAGAGTTGATACCCAGTAACATTGTTTTCAAAGGATTCACTTGTGATTTTATGCTCTGTTTAGAAGGCTTTTTTTTTTTTTTGATGAGCGGTACCCTAGTGACACTCTTGGAAAGGAATTGTGTAAAGGTGAGGGAGGATGAATGTCTTTTCAAAAGCTTGGATCCAAATTGCCACTAGCTTATTCTAAGAGTTATGGCTATAATTGCCACTTTCCCAATTCTGTTGGTCAGGAAAGAAATAGGAATGCTTTTGAACAATAAGCCTTTCAATAGACTTGTTTTCTTGAATTTGAGTACCTGTGGTATGCTTAGGGGAGAAATGGAGGACATTAATTTCCTTGTGATATTGCTTCCCAATTGGACTCTCTATTTGGCCCAGATGCATTGGATATTTAAAAAATAAAGCTATTATTACTAGCAAGCCTCACAATAGGTCAATATAGTTGATGTTTCCCCTTTGGATTAGGAAATAAGAAATGTTTCTTTAAATTTGTGATACTTTGAAGTATCTAAATCAAGATACTGGAACCTCAAGTTCCAAATAAGTAATTAATATCAACTCTTTCCCCATTGTACTTATCCCTTTATATTCAGTAAATTACTGGAAAACTTGGTAAAATTAATAAAGACCATCTTGGACCTGCCTCACCTTGTTTTAATTTCTTATTACATTCCCTGGGAGATTTCCTATGTGGCCCTTAGGAAACTAAGACCTTGTCTCAGCTCAGTGTCATGTGCTGGCTCAATGGAAATGATCTTCCTTCATTCTGTTCCTTCACAAGCAGATTTTCATGGTTTCCTAAGGGGAGAATCAGCTAATTTTACAAACCGATAAATAGGAGTTTAGAAGAAACAAAGTTCTATCTCCTTCCAAGAAAATGGCATTCTAGAAACAATGCTTTTTTTTTTTTTTAATCTTGGTGACTGACACAAAGGAGATGTCTTTAATAGATTTAGTGACCTCAAGAAGATTTAGAATGAAAAAGTTCAGGAGATACATTTGGTTTACAGTGTCCCTCAAGTTCTACTAGGAGAGTTATTCAATCATTTTTCAATGGTGTCCAACTCTCCGTGACCACATTTGAGGTCTTCTTGGCAAAGATACTGGAGTGGTTTAACATTTCCTTCTCTAGCACATTTTACAGATGAGGAAACTGAGGCAAACAGGGTAAAGTGATGTGCCCAGGGTCAAATAACTATTAAGTGTCTGACACAAGTCTTCTTGATTACAGGCCCAACATTCTATCCACTGTCACCCTTGGCTGTCCCTCAATAAAAAGTACCAGCTATTAAGAGAGAAGCATCTCTCATTCTTTCACTTTTGACCTGTGAAGTTTAAAGAAAGAAAGATGATATGCCATTGTTTTGACAGATGCTATTTCAAGTAATTAGATAGATTATGATTATTTAACAAAATTTATTCTTGAATTTGCTAACTTATTGCAGAGATTTAATTCCATATGACAAGATCCATAGATTTAAAGAACAATATGACTATTTTTGGAAGGGCTTTTTGGAGAGTATGATCTTTGTGTAAGATTTCTCTGTGTAGGGAACTGTTGAGGTAGACATTTCTTGTATTGATATAGACCCAGAAATACTCTATTTTAGAGTATTAAAGAATGAGTTGTTTAGAGGATTTTAGAGAACAACTGGCTTTCCCATTAGCATACAATTGGCATGTATTAAAGACATAACTTGAACCCAGGTCTTCTTGATGCCAGGGAAGGCCTTTTGTCCTGTATGCCATATTGCCTTAACAAACAAAACTACACTACAATATTTAGTAGTAATTCTTACACTGAAAAGCCATAGCCATTAATATTTTGCCTCATCAAAAAAATGCAATTTCCTATAGATCAATAACTTGTCCAATTTCTGGGTGTGTTTTCTCTATAACCTTTTTTCTTTCTGAGGCAACAATCAATGTCTGCAAATCAAAATGCTCCTTTGGAGCCAGAAGCAAAATATCAACATCGCAATTTCAACTCTGAGATTCTAAATGAATCTCAAGAACCCCAGTGCACTCTGGAGGATTTTCTCAAGGAGCCATTGTTTCATGAAACATAAATTAAAATCTTAGCTTCTGAGCTGATGAGCTTCTTTATTGATTAGCATGCTAACTGAATCACCTCCTTTCTCATTTCATTCTTGTAACCTGCTCAAATTCGGGGAAGCAACAAAATAATGAACTCCTTCTCTTGACAAGTCCCTTATGTACTAATATTGAGCTTTCACGTTCAATCTTTCCTTCAGAGCTTTCAAGCTTAATCTTTAAATAAATGACAAATCCTAAAGAGAGAAAGAGTTGAAATAGAAAGCGGGAGAAGTGTTTTCATGCAGGAGTTACTGCAGGGTGACTGTAGAGCGCTGGCTCTTTGAAGCACAAAGTGAATATGGACTGTGAAAGGCTAGATGACAAACAACACATTCCAGATTTCTCATAGTTGTTTGCTGGCTCTCGTACATGGATGTGTGTCTGAGTGTTTTGAGAACTAGTGGAATGAATAGCATTCCAAATCGTCAAATGCCAGATCCAACAGGTAAAAACAAAGAACGGTCTAATGGCAGCTTTAATGGCAGCTGTGCCCACCAAAGCTTTGAATTCTGTGAATAAACAACATTTGGTAGGCAACGGGGGCTGTTGCCTAGAGCAAAAGAATTGACAGCTTTGAAGGACCTGGCTTAAGAGAAATCAAAATCAAGGTCCTCTGACCCTTTCCCCCCAAAGGAAACAAAATCTTTTTTTTTTTCATATTAGTGGTGATATCGTAGAATAATATTGCTGGTGATTACTTAGTCCATTAACAGGCATTCCTTAAATTCTTCCAATGTCTCAAATACTGTACTTATTCTTGGTATGGAGTATAAAAGGGAAAACAGTCACCAGGGAGGAACAAAACAATCCGTTTACAGAAAGTTTCTGGATTTTCTGTCTGACCCTTTTCCTATCAATGGCCATCCCATTTAATTTCCCAAGTGTTCTCTAGGGGCTATTGTAGACAAGTATGGTGTACTAAAAGCCATGGTTAAGGGCCTAGATGGAAAAATCAATAGGACACATTTTCCAAGTAAAAATCAATACTAGTTAAAACAACTTGCCTTACCTCCAGGGCAAATTCTTTTTTGAGAAACCTCCTGAATGGTCTTTTTGCTGTGACCTAGGCATCCTGGGACTCCTCCATATTTCAGGAACAAGCCTCGTGCTTTCCTGTCAATGCTTCTTTGCTTATTGGAAGCAGAAAAATATCTGGAAAAAAATACTGGGCTTGAGAAGGAAATGGGGAAAAGTGTTCAGATACCTGCGAGACAAAGACAAAGAGGCAAAACTTGCTGTTCTCAAGGATCTTATATTCTTCTGTTGGGAGAATTCCATGAACGTATCTAAGTTTATGAATGCAAAGATGTATAGTCATCTGTATAAAATGTATCTGTTTTCTTCTACAGAATTATACATGTCTCTATATAATCTGAATATGTTCATGTGATATATTTCTATAAATCCTAGAAGGTATGCATGTAAATATTTATCCATATTTGGAAAGAGACATGTATATAGGTGTGGATGTGCATCTGTGTGCATGGACCATGTCAGAGACTCTGCCAAGCTTTGGGAATCTAAAGACAAGTAAAAAATGCCTACACTCAAGGAGCTTACATTCTGAGGAAAGGCAGACTAGAAAAGGCAGCTTTAAAGTTGGCAAGAGGGAAACCACCAAGTGAAGAATTCTGATGGAAATCCAGAGGCAAGTGATGGAGGAGTCCAGATTGAAGCCTGATGAGATATGAAGGAAATACATCTTTGTATGTGTTATATGTGTGTGTATGCATATACATGTGCATTTATATACACAAATTACAGAGAATGTGCCCATCTGCAGCAAAAAATTCCTTGGTGCAAGAGACTGAGATCTGGTCAGTATCCATATTCAAAAGGGATTCAATGATTCTGAAGTCAGTGTATCTGAGTTCAAATCCCTGATGCTTTACTTACTGTGAAATCTTAGGCAAATTACCAAGTCTCCTTACATTTCAGTTTCTATATTTATAAAATAGCTTTAAATAACTTGACTTCTAAGGTCCCTCCTGGTTTTAGATCTAATAAAGCATCTGCTCATTTATTAATTAATTAATGAGTCAATTATTATTATTGAATCAATTAATTTATTAATTAATGAACCAATTATTTGTATACCATCATTGGCATTAATTAATAAACCAATATTTATCTTCATATTTTCTTTTTAAACTGTTTTAAAATATTAATATTTGTTAAAATTAATATCTTCTTTAAAATATCCTAACTGAAGCTTTTTCTTTTTTACATTTAGATAAAAATAGTTTTTATTTTCTTCTTCTTTTCTTTTTTTTCTGTTACATATAGAAACACTTCCTGATAATTGTTTTTGAAATGTTAAAATCCATATTTTCTGTTTCCTTACCCTTCCTCACCCTGAGGTAGTGAATAGTCTGACACAAGCTCTTTCTGTTCTTTCATGTAATATATATTTCCATATTGCTCATGTTTTGATAGAAGTTATATCACACATACAATAGACTTCATGAAGGAAATATAGTGGAAAATGGCATGCTTTGACCTGCACTCAGATTCCTGAAATTCCTTTTTCTGCTGTGGATAGGATTTTCATCATGAGTCCCTTGGGATTATCTTGGAGACATGTTTTACTGATAATGATTTAGTTTTTCATAGCTGATCATCATATAGTATTTCTACTACTTTATACATTGTTCTGCTCGTTCTGTTCACTTCACTTTGAATCATTTCAGATAAGGCTGTCTAGTTTGGTTTTTTTTTATTTGTTGTATTTAACTCATTCAGTTTGTTGTTCCTTATGGCACAATAGATCGTATTCCATATTTTGTCTACTTATTCTCTAAGTGAAGGGTAATCTCTCAATTTCTAATTCTTTGTCACTACAAAAAGAGATGCTAAAATATTTTCGTACAGGGAGGTCTTTTTCCCCATTATCTCTGATCTCTGAGATATGGACTCATAAGTGATATTGCTGGGTAAAAGGATATGCAGAATTTTGTAGCCCTTTGAGCCTCCTTTTATATTGCTCTCCAAAATGGTTATATCAATTCTTAATTCTACCACCAAAATTTCCCATATCTCCCCCAACATTTATTATTTTCATTTTTTCATGTTGGTTAATCTAAATTGCTATATTAAATTTGTTTCAATTTGCATTTCTCTAATCAATAGTGAACTGGAACATTTTTCATATGACTGCATACTTGTATTTTCCTCCTCTGAGAATTACCTGTTCATATCCTTTGATCATTTTTCAAAGAATGTTCGGTTTCAATCAAAGATTACCTAATATACCGCATTGATCCACCATTCTATTTCTTAATCAGTACTGTATTGTTTTGATGATTACTGCTTTGTAATGTAATTTAGGATATGGATGTCTAGATCTCCTTCCTTCATTTTTTTTTTCATTAATTCCCTTGATAAGCTTGGCCATTTGTTCTTCCAGATGAATTTTGTTGTTTTTTTTCCCCTAGTTCTATGAAATAATTTTGGGGAAGTTTATTTGATTTGGCACTAAATAGGTAAATTAATTTAAGTAAGATTAGCATTTTCACTCTAATGGCACAGGCTATTCATGAGTAGTTTATGTTTTTCCAATTGTTTAGGTCTGACATTATTTATGTGAAGAGTTTTTTGTCATTGTGTTCCTATAGTTGCTGGGTTTGTTTTGGTAGGTACACCCCCAGGTATTTTATATTGTCTCATTATTTTGAATGGAATTTCCTTTTCTGTCTCTTCGCCATTGGATTTTGTTGGTGGGAAATGGAAATGCTGATGATTTATGTGGGTTTATTTCATATCCTGCAACTTTACTGAAATTATTAATTATTTTTATGAGTTTTTTTATTGAATCTCTTGGATTCTCTAGATATAACATCATATGATCTGCAAAGAGTGATAACTGTATTTCTTTATTTCCTATTCCAATTCTTTCAATTTCTTTTTCTGCTCTTATTACTATTGCAAATATTTCCAGTACAATATTAAAAAAAAAGTGTTGATAATGGTATCCTTGCTATACACTGATTTTATTGGGAAGGACTTCACTTTATCTCTATTACAGATAATATTTGCTGATGGTTTTAGATAGATGCTATTTATCACTTTGAGGAAGGTTTTATTTATTCCAGTGTTTTCTCATGTCTTTGTATTTTGTTAAATGCCTTTTCTGTAACTATTGAAAATCTTATGTGGTTTCTCTTGGTTTCATTATTGATATACTCAATTATGCTTGTTATAATTAAAATTCATCTTGGAGACTTTTTATTAAATTTATAATTATTAGTAAAGAGAAAGAAAAAGGTTACCAGATTGTCTAACTACCCACAGTCTCTTGCCCATTGCAAGTTTTTAGTTCCCAGATTTCTAGCCAATGTGGCCCCATTCTTGTGGGACTAGCATGACTGTAATCAGTTGCAAAGGCAAGTGAAGTCCACCACAAATAGGCAGTCAGCCACAAATAGCATGGGAAAAATCAAATAAGAGGATCTTGAGCAGAGGGAGGAAAAAAATATCCCATAGCATGAGAACCGAACAAGAACAAAAGTCCTACTCCTGCTTGTTCCTCTTCTTTTATATTGTTATTTGTATTATTGGTTTATAGTTTTCTTTCTTTTAGTTTTTCCTAGCTAAGTTATCAATATAATATTTGTGTCATAAAAATTTTGGAAGCATTCCCTCTTCTCCTACTTTTCTCAATAGTTTATATAATATTGAAATTAATTATTCATTGAATATTTAATTCAATTAACTTATGAATTTGATCTGGCCCTGCAGTCTTTTTCTTAGATAATTCATTGATCTTTTGTTAATTTTTTTCTGTGACAGGATTGTTTAATTATTTTAGGTCTTCTTTTGTCAATCTAGATAATTTATATTTTTGTAAATATTTATCTACTTCAGATTGTCAAATTTATTGGCAAATAGTTGGGTAAAACAACTATCCATAATTTCTTTAATTTTTTCTTCATTGGTAGTGATTTCACCTTTTGAAAGAATTGGTAATTTGTTTTCATTCTTTTATTTTGTATCATGTTAACCAATTATTTATCTAATTTTTAAATAAAATTACTCCTTTTCTTATTTATTAGTTCAACAGTTTTCTTACTTTGAGTTTTCTTAATCTCTTTTTTCATTTTCAGGATTTCAAATTTGATGTTTAATTGGGGATCTTTAATATGCTCTTTTTCTAGTTGTCTTTTTTTTTAGTTGCATGCCCAATTCATTGATTTGGTTTTTTTCTGTTTTGAGATAACCATTTATGATATAGAAATAAAATTTCCCCGCCATCCCATGAATTTTAATATGTGCTTCCTCATTGTAATTTCTTAAATGAAATTGTTGATGATTTCCATGATTTGTTCTTCAACCCATTCATTCTTCAGGATATAGTTATTTAGTTTCCAATTAATTTTGTCTTTCTGTTGCCCTTTGTTGAGTGTAATTTGTGTTGCATTATCGTCTAAAAGGTATTTATTTGATATTTCTATTTTTCTACATTTGAGTGTGAGGTCTTTATGCCATACTCAATTTTGGTGGTGTCTGTTACATTTAGTTTTATCCAAAGGTCTATAAGATCCATTTATTTCCAAAAGTTCTATTTATCTTCTTTATTTTTGGGTTAGATGTATCCACTTATGAGAGGAGAGGTCCCCTAATAATGATGATATATTTTCTCTTGTAACTCATTTAACTTTTCTTTTGGGAAACTGGATGCTATGCTATTTAATGTGTACATGTTTAATAATAATATTTTTTCATTGCCAGTGGTGCCTTTTTTCATGATTTAATTTCCTTCCTTATCTTTTTTGGTTATTTTTGCTTTGTCTGACATCATGATTATTACTCCTTTCTTTTTTGTTTTTTTTCAGTTGAGGCATAGTAGACATTTTCTAGACTCTTACTTTTACTCTGTGGGTGTCTTTCTGATTTAAATGTGTTTCTTGTAGAAAGAATGTATGGTCCTGGTTTTTAATCTACTCTACTATACTTTTCCATTTTATAAGAGGGTCATCTAATTGACATTCACAGTTATGATTACTAATTGTGTGTGTACCCTCTATCTTTTTCTACTCATGTTTATTCTTTTCTTTCTCTCCTTTTAGCCTTTCTCTATTCAAAGATGTTTGGTTTTTGAAGATTGTCTCTAATTTACCCTCCTTTTGTCTACCTCCTTCCTTATTTTCCCTACACTCCTACTTCTACAGAGTAAAGTAGGATTTGGAAGCTGACTGAGTGTGAGTATTATTTCCACTTTGAAATAGTTCTGATGAGAGTAAGGTTTAATCATAAGCACCACTCCCATCTTCTCTTCCACTTTATTTGCCACTTATATGACTCATAGTGAGAGGTAGTTTATTCCCTTGTATCTCTCCTTTTTTCCTCTCCCTATGTATTCCTCTTCCCCATCACTTTTTTTTATCAGTTCATCCTATTTAACTTCCTTCTTTCTTTCTATTTATATACATTCTCATTGCTCTGTGATAAAGTTCTTAAATATCTTAGGTGATTTAAGCATTTCATATACTTTAAGTTCATTACCTTTTTCAAGTATCATAGATATCTTAATTTTTCCATGATCACCTTTCCAGATATGAATGCACTCAATTCAATTGTTATAAAAAACCTTTCACTTTATCTTTTTATGCTTCTTTTGAGTGGTGAAGTCACTCATCAAATTTTCTTTTCATTTCTGTTTTTTTTTTAAACAGGAAAGTTTGAAATTCCTCAATTTCATTAAATGTCACCCCTCTCTCTGGAGGATTATGCTATTTTGCTGGATTCATAATTATAACCTATAGTCCTAGATACTTTGATTTTCAGAATATCATATTCTATACCTTATGACCTTTTAATGTAGGTCCTGTGTAATCCTGAGAGTGGGTCCTCAATATTGGAATTCTTTCCTTTTGGCAGTTGATAGTACTTTTTCTTGACCTGGAATTCTGGAATTTGACTACAGTAGTGCTAGGGCATTTTATTTTAGGGTCTTTCAGAAGGTAATTGGTAGATTCTTTGACTTTCTACTTTCCCTCATCTTTGAGTGTATTAGGGCAGCTTTCCCTGCTGATATCTTGTTCTATTGAGTCCAGACTCTTTTTTTGATTGTGACTTTCAGGTATTGGTTGATTTGTAGATTATCTCTCATTTTCTAAGTTGATAATATTTCAGTGAGGTATTTTAGATTTTCTTCTTTCTTTTTTAAAATTTTGTCATATTGTTTCCTGATGTCTCAGGATTTCATTAACTTCTATTTGTCCAATTGCCATTTTAAGAGATTTATTTTCTTCCTTGATTCTTTCTTTCTCTTTCTTTCTTTCTTTCTTTCTTTCTTTCTTTCTTTCTTTCTTTCTTTCTTTCTTTCTTTCTTTCTTTCTTTCTTTCTTTCTCTCTCTCTTTCTTTCTTTCTCTCTTTCTCTCTTTCTCTCTTTCTCTCTTTCTCTCTTTCTTTCTTTCTTTCTTTCTTTCTTTCTTTCTTTCTTTCTTTCTTTCTTTCTTTCCTTTTCATTTGTCCAATCCTACTCTTTAAAGAGTTGTTTTCTTGAGTGATTTGTTTGGGTTTGCTTTTTTGACCTCCATTTCCATTTTGTCCTTTCCATTCCTTAAATGAATTATTTTCTTCAATTTTTTTTTGTGCCTCACTTTCCTTTTGGCCTACTCTAGTTTTTAGGGAGTTGATTTCTTTAGTGATTTTTTTCCCCCAGCTGTTGACTTTTTCTATCAGTTCTCTTACTTTAAAAAAAAATCATTTTCAAGTTGTTCTAGGGGTGACTTTGAGACCTGATATCCTTTCACCCTTTCTTTGCAGTTTCCTATGTTTTTTTTTTGGCATTGTTGTCCTCTTCTGAGTTTCTATTTTAATCTTCCCTACCACTAAAGAAACTTTCTAAGGTCAGGATTTTTTTATTTTGCTCATTTTTGTAGTTGTTGTTTTCCTCCCGTTACCTTATATATCTGTTGAGGTTCTTCTCTGTTCCAGTGGTAATGGGTGCATTGCTTCAAGACTGCACAGTACTCTTCTCTGATACTTGGAGTAGGCCTTGCTACTGTTGTTCACAGTGTTCCTGTCAAGGATATGGCCCTGCTGGCTTGTTCTGGGGTGGTTTGCAATTCTTTTCTCCAGCTTTATTCAGACTCCATGCTACTGTTCTCCAGTTGTTTCATGGCCTCTTATGCTGATTCCCTACCCCTCCCATGTAACCTGGACTGGGAAGGTGTCCTGCTTAGGGCTCCACCACTTCAGGCATTCTCCCAGTACATGAGAGTGAGTATATTACTAAAGTTTTACCCCTCCCACTCTGCTATCTTATAATCTCAGGGCTTTACTGCTGAGGTGTGAGTAGGGTCCTAAAGTTCCAATTAAACTCTCTGCTCCTTTGTGGCCTCAGAGCTCCATTGCCACTATAGGTTTCTTGTCTTCTCTGCCTTCTATACCTGTGTGCAGTGACTTGGGCTGAGCTTATTCTTGAGCAATTCTACAGTTTTGTGGCCTCTGGAGGAGTCACCATGTGTTGGGCTACTCCAATTTCTGGTAGTGCTCCCAGATGCCTCCTGGGCCACTCTCTCCACATACACCATTGAGACATATTAATCCAATTTTCCTTTCTTTGAGGCATTTTATTTTTTTCTTTTCTTTGTGTGGAAGGATTGGGGGAGCAGAGCATCCTTTACTCTGTCATCTTTGCTCCCAGTATGTAATTCAGTGAGTAGATACAATTTTAATAATTGTTCTCTGAAGTTTTGTGATCAATTTTCTCTCATTTCCCCTCCTCCCTAATACAGCAGGTAATATTATATAGATTGTACACATACTATATAATTCAATACATATTTTGATGTTTCTCATTTTTGAAAGAAGATACATGTTGCTTATACAGAGAAAAATACATGCCAGAAATAAAATCAAGAATAGTTTGTGTCATCCTTCATTTAGAAACACTCAGTTCCTTCTATGGCAACAAATCACCTTTTTCATGAGTCCCTTGGAGTTGTCTTGGGTACTTGCACTGCTGATATTGTCTCTGTGTACAATGTTATCC
This sequence comes from Monodelphis domestica, assembly GCF_027887165.1. Classification (NCBI taxonomy): domain Eukaryota; kingdom Metazoa; phylum Chordata; class Mammalia; order Didelphimorphia; family Didelphidae; genus Monodelphis; species Monodelphis domestica. The sequence goes on along the minus strand of NC_077231.1, from coordinate 68,443,312 downwards.
TGTTTCTGCTCACTTCACTTTATATCACTTCATCACATGTCATATTTTAAGGTCCTTTTATATAATTTAGTTTATATGATAAAGGCAGGTAGGTTTCACAATATATAGAATGTTAGACTTGGATTCATAATACTCTGAATTCAAATTCAGACTCAGATACTAATCATATGAATCATGAAACATCATTCAAGCTAATCTCTAAAGTAAGAATGATGATGGTAGTCACTTCATAGGATTTTTTTGAGGATAACATGAAACAATATTTGTAAAGCATTTTGCAAGTCATAAAGTACTTTAAAGTGCTTAAAGGCATTAACTTGATAATAGTGGTACAAGTTGCATCTCATTAATAAATATAAAACCACTCAGTATTTGACGTTGACTTAAGTTTATGAAGACAAATAATTTTTTCACCAGAATTCAAAGTTAAGGTGTTAAAAATTACATTGGATGTAAATGATTTCCTTTATTTAAAAAATATTTTTGGCTTTTATTTATTTTTGTTATATACAAGATACACACACACACATACACATCCCCATGAAATTATCTACATAATGTCGAAAAACATATAATGAGGAAAAATTCTAAAATAAAAATTTTCAACTTTTCTAATTCTTTTGGGATGGTGGCAGAATGATAGTAAAGGGGCATGCATTGTACTAAAAAGCATGCCATTTTTAGACTATCAATAAACATTAGACTATTGCTACTTCTCCACTTCTCAATAATCGGGTCATATTTACGAAGGAACAGAATCAAATCCATCTTGACATTCCTGCTATAAACAAGTCCTGAAGGGGAAAAAAGTTTCTTTTAAATGGAAGGAATGGTTGTAGGATATTTCTTGGAAATGAAAAGAAAGTCATTGGCAGCAAATTTAGTTATATTTCTAAACATAATATAAAATATTCATGAAATATTTGATAATGCTAGTGATAAATATTTGTATAAAGAATATTATAAAAATAATCTGAGGTTCTACATCACCATTTCTTTCTGAGAATAAAGTGATAGAGAAATTTTAGGAACAATTTAATAAGGATTCCCAAATCAAATGAACATATATCTGATACTTAGGGAGTTAATTGTAAAAGTAGATAACTATTTGGATATTCAGGAATGTATGTGAAGGTATGGTTTAGAAAAAAAATAAAAAAATATTGAGTTAGATATGGTGATACCTTCATGTAATCCCAACTTCTGGGAATGATAAGACTAATTGATATCTTGAGCTCAGGAGTTCTAAGGCATATTGGTTGAAACCAATAATGTAGTCTCTCTAATTTCAACATCAATACAATAAATCTCTAGAAATAGAAGATTGCCAGGTTGTCTTAGGAGGCCCAGGCTGGATATAGATCAGGTCAAAGCTTCTTTGACAGTCAATAGTGGCAGAGGATCTTTGATTCCATGATTTGCTTTTACACTTCTAGTCTCAAAGAAATCTGGAGACTGATATGACTATTCTGGATAGCAATCTGGAACCATGACCAAAGGATCATAAAACAACGTATACCTTTTGACCCAGCAATATTACTCCTAGCAGGTCTGTTTCTCAGAGAAGTAAAAGATAGAGGGAAAAGATAAACTTATACCAAAATATTTATAGCAGCTTATTTTGTGGTGGCAAAGAACTGGAAAATGAAGGGTTGACCATCAATTAAGGAATGGATGAACTAGTTATGGTATACAATTTTTTTTCCTAAACCCTTACCTTTCATCTTGGAATCAATACTGTGTATTGGTTCCAAGGCAGAAGACTGGTAAGGGCTAGGCAATGGGGGTCAAGTGACTTGCCTAGGGTCACACAGCTGGGAAGTGTCTGAGGTCATATTTGAACCCAGGACCTCCCATCTCTGGGCCTGGTTCTCAATCCACAGAGCCACCCAGCTGCCCCCTACATTGTTTTTAAATGTAAACTGTTTTGTAAAATCTTATGAAGATGGATCATGCAAAATCATAAGCAATATCATACCAGAAAAGTAGATAAGTAGTGAAATGTAAAATAATTTTAGAGGTACTTTTGCAATATCTAATTTAACAGTCATCTTGAGAACATTCAAGCAAGAAAATGAAAAGAATATGAAAAGCAGAAATATGGAAAAGAGTTAGAGATGGAGTCCAAATGCTGATTAAAATAGACCATTCTGTATTTCCTCCATAAATTTTCTCTAGCAGAAAGCAATATATCTCTTGTTATACAACATGACAAAAAAGACAATATGTATGATAGTTTATCTACAACCTATATACTACAACTTGCCTTTTTGAGGAGGGGGAAAAAAGAATGAGACAGATTTGTGAACATAGTGAATGCAAGAATTTTATTGTCTTGGATAAGTATATTTATTACATTTATTAAATATTTATAAAAATCATATGTATTATGTTATCTTGTTACATATTATATTCTTATGTAAAATATTTATTCTTCAAAAACATTTTAATTTTTTTAATTTTTATTTTAAAATATTTTTCCATGTTTACATGATTCATTTTGTTTCCCTACCCTCTAACCTCCCACTCCCAGAGCTAACAAGAAATTCCATTGGGTTGTACAAATGTTATCACTTGATACTTATTTCCATATTATTCATTTTTGCTATAGAGCGATTTTTTAAAGCCTAAACTCCAAATCACATCTCCATATAGGCATGTAATAAGTGGTATCATATATTTTGCTTTTGCATTTCTACTCTCATTGTTCTTTCCCTCAATGTGGATACATTCTTTCTCATAAGTCCTTCAGGAGTGTCCTGGCTTGTTGCATTGCTATGAGTAGCAAAAGTCTATTACATTGGATTTCCATGATGTTTTACTTTCTCTGTACAATATTCTCCTGATTCTGCATCATTTCATTGAGCTTCTCCTAGTTCATGAAGAAATCCTCCAGATCATCATTCCTTACAGCACAGTAGTATTCCATCACCATCAGATACCACAATTTGTTCCACCATTCCCCAATTGAGAGACAACTCTTCATTTTCCATTTTTTTTTGCCAGAAAAAAAGTGTGTAGCAATGTATCAATGAATCAAAATCATTAATTTTTTTCCCTTGAAGAATGAAACTGTATGAATCTCTATATGAGATTAGCCAAGACAGTTTGAAGTCCAAACCCTAGTTTTCTTCTCTAGACCATTTATGATAAAAGATTATTCATTTGGATTGGTTATAAATTATACCTTGGATTTCATTGATAAAAAAATAAAAATCTCAGGAAGGTATTTAATCCGTGTCTTCCTGACTCTGAGGATAGCTTTCTACTCACTACACTCAAGGGTATACTGGAATCACTTCATTCAGGCTCAGTATTTATTTTCATTGTGAATTGCAAAATTTTCATTGTGACCACTTATAATCAGAAATTTCAAAAGCCACAAAATCACAGCTTAATTGTTTTGTTGCTTATAATTCTCTAGACTTAATAAAGTGTTAATACTAAAGATTAATCTTATAATTTTGTAGTATCTTTTAGGGACATCATATTTACTAGTTACCCCAGCATCACAATATTTTTCATTTTTATTTCCACCTCTTTAAATCATAAATAATTTAAAAAATTAACACATACTGATGCTTTCTACATATTTTTACATGAACTGTCTCAGAGGTTGTGGAGTTTTAAGCTACTGTACTTAAATTTGGGGGGGGCACTTTGAACATATCTCTTCAAGTAACAATATAGCCCTGGGATTTAAAATATAACACTTATTTGTCTCTCAAGTCAGTGTTTCAGTGTTAATATCCTGTTAAATTATATATGTTAGTTGTTTTCTTTAGCACTGATATACACATTAATTCTTTCTTTTACACTTACAATCAGACCCTCCTAACTTCTTTCTATAGTTACTGTAATAAATCATTAACTCATTTCCTTATAGCTAATATCAGTCCCCTCTAATTAATTCCCTATACTTAACTATAAATGCAAGCTTTTCCTATAATTATTTCCCTTTCCAAACTCATTGTAATCCTAGAGTATTACATACTTACATACATACATATGTTTGTTCCAATATTATATTTCTCATTCTGAACTTAAAAGGCAGCTGCCAAATGAAACCCTGCCCGAATTCATTAATCCCTAAATCTCATCTTCCATGTTATATAGACCCAAACTGCCATTTAGAACCTTGTGCTTTGTAGTCTTCCTTCCTTTGTTTATACATTTTATACCAACTAGAATATTCCCTTGTCTGAAGAAATTAATTGATACCATAGACAGAGTATAGGATTTGGGGAACAGCAAATCTAAGTTCTTACTCATTTACTTTATATGACCACGTGGGAAATTGATTATTTTTTTAGTCTCAATTTCTTCATCTGTAAAATGGGAATGATAATACCTTATAGAGTTATTGTTAGATGAGATAATATCAGTAAATATCTTTTAGAACCTTTACATACTCCTTTTCATCTTCTCACTATTAATGTGGAAGTAAGTTCCTTGAATATCTGAAATATTTATGTAAATGAGAGATGGTACTGATAGTGATGATAGTAATAGTAGGAACAATAATTATCGCAGCAACAGGAGTAATTCTAGTATATTATGACTATGTTGCCTTTTCCTTCCCCAATAAAGGCTAGTAGCTCCCTATACCCCTAGGATCAAAACAGAATCTTCTCAAAGCCCTCCATGATCTCATCTTTCCTACCATTTTTTTTGTCTAATGTTTTACTCCTCATAATGTACTCATCATTCAGTAACATCATTCTCAACTTCCCAGGAAGAAGACATTCCATCTCTCAGCTCTAGGCATTTTCTCTGTCTTCCCACCCTCCCCCCTTGGAATATTTTCCCTCCTCATCCTTTAATCTTGCCTTCCTTGGCTTCCACCTCAAAAAAAGTCTTTTACAAACTCTCCAAATTCTAATGATTTTCTTCTGTTAGTTATTGTCTATATATCTCGAATATAGCTTGTAGGTGTATTCATGTATGTATACTCAAGTATTGCATATAATTTTCCACATTAGATTATGTTTCTTGACAGCAAGGACTCTATTTTGCCTCTTTTGTATCTCCAGTGCTTAGTGTAGTGCCTAACACATAGCTTAATAAATAATTTTTTGATTAATTGATTGGCATTAAGTTGTTTATTTTGCTTTTCTAATGTTATTTATTTCACATATATGAATTGTCTTTCTTCAGTCATACTCTGAATTACTCAATGCCAGAAAACAGATATTCATATATACCTTAAATAATTTGAGAATAGGAGCCAGATCTTGTACCTCTTAATATACCTCCAACCTAATATAGGTCTTATTCTTCTTTATAGTTATTGATTTCATAATGTTTCTACTAGTCTCCTCTCCCAAAGTTCCTTCTAGTGCATTAATCATGTGACAAATATTCACTATATACCATACACCCAGGATGAATGAACCAGGAACGATCTGTGTCAACGGAAATTGACTTGACACCTTGAAGGTTCCCTGAGGACTATTTTTATTCTTTTGTTTCAAACTTCAAAGAGTTTCAGTGCAGAGAGAATGTGATTCTTTTAATAGCCATTCTCCTGACAGTAATTGTGGTGATATGTCATGCCATGTTCAATTAATGAGAGAAGTGAAGGAATCTGGCATGACATCTCATCTCTGTGATCTCATGGTAATGATGCCTGCAAAGCACAGACTTGAAGAAGGGACCCTTCCTTTAATAGTTGTCAGTTTCTTAAAACTTATTAAAAGTTTTGTGGCTTAGAGCAAAATATTCTTAAAACATTTTTTTTTTTGGTAAGAGTCTTTGCCAGGTCTATCTAATTTTGACATTAAGAGCCACAACAGGGAGATTCATAATACTTTCCTAGAGATGTTTTTGCCTTGATGCTATTACCTTCCCTCTATGTCATCTCCTGCACATATCTTGTTAATAAATAATTGCTTAATTTCCCCATTTAATTTTGAACCCTTTACAAATCAGCATATTTGGCTTTATCTTTCCTTGTATCTCAAGCACTTGAAATAGTGGTTCCATATAGAAAATATATAATAAAGCTGCTTGACTTAACTTAGTCTCTAAAAAATTATAGAAACCTCATGGAGCTAATTTAGTATGAGGAATTGAACAATAGAATTGGAATCAAAGCAATATCTCAAATTTTATTTCTTTTTTTAAAATTATAACAAGTGTTTATTTCTCCAGATTATGTCAATATGATTTCTTAATATTCATTTTCTGATATTTTGTAATACACATTCTCTTCCTTCCTCCAAATCCTTCCCCATCCCCATAAAAGCAGTTTATGATTTAGATTTTAAATATATTCTCATATAATGCATATTTCCATGTTCATCATATTGTGAAAAAAAAAGCACATATTGCTTAGACTAGAGAAAAAATTCATGGAGGAAATAAAGAAAAAAATATGATGTCTCAATTTGCATTCAGACTCTGTCTCTTCCTTCTATGGCAGAAAGATATAATTTTTCTGACTTAAGTTTCTTGGAGTTGTTCTAGATTCTTGTTCTCAAATGTTATTTCTGCCACTTATTATCTATTGGGGGTTTTTTCTGGGTTTTGATTTCCTCACTTGTAAAATGAGAACTTTGCATTATAAGACTTCTTAGGACCCTTCCAGCTCTAAATTTATGATACTGGATTTCATAATTGTTCATTGGAATAAGAAATGTCATACATACACATATGTTCTATATGTATGAATATTTTCAAACATTTTGCATTTGTGAAAAAAAAGATTAATAGATCAGTTAGCAACATATATACTGGTTATGTCATCTGTGAACTTCCAATTGAGATATTTATTTTTGTCTACATCAAAATCTGGAATTTAAAAGCAATTTCTTTCCAAAAACTTATAGGCTCTGCATAATCCTTTCAAGTATTTAATTTGAAGAATCAAAGCCTTTTTTTGCCAAGAGCAAATTGACTTGAGCATCAAAAGATAATTTCTCTTTAGGTCTCAAAAAAAACATCAAGATTTTAATATCATATAAATTTGCAAAACATGTTCTCTTAACTCAAATGCATTATCAACATCCTTTCTAAATGTCACATACAATGGCAAAATAATGGAAACATTTGTTGAACATAAATTTGAAGGGTCTTGAGTTTGGGAACATTATCCCAAGTGGCCATCTATTTGATTCCAATGTAAATGGAATTTTAAGTAAGAAATAATATTTAGTTCCTGAGAATGTTTATTTTTTTCTGTTTTCCTGTCATTCCCTTCCTATGTATATTCATTTCTTTGTTTTTGTTTTTGTTGTTTTATCATTCAGTCATATCTAACACTTTATGGCCCCTTTGACCAAGTGTCCATGATGCTTTTTTGCTAAAGATATTGGAGTGGTATCCCATTTCCTTCTTCAGTTTTATGCAAGCAGAGATAGGAAGAAAATATGTCAGTGAAGGTTAGTAGCATTTATTAAAAGTTGTTCTTCAGTTGTTTTAGTTGTGTAAGATGTTTTATGACCATTTGGGGTTTTTTTCTAGGCAAGAGTTTCCATGATGCTTTCTTGCTAAAGATACTGCAGAGGTCTCCCATTTCCTTCTCCAGCTCATTTGACAGATGAAAAAACTGAGACAAATAAGGGGAAAGTGATTTTATCAGGATCACATAATTAGTGTCTGAGACCAGACTTGAACTCAGGAGCATGAGTCTTCTTGACCATGGGCCCACCACATCTCTGTGTACATGTTAAGTTAGAAAGTGATATGACTATAACATTGTAATATTAACCTGAGAAGCACAGACTCATAACAATCCCAGAGTTGTTAGAAATTTCAATAATTATTTAGTCAACTATACTCATAAAGCAGAAAACCTTGTCTATAACATCATCAATATTTTAGGATATGTTTTATTTATTCCTACACTTAGATGGCAAATACCCAATTAAAAAGTCTTTATTACCTGCCTACTAAGTCCTGGGCACTATACTAGATACTTTGGTAACAACGAGAGAAATAATAGTCTCTTCCCTCAAGAGAGAAGACAACAGGTTTACTCTATGACATCATATTTATGATCTTGAACAATCCACATGCCAGTTTTGTGCTTCAGTTTCATCCAATCCTTTCTGTATTAAGGGAGGCAAATGGATGGTTGGTCAAACTTGGAGTCTTGAAGATCCAAGCTCAAATCTTGCCTCAGGCACTTACTAGTTGTGTGACTGTTGACAAGTCATCTAACCTCTCTCTGTGTTTCCACATATATGATATTTGGACAATAATAGCACACATCTCCCAGGATTATTGTAGGGATAAAAGTAAATAATGATTAAAAGTTATTCACAAACCTTAAAGTACTTGGAAAATGGTACTAATTATCTTTAAATGTGGTGGCTTGGATGAACCCTAAATTTCTAAAATCTTTAAAAATTTCTTAGCTCTTTTAGCTTATATGTATGATAACATGTTAGAATCAAAGACTAAAACCAAAGTTATTCACCGTATCCTAAGCCATCACCTGTGGTCTTGACTTTTGCCTTGCCACTAAACTTTGATAAGTCTGAAAGAAAGAGGAAATGAGATGGCAGGGTGGAATTACACCCTAACACTAGCCTACCCGCTTTCACATGGTTGGAGATAATGAGAGGGAAGAGTGAGGTGGAACCTAATACCAACCCTATATGTGGCCTGAAGCAAAAACTCCACAGAGCAGGTACCAGTCCAACAAAAGAGACCCAGAAAACAAGAGGAATAGAATCCAGCTTGGGTGGGGGCGGGGGGAAGACAAAAAAAAACAAAAACAAAAACTACATCAACAACCAAAAACCTACTGCAAACCTCCCTGCAAGAAGCTAACTGGCAATCCCATGTAACTACATACGGAATAGCCTAAAGAGAGTCAATACTACACCATACATCTGAGAAGGGTACACTGTGGACTTGCAACAGTGTTCTCTCCACCCAAGGAGTAGAGCAGAATCTCAATAAATAGATAAAATAGCATAGGGGGAAATAATAAATAGAAAAATGAGCAAAAGGCAAAGGAAAAACCTAACCTCAGAAAGTTAATTTAGTGACAGGGATCACCAAACTATAAACTCAGAAATGGACAACAGTTGCACAAAAGGAAAAATATGAAGCCCCATAGGAAAGTGAGAAAAAATGGTAGGCCCCCAAGGACTTCACAGGAGACTTTGAAAAGTAGTTAAAAAATAAAATAATAAAAGAAATTGAAGTGGGACACTTCACAAATGAGTTCAAACACCTAGAATATTGATTACTGGAACCATGATTTATTAATAAAAGAGAGAAATAAAGAAACTACCAGCTGGGACAGAATTCCCTAATGGAATACTGCTTTGGTTTGACATTAAAGACCAGATTATATACATTGCAGAGTTCTTATCTAACAAACAAACTTTAACACAGGAATGTGGGGTCCAAGATGGGGGGATAATTCTTAGATTTAAGATGGGGCTGTTAACCAAGGAGTGTTTATCTTCACTTAGTCAAATGTTAGTTCACTGGCCCTTTGATATTCCTAAAATTCCTCTTTTGTCTCTTGCCACCCAAACTAAGCAGAAAGCATTTTGTTATCTGCCCCAAACATCTTGTCCCTCTGGAGGGAATGAAAAACCAGGTCTGTCCCCTAAAAATGCGGACAGGGGTAATTTTTCCATCTTTGCTCTTTCTGGGTCTATTTCAAAATGAAAGAAAGATTTAACATCCTCAACTTGAGAATGGGCCAAATGGAAATGGAGGCCAAAGGAGAGAAAACAAACAAACAAACAAACAAACACTGAAGTAAACAATCCCTAAAGATTGGAACTTGCCAAATGGCATAGGAAACAAAAAAGTTTAAGGAAGAAAATAACTTCTTAAAATAAGAACTGAGCAAATGAAAGCTAATGATTTCATAAGTGTGACAAGGAAATCACTTTAAAAGACTGATATATATTAATTTAAGGTCGCCAAAGAATTCAGCTATGTAATTCCTTAATGAAAACTCAAGTCAGCAGTCAACCTTTTATGGAGTTTAATTACAAACAGGAGGAAGAAAGGTATTAAATAGATAGAGAGAGAGAGAGAGAGAGAGAGAGAGAGAGAGAGAGAGAGAGAGAGAGAGAGAAAGAGAGAGAGAGCGAGAGCGAGAAGGGAATAGGGCTTAAATACCCCCTCTGTTTAGGCTGGGCCAAAAGGCCCAAGCCCTTAGATAGCTGAGGCAAAGAAAGGAGATCAGTCCCTATTACTCACGTGACCAAAATGGAGAAACAGTCTCAGGGGCCTCCACCTCCAACTTCCTTCAGAGCAAGCTTCTCAGAGCAAAACCTCTCCAACCTCCCCTCAGTCCTCAGACCCCTCTATCTTTAAGGAAACCATCTCAGTTCCCTCCCCTCAGTTCTCACATCTACCAATCACTGTCCATGTCTTCCCTGTGCCAATGGTGGCTCTAGCTTAACCCAGGACCGCCCAGAGGTCTGTGGCTTTGCACATGTCTGTTGAAGGTCATATTCTCAAATAATTAAATCTTGATCCTTTGCTGCAGCCCTTCCTAAATCCTGTTACCTGGAGTAGGGTGAGATTGGAAGTTCCAAGACCTGGTTCTGTCATTCCAAGTATCTCTATTGTATCAATTTTAAAATCAATCATGATTCAAAGAACTTCCTGTTCTATGCTTAAGCATAGGTCAAAGTCCTTTCCATTGTTCAGCAAAAGCTTTATGTCCTAAAGTAATCTTAAGTAGGGAGGAGAAGGACCCTCCCATGCCAAAGTGGGGTTTACATTCCAATAGACTATCAGTAGGAAATTTTTCAAGTATGAAAATTCCCAATGGTGAAATTTCCAACATTTTTAAGTCTAAGAAATTTTAAGGTTTACATAAGGCAACAGGATACAATAATACAAAATTAAAAGAATGAAAAAAAAAAGAACTAACCTGGACAATAAATCATGGAGAGACAATAAAAAAATCATTAGAAAACCTGAAAGCTGACCAAACAATGAGCCTGGATACTATACTACAAGAAATCACCAGGGGAAATCTGAACAAGAAAGGAAAATAGAATTTGAAAAAAACAAACAAACAAACAAACAACTGATGATCTCCTGAAAGAGATTGTAAAATAAAACATCATAGAACTATTATAACAAAATTTGAAAACTCCAAAGACACAGGAAAAAAGTACTGGGAGAATCCAGAAGGAAATAATTTAAAATTCATGTAGCCACAATCTGGATTACACAAAATCTGGCAGCTTGCGCATTAATGACCAGAGGGTATGGAATAGGACGTTTTGAAAGTTATATGATCTAGACCCATAACCAAGATAGGGGATATGGTGGGCAATGCTTGAACTTTACTTTCATCATAATTAGCTGAAAGTGGGAATAAAACCTATACTCAGCCATTTCTAGAAATCCACATTATCCTATTGGGAAGTAGGAGAGAAAGGGAAATAGGAAAAGTAAATAGAGAATGCATAAGAAAGGAGGGAAGCAGTGGTTGAAAGCAAAACATTTATGAGTAGGGAAAGTCTGAAGGGAGAGAGAGAAGGTGAAAATAAGATTGAGGAAAATACAAAATTCATAATCATAACTGAATGTGAAAAGAATGAACTCATTTATAAAACAGAAAAAGATAGCAGAGTGCACTAAGCACCTAAAGGCCACAAAATGTTATGAATCAGAGACACATTTAAAATAGCGGAGACAAACACACAATAAAAGTAATGGCCTGTAGTAGAATCTATTATGCTTCAATCAAAGTTAAAAAAAAATGCAGGGCTGTATCAATAATGATCTCAAACAAAGCAAAATTAAAAACTGATCTATCAAAAGAGATAAAGAAGGAAATCATATCCTGCTAGATAATGAAACAATGTCGATATTAAACTTATATGTACCAAATGATATAGTAATCAGATTCCTAAAGGAGAAGTTACATGAGTTACAGGAGGAAATAGACAGTAAAACTTTACTAGTGGAGGACCTCAACTTTTGCTCATAGAAGTAGATAAATCAGATAAATAAAAACTAACTAACTAAATATAATAATAATAAAGAAAAATAAAACAAAGAAAAATAAAAAATAAAGCAAAATAAGAAAGAAGTTAATTAGATAAATAAAACTTTAGAAAAACTATGATAGGTTTATATGATAGACCTTTGGAGAAACTTGAACAGAAATAGAAAGGAATACAATTTTTTTTTAGAAGTAAATAGCACTTTCACACAAATTGATCACATAATAAAGCACAAAAACCTTAGAAATGAAAGAAAAACAGCATCTTAAATGCATCCATTTCAGATAATAATACAATAAAAATTACATTTAACTAAGGGAAGCATAAAGAAAGACAAATTTTATTGGTAACTAAATGATATTGTCCTAAAGAATGAATGAGTCAAAAGAAAAATCATTAAAACAATAAATAATTTCATTAACAATAATAACAATGGGGACAACATACCAAAATTTTTTTGAATTGAGTAAAAGCGGTCAGTAGGTAGAAATTAAATCTCAAAATGTTTATATACACTTTAGACCTCAAAACATGCCCTGTACCAAACTAAATTGCTCAAGGTATCTGTAAAACTGATATTTCTTCTAGTCTCTTTCTCTTTAAATTCCTAACAATGTTTTAAAGTTTATTTAAACATCACCTGCACCAAAAAGTCTCCATTTCTCCTATTTGTTCATGCTGAAATATCAGTTTTATCTAACTCTTTGTTTTCCACTTTTCAGGTAACTTTCTGTATTCTCAATGTTTTGCTTTATCCTTTTCTATGACAACTTTCTAAAAAAAAAAAGGCTCTTAATCTTGGGTCCATGAACTTGTTTAAAGATATTTTCATAACAATATTTCAAAATATTTTGGTTTTCTTTATCCTCCTATGAATTAATTTTATAAGTTTCACTCACCTGCCAAAGGGTTCTCTAACTCTCTATGTATCTCTCTAACTCTGATTTTTTCTTTTTCTCTGTTGCTCTGCCTCTCTCTCTCTCTCTCAAACACATACACAAACACACACTCATTAAGGTTAAGAATTGAAGATCTAATTTTTTGGATTAGCCCTGGTGCCTAGCAGTGTTCCCTTCACCCAGCAAGTGCTTAAATTTTGTTAATTGAATGACTTGGATGAATTGAGTTGAATGAATCAATGAAGTAAGTGAGTAAAGAAAATAAGGAACTTATAAATTAATGAGTCAATGAACTGACAGTAAGGGAAAATGATCTGCCAATTTTCCTAAAACAATCCTTCATCTATCATTCTTTCACCTCAAGAATTCAAAAGAGCAGTGATATATTTTTAAATACTGAACAGTTTTCTTTTAGTTTCTACCTTCTGCTTTGTGTTTATTCAATTTCTCTTATATCAGGAAAAATTTGTAGCCTTACTCTACTTGTCTGATGCAATCAGTGCAAATGAAATGGAGAATCAAAAGGTCAATACCTTTCTAATCCAGGAAATACCATCTCATTTTTACTTTTTTCCAATTTCTCCTAAGCTATAAATCCTTGTTCATCAGTGATTAAATTTTTGCAACTGTGAGCAGTACTTATGAAGGGCAAAACTACAGACATTTTCTTCCTTTTTAGCATGCTGCAATATTATTAGAAATTTTGCTTATAAAGTACTCCATCAGATCAGAATGACCACCTGGGCAATGTAGGTTTAAAGATGCTTAGGCTATTATCCATTCCCCAACTATAGCACTAAGAATTTTTAATAATCATTTTCTCAGCTGTTGCTGCTAAATATGACTAGAAAGGAATCTCTATGCCACCTTGTGCTTGAGGGATCTCCTGGCTTTCTCCCACTCTAGCTACATTGTATGTATTTCATTTCTTTATCTACCTATACATCTATATCAATTGATCTGTTATTTCCTCCCACTCTGAAAACAGAGAGCTGTTTTTCAGTTACCTTCTACATCTAGACTTTCCTTGTTTCCCCCTAACCCCAACTACTTCACATGTATTTCATTTCTGTCTACTAACCAATCAATTATTTTTTCCATCATTCTAGTCATCTGCCAGTTTGTTGTTGTGTTTATTCTATCATATATCCATCTATCTATCATCTGTCTATGTATCTATGTTTATCCATCTCTATCCACTGTGAAAGCAGGGAGCTATTTCCTTTGTATCCCTTTCACCTACACAAGACCTAGCCCATAATACTTACCTAATACATTCATATTACTCCTGTTTGACTGCAGTAAGACTTTGTTTTACATGAACTCAATATATGTGAATGGCAATAGAAAAAATAAAGGCAGGAAAATATATACAATTTAAAAAATAATATTTTCCAGCATTTCACCCAACTATGTTTTTTCTTACCCTGAGGAGTGTTAGGATGAGTCATTACATTTTTTTTGCCCCAAACATTAGCTCCAGTCTGAGTCTTTGTCCAAAGATCTTGCTTGTAACATGTTGTGTTTGTGTCAGAGCAGTGTTTATCTTTGTTTCCTTAATACTATTTAGATATCAATAATGATTTCAAAGTATAAGATTTGTGATGCTACTAATTCTGATAGAGCCTAAGAAAAGTCCTAAAGTAACTAGTATGTTTGTATGTTTGTAAAAGTAAAAGTATATTTGTATGAGAAATATTTATTAAATAACAGGTTTCAGTATTATGTGGGATTTCTCAACTTATGGGAAAGGTCTTGGAACATATTGACCATGAAAAAGGAGGTTGTCCTGTCCACTACCTATTCATGATAACATTAGCTGGGTCCTCAGATCTACTTTACTATGCTTTCATTCATCTATTTTCATTTCGATCACAAAGCTTTTCTTTTCTCCACATTAAGCTCCATCCTGCATGCTCTTCACAGGGCCAAAGATTTTTAGATTTAGAAGCATTGGTTTCCAACTTAATCCATGATTCTCATTTTATAGATAAAGAAACCAAAGCCAGAGAAATGGACTGGTTTGCCTGAGGTCAATTAAGCAGTAAATAACTAAGTTAAATTTCAAATCCAGGTCCTCTGCCTGAAAATATAATTCTCTTTCCTTTGTGTTGTGTTTTCTGGCACTTGGGACATGGAATCACATTAAGTAAATTGATGCCATATGATACCAAAGCACCCAAAATTTCATTTCCATATTTGTCCAAATTCTTTCTTTCTTTGATTTTTTTATCTCAAAAATAAGATAGAATTTTCCCTTTTCTTTGCTAAACTGAAGTCCTCTACCTGTGCTCTCAATTTAAGTCCCATCTACCTTCTCTAAGACCTTTCTCTAGCAATCAGCTTTTTCCTCTATCTCCATCTCCCTCCCTTTCACCCTCTACCTGCATCACACCATCCATCACTTCCTCTACCAACACATCTTCTTTGCCTTCCACCTGTGCTTACAAAACAATGTAAGCAATCTTTTAACCTAAAGCAAACTCCTTTTACATATACTCCCATATGCCACTCCTCTCTTTTTTCCTTTCTCATTCTCTTTTTACTTCTCCCTCTCTCTCTCCTTTCACTTCTAAAACTCTACAAGACATTCTCCATTCTTTCTTTCATCAATATCCATCTCCTTTTTAATCCTTTCCACTCTTAATTCACCTCTACCACTCTTCTAAAACTGCTTTCCTTCTTGAAGTCCTTTAAGGAACTGATTTGCTAAATGAGTCAATCAAGAAAATTAAAAAGGTAGTCCCTATGCTTGGACTTTGTATATTCTTTCTCCATGGTTCATTATTTTATACTCTCTTGCATCTATCTCTAACATTTATTAAACTGACATATACCAGACATTACGTTAAGTAGATTATACTGCAAAAGTGAGATATCCACTCAATTCTCAGAACTTACTTTCTATGAGAGGGAGATGAGGCATTATACTGCTTATCAGAATAGGGAGAGTTGAATTAGGCAATCATTGTGAGGGCAATTGGCATCCATTTCCAGTGGTAATAGTAATATTGACTTTATCATGGTTTTCTTAAAAAGACACAATATGTGGCAGCTAGGAAATCAAAACAGTGGTTGCTGCTTTCCACCCCCACCCCCTAACCCCCATGTCTTGGTGGATGACTGAATAAAATCAAACATGATCTGAAGGTCTGAGGAAGAGTAAGTAGAACCATAAGGGGAGGACTCTTCAATGGGTAATATAGAAGCAATATTCTATACCCTGGCTCCATGCAAGTTAAGCAAGTTTTTCCTTAAATGGTATAAAAACATTTCTTTAGATTTGGTTCACTGAGAACTAAAGGCCCAGTTATTTGACATCTCTTCATTGTCCCCTGAATACTAGGGAATCAAAAGGAACTCTCTGAACCCCTTTTGAGGGTTGGTTACTAGATCATGACAGGCAACTTACACAGGAGAGCATAGCTCAGCTAAATCAACTTGCCATCTATTTTTGTTGAATATCTTTTTCCTAATTTGGCCAAATAAATATTTTATTGTTGCTGTTAACTGTTGAATAAGTTACACAGTATCTTTTTTTAATCAAACATAAATTACCTATCCCAATACATTCTATCCCAAAACAATTCCATCACTCCACTACTAAACAAATGCTGTAGTTGAGTGAAAAATACTTTGCTAGGTAAGTAGCAAGGTTGGAAAGGGACCCAGTTCTTTTCACTCACTCTCTTCAATTCAATTTTCATTTCATGTAAAAAAAAATTTGATCCAGCCTTAACTTCTTTCATAATACAGTTCCCATACTGCATTTCAAAATATCTGCTGACATCTCCACTTATATAGTATGCCAGTATTTTAAACTCAATATTTCAAAAACCAAAATCATCATCTTCCACCAAAAAACTGATCTTCCCTTTGCTATTTCAGTGAATGAAAATATAATTATCCCACTCCCTTAAGCTCAAAAGCTTTGAGTATTTTTGTTATTTTTCCTTCTCCTTCACACCCCTCTATATCTAATTAGTTCTTAAATCCCCATGAGTCTACCTCTGCATTTTTTTTTGCATGTGCTCCCTCTTTTCCATTCCTTCTGCCATTTATTATCTCTCATTCCCAGGCCCTTTATTACCAGTTGTCAAAGCTATTGCAATAACTAACCTATCTTTCTGCCTCCAGTTTTTTTCTTCCACCAATCTATCCACACACCACTGCCCAATTAATCTTCCTAAATAATAGCTTCAGTAACATCCTTTCACCTACCAAATCAGGTTCTAGTTTCTGAAATTGGAAAGTAGTATCTCTAAGTCCATGGGTTTAACTTTGCTGTCAAGTCTTATATAAATATTTATTTGTAATATTACTAATTTATACAAAATAATAACTAATGGTTATATTATTTTAAGTAATTTTATTTCAATTTTTAAACAATGAATGTCTATTCTGCCTTGACATTTTGAGGAGAAAACTATGTTATAGTAGGGCCTTGAGACTCATAAAACTTATATCCATATAACAAAATAAGTGATTTTTGTAATGTGTAATGTAAGTACGCAGAGTTTGAAATCAAGAGGGAATTAGATTTTAATCTGATATCTACCACAAGTGTTTTGATCTCATGGAAATAATTTTTCCTTCTTTATATCTCAACTTTCTCAAATATAATGTTATAGTTACTATATGTGTTCCATCCACAACCCAGAATTGTTATTAAAAAAGCATTATAAAGGACATCCTAATAATTGTTATTTAATCCTTTTACTATATTGAGAGAAATGAGGGGAGCAGTAATTTTTAGGTAAAAAATTATTGGATAATACATCAAGGGAATGTAATATCTAGACCTTGAAAGGATATCATAGCTCAAGTCCAACTTCCTCCTTTTATAAATGAGGAAACTAAAGTTCAGGTTTATAAAGTGAGTTGTTCAAGGTCCCTGATGCACTGAGTATCAGGGATGAGATTTGAAGCCAAGTGTTTAACTCTTGAGGTCAGAAAGAATAATATTCTTTCCACTGAACCATATTGTCCCTGTTTCTGAACATATATGTATGGAAGGTGCTCTTGAAATGTCCATTTCATAGACATATGCAAATTATTCATACAGGTTACTCAGTGAATAGAATGCTGAACCTAGAGTAAGGAAATCCTGAGTTCAAATCCAAGTCCAGACAATAACTATCTATAGGACTGTGGGGCAATCAACTAATCTCTTTTAGCATGTTTCATTTGAAAAATGGGGATAATGATTTCACTATATCCTAGGGAGATATGAATATCGAATGCAATAATAATTGTAAAGCATATTGCAAACCTTAAAATGCTACATCGCTGGGAGAAAGCTAGGAGGAAATTAGGTTGTGAAGGGCTTTGAATGCCAAAGAGAGAATTTTATGTTTTCTTGGGAGGGGAGGGTATTGAAAGGGATTCACCAGAATTTATGAAATAATGGAGTGACATTCTCAGATTTGTGCTTTAGGATGATTAAGATGATAGCAGAGTAGATGTAATGAACTGGGGAGAGAATTGATTCAGAAAAATCAACCAGCAGTCTATTACACCAATCCACATATTAGGTGAGATTATAAAGCCTTGAGATAGGATGTAAGCAATATCAGAAGAGAGAAGTAGATGTACCCTAAGGATTTTATGAAGGTAAAGATTTTTCTCCCCCATAATTCCAAACTAATGAGGTTTCATCTTGTTGACAATCAAACCAGTGATTAACCATTGAATCACTCACCCAAACGATCAAAATCTTTTTCAAGGTGAAAAAAAAATGATTTCATTCATTTCATCATGAGTTTGCCTTGCATGGGAATACAGGGAAAAATCACTAATGAACTTATAGGGCTTGTTTTCAAGGCTATTTTCCAACATCAAAGACCTTGTGAATAATTGAACTGAACCCAGTCCTTGTACTTTCCTTTCATTTTTGTTCATTTTTACAAAACTGAGCTCATGGTCATGGAAGATGATAGATGATTATGAATGAAAAGGGGCACCCTATAATCACATAAAGCTCAGTGACATAGATATAGAAACAATATTCTGCTGGTGATCACCTGTCTTATGATAGTTTGCAATTAGCAGTTTCACTTTCCTCTTGGTTTGCTTTAGTAACACACATTTTCTTTATCCATTGTCATGTGTCTTGAAATATTTTTTGTTCTCACTTTAATTTATTTTTTATCTGAACTGTTTCTACAGTGAGGAACATATTTTCTACAGTTCCCCAATTTTGCATTTAATTGAAAATCTACTAAATTGCATCAAGGTAATGTACAATAGAGAATGGCAATATAGATGAGCAGTAGGACTTTTTCCTATAATATACAGCCACTTCAATATATTAATGCATAACACATCCTAATAATTCTATGCATAATTAGAATGTTAAATAGCACCAACTATCCTTTATAAATTACAGCTAATGCACCTCTCACCCAGAAGAAGTTGCTTACCTGCTGAGTGGCAGTCATATTTAAATCTCTTTGCCAAGCTTTCAAATGCCCTGAAGGATAAGACAGGCTAAAATAATGATACAATTGGAATAGCACATAATCAGCCCCTGTAAAAACATGGAGTCTCACTTCCAATTATGTTAATACATTGCAGAGGGGCGGTACATCTCAATCACCAAAAGATTCCAGGCTTCGTTGAAGCCCCATCATAGCACACGTGAGGGCCCCAAGAAAGTATTTAGCAAATTCCCTTTTGATACATGAGGAGTTTAAAACAGCAATAAAGCAATTCCTCTCCATTTATATTTTTTTTCTTAAATCAATAAGACCTCAGCTAGACTGAAACCTAAGGATTTCATTGTTATTCAGTCTCAAAAAGAATCTCAAGTAATATGTAGGCTGCTAAATCTCAGAAAATGGGTGGGAACATAGGGTGTTCAAGGTCTCTAAGCATTCAAGGGCAAGAGGATAACAATTCACTGGAAAGCAGCAGTTCAAATCTGATGCACCTAATTTCAGTCCCTTAGGGAGGTTATCTTTCAAGGGCCATTTTGAATTTTAATGTGTTACCATGACATTCCCTGGGCAGCTCATAGAACATTGTCGACACCTCAACTGCGCTCAAGACACTTTTATGGCTGAGTTGCAGAAAGGGATACATTTGCAATCATCTAGCTTTACCAATAAAGCCTTCTTTTGTAACAGAGAAGCTGTTTTCCAGTCCATGGTGGGCTTTCTAATGCATGATATTCTACTGAAGCACAAGCTCAATTACTTTGGAGAAGTAATTAGAATAGACTCCATAACCATTGGCTTTAGATGAGTACTAGCATTCTGAAATGATTTATTTGTCTGGAGAGTGTAGGGATTTACTTAGGGTTGGTTATTTTATTTTTCCCCATTGCTTTTATGTAAAGCCTTGTATATAAAGTCACTGATAGGTGACTTAAAGATCCAATTTTGGAAGCAGCAAATGTAGAGGGAAAAGAGTGACTATTGTAAAAGTAAAATGGTGTGGAAACTTGTATTAAAAGTTTATAACTTCAAAAGCATGACTTAATTAAGAATTATAGTCTGCTGCAGTTATTTAGTAAACCTTGACTTTTTTCAATTTTCCAGCCTGATGGTGCATTCCACTAAGGGAAATCTGGCAAGTGATGTCCTATTGACTTTGACATTTGTGGGGTGTTTTTATTTTTTTTCAAAAACATTTTTAATCTCCTTTTTTAAATCTTAAAAATAAAAAGGAACAAAATCAAATAAAATAGGAAGTTAAGTATCCACAAATGGTAATAATATGCTAATAATAAATGACAGTTTACCTCATCACTCATAAAAGTACCTTAAAAATAGTACATGGTTAAATTACATTTGAATTGAATTAAATTTCTTTTGTATAATGCAAGCACAAGATTTAGAATGAAATGATTTAGAATCTTTTCAATTGACTTTACTTGAGTTGAGTTCAAATCCAGTATCAGACATTTACTTGCTATGTGACTCTGGAGAAGTTATTTAATTTGTTTGGAATGAATGCTAAGTTCCCTTCTAAATTTGTGATTCCCTACACATTATTATCACTATGATTATTATGAATTTTGCTTTGCAATAAGCACTTGACTTGTGAGTTCATATAAGGAATTCCTTAAAAAGGAAATTCCTTCTATCAATGCAGGTATCATTTTCTCTGCAACTTACAGTCTTAGGGAGTTTTCTGGAACACTGTGAGTGGTTAAGTTACTTAGCAAGAGTCATACAGCCAGTAAGTCTCATAGGTAAGACTTGAAAGCAAATACACCTGGATCTGAGACACTTTCTATCCACTATTCCATGCTATTTCTAAGAAGGATTCTTCCCCATTTTGGGACATTTTAAAATTCATATGAAACAATGGTGCAATGACTAGAGGACTGGACCTGGAATTAGGAAGACATGAATTCAAATTTAAGCTCAAACATTTACTAACTTTGTGAGCCTGGACAACTAACTTACTATGTCTCAGTCACACTTTCTCATCTATAAAAATGAGGATTATGATAGCACCTACCTCCCAGGGTAATTGTTAGAATCAAATTAAATAGCATTTATGAAGCATTTTGTAAACCTTAAAATACCATATAAAAGTTATCCTTTAATGTATCTCCCATTTGGTGAATGATGGATAGAAGTTGCTTGTTTGTTTTAAATAGGTATTATTTCTCCTTTCTCAACAAACTTTCACATACTTCAGAATTTCAACACATTAGTGATTTCATCATCAAAGGTACCCCTTCTACCAATGTAGATTTCACATCCTTTGTACCTTAGGAGCCAGTCTTCATGAATCACTTTGACTAGCCTTCTTGTGAAGAATTTCATAGAATAAAGTTAGACTGGTCCATTTTTGAAATATATCTCACTCTATAACCAGGTACATAAAAGTCTTTCCAGCTTGATAGATCCTTCCAGAACATAGGAAAATACAATTTATAGATGAGACTACTGAAGACCAAAGAAATCATGTGAAATGCCCAAGGTCCCACAAAATTTAAATGTGAGGAACAAATCTCAAACTGAAATTCTCTCACTTCAAACTCAGGGTTCTTTTCACCTGATATTTCATCAAAATGCCTGTAAAAACAGCTAGTTGGGAGAAGTAACTGGGTCTGACTGTACATAAGGCATCTAAGTTGAAGGTAGCAAAATTTTAAATACACTCATTTATCATTGAACAAAATTGAGCATGTATGCCAAATTAACGTCCTCTGGGATTTACAAAGTTTTAAGATGGATCCTTCTATCTACTATGTACCAAGGACATGGTTCTATACTGGGTTTATTGTTGGGCAAGCCTGTCTTATCAAAAAAAAAAAAGGTAGGTTCTTCATTTCTCAGATTAATTGATTCATCATATATACTCTGGCTACTTTGGGGGGCAATTCTACATTTGATTGTAATATAGGATTTCCTCTAGAGTATGTTTATATTTGGGAAGTAAAAAGCAAATAAACAATCAAAACAACTATGAATGTAATCAATGTACCAATAAACTGCATATAGAACAGATCCTTCATTCCCACACACCAATGGGAATGTAAAGCACAAAAGAATCAGAATGTAAATTACACAAATCTTAGAACAAATTTCAATAACTTATTGGTACTAGCAAAATCAGTTGGGATGCCTCATTCAAACCTCTTCGGGACAAAAATTTCTGCAAGTGGTCAATTAATCTTTTACCAGTTCCCTTTAGTGATTCTGGTCTGATCAAACACCTGCCTTTTCTCTGTGGTAATCATTTTTTTTTCTCCTCTCCATTGTGAACATTTCCTTTGGTTTCAGATCATCCCGAGCTCTACTTAGGCACTCTCTGCTGCTAGTGGTTGACCTACCCAGTGCAGATACTTACCCAACCCTCATCAGAAGCTGTTGTTCCAGGAGACATAGCTGCTACTGGCAGGGGATGCTGCTACTGTGTTCACAGGACTGCAGAACCTCAGAGTTCTCATAAGGTCCTCTACTAAAGGAATAAGGACATAAAAGGGAGACATCAAAGAGTTATCTTCCTACTATAAAGTTTAAAGACAGAGGGTAAGCCAGGGAGGAGGGGAGATTGCCCCTTTAGTATATCCATAGAGTTCGAGATGATCAGCTAATTAGTAGATTCAATGCCCAAAATGAGTCACCAATGGCTGGAAGCAACCTTTCTCCACTCCCATGTTGTCACCAGCATTGATGAATGCTTCAAAAATGACAGTGGGAGGTGGTGTTGAAGGTCATTGGAATTGGTACCCAATATAGAGATGTTTCAAAGACGGGGAAAATCCAAAGGAATGAAAAATAATTTGTACACGTATTCATTTTGTTTTATTTTATTCCCAGTGAAGGAAAGCAAGAAAGCACAAGCAATTATTGACCCTTGCTATCTTATCTATATGAAATCTTCATGAGGACGCTCTGTGAATATAGTGAGAGTTTCCTAAATAAAAAATCTTGAAAAAGAAACAGACAAGCTTTTGAAGGTATTTTCCCATAGCAGACAGTTTCTTTAGAATAACAATATTGACTGACATCCATAAAGCATATAAGATCCATTGAGCCTATAGTTTATTGATTTTAAAATCATTTAACATAAGAGAGAATGAAAGCATGACAGTTCTTTCCTAGCAGGGACTTTCTCCAACTTACATAAAGATTAAAGGATATGGGGAGACAGCTGGGTAGCTCAGTGGATTGAGAGTCAGGCCTAGAGATAGGAGGTCCTTGGTTCAAATGGGGCCTCAGACACTTCCCAGCTGTGTGACCCTGGGCAAGTCACTTAACTCTCATTGCCTAGCCCTTACCACTCTTCTGCCTTGGAACCAATACAAAGTACTGATTCCAAGATGGAAGGTAAGGGTTTAAAAAAAAAGATTATAGGATATGCTATATCATGATATATAACAACAAAAAATATATATTTATGTATATAACATATATATATGCTCACAGAGCAAATGTATAAAACATATAATAAATATAACAAAAACAACTTTGACATCTGTTGAATATCATCATGAAAAGGAGAATGGGATTGTTATTTAAGGATACTGATCCACACTTAATATGTTCACCATTGTCATGGATAAAATTCAATGATTTTCCATCCAAATTAGATTTTACAATTATTCCTATCAAACCTGAGAACACTGTAAATCATCAGTTCAATGGACAGAAATTTGAAAGGAAACATTTAAATATTCACATCCCGAAAACAAAGTGGATGGAAAATATTGACCGTATTTTAGAATGAGAGGGAACAGCTAATCTATTAAACTAATCCCCACCTAGCTACTAAGCATCCCTCTAGAAAAATATTTCTTTTTGTATTGTATGCATATTTTTGTGTAGGTTGTATATATTGTGGGAAGGAGAGAGATAGAAATAAGTGGAACTGTAAGTAAGGAAGTGGTTTTGCAAGAGAAGAGCTAGCTGCATGCCAGGAACCAAATGATAACAGATTCTGAAATTCAGAGAGGGGATTTGAGGAGACACCAAAGGCTCCTCAGAACCCCTGGCTTCCTGTCTCTTGAGCTCAGTGGCCGTCTTGGCTTCCTGTCCCTGGAGCTGAAGAGAGTGAAGGAAACTTTACCTCTGTTGTTCCTGCTGGAAAAAGCTATATTGAAGTAAAAGTAAAGTATTCCTGTCTGCTGAAAAGTACTGTCCTTACTGAGAAGAAAAACCAGAAGATCTGTGGAACAGCAAGCCTCATCTGATCCAAAGAGTGTTGGTGAGGGCCGGAGGCCAAACTCAGACCTGGTCCAGCTGGGTTGAACTCAGCCATCAAGAGTTCAGTCCTCATTATATTTGGAGAACTGTTTCAACTTATAATAAACCAACCTGGGAGGATTAATTAGAGTCAGGCATAACTAGTGAGGTTTGGGGAATCTTAGCCAGAAATAGGCCAGGGCTTAGGGAGCATCAAGATAAAGAAGAAATTCCTGAGAGGGAATTTTAGAAGTGGGAGGCTAGTGAGATTTTTCTTCTCCTTTCCTACTTTTGTTTATCATAAAATAAATCCCTTTTGATCTGATTACCAACATTGTCTAGGAGGCTTTATAGTGCACTAGTCCCAGCCAGTGAAGCTATCAGTCTTATTTCCCTGTCAGATACTGAGGAATCAAATAAAACTCAGTAAACCAACTTATTTTTTTCAATATACATTTATGTATAGGTTGATATGCTTTATTATTTGTGTTATACTTATTTGCATACTAAAATGTTTCAAATACTCACCAATGTAAAAATTAAAGTTAATCTCAAATAATAAAAATATTATATTTTAAGAGATTTATTAATGATCATTAGAAATAAAGGAATTAAAAGGTAACAAATAAAAGCACGTGCCCATGGCTAATCTACCTGTTCAAAAACTGCTCTCCACCACAGTTGCAACCCAGGAAGCAAAGAGATGAAGACCAGGAACCCCACCCAATATATGTCTCTATCTACCTCACCACATATCAACAGGAAGTTAGTGGACTCCTGGGAAATGCAGTTTTTAGGGTGACAGATTTCCAATTATACTCCAAGTTGAGTTAAGAGCAACCTGAATTGAATTATCAATGGTATCCAAAGAAAAATGAATTTTGAATTAGAAAACATAGGTTTAAATCTTGGGCAAATTTTTCTGGACCTCAATTTCTTCATCAATAAAATGAAAGATAAAATCTGAGATCCTTTCCAGATATAAACTTATGATCTTATGGTCCTTCAATATGACTTTGAACCCCTAATTTGGCATATTTTCTCTGTGTGAACTTGGAGAAGTCATTCAACTTTTTGCCTACATAAACTAGAAATGAGGGGTTGAAGTCAGTAGCCCCTAATTTCCATTTCTAGTTCTAGATCTTTGATCCAGTTATAGGAAAAAAATTCTTAGGATGCCAATACCTATAGCAACTGTGAGTTACCATGATGCAAAACTGCATATCTCATTAAAATCATAACTCCACCAAAATGCCAAATAGCTAAATGATAAAGGCTTCCAATTGAAAATCACATGAAATTTCTTATTCTAAATCAAACCAATAATTTCGGAAATAGACATATCAATGGCCCCTATTACCCACATATCGCTGATGAAGTTGAATAAATGTAATCAAGTTAATTTTGTATGATGATGAAAATAGATACTAAAGGGATTTCTGAACTGATCCTAAGAAAATATTTGCAAAAATCAGAATTGAGGAGGAAATAACATGGCAAGCCTACATAAGCAACACTATTTTTTCCCAAGTTGAGATTTAGCAAGATTGAGACTGCTTTCAGGGCCACCATGTTTATATAAAGCCAAGATCTTAGTTTCTGTTCATGTTGAGATTTTGATTAAATTTGATCCTATTTATGTTACCTTGAATTGAGTTACCTTCACCTAGATTAAATGTTCTTCCTGATTCCATGAGACAAGAGGCAAATGGTCCTTCAACATGACTAAATGTTATTACTAAGGAAACTCCTCTGCCAAGATCTTTAGAATCACATGGCAATCTTCCACCAAGGTAAATAAAAAAGGACACAAAACACTAAAAAACTCAAAGGGACCAATACTTTCCAAGTTCAGACTCAGCTAAGCAATATTTTTGAACCTGCAAAGGTCTTCTTTATGACTACTCAACTCAGCAAACCTATATTAAGTAGGAAGTATTGTGTTAGGTCCTGGAGATAGAGAGAGAGGAAAAGTAAAATAATCCCTAGCCTATTGGAGCTTACATTCTACTGGAGGGGAACATCTAATTTCCATGGTAATGGTGAAAAAGAATTACCAGATGATTAGCTCAAAATTTGCAGTACCATAATTAAATGAATGAATAAAAACCATTTGTTAAATCCTTACTCTGCGGAAAGCACTGTGGCAAGTATAGTAGATAAAAATAGAAAGGTAATACCTACTCTGAAGGAGTTCATATTTATCTAAGGTAGAATTCCGTTGCAAGTCATAGAGGAAGGATCAGTAGGGCTTAGGGTGCAGCAGTAAGAACGATAGCAATGAACCTCCTTTATGTCACTACCATTAGAAACACCACTTCAACTCAGTCAATTAGAACTAATTTAAGTACTGGGATTACAAGGAAAATGGGGAAAATAGCCTATACTTTCAAGGAGCTCTTTGTCTAAAAGAGGGGGCAAGATACAAAGATTAAGTATAAACAAAGAATGTACAAGATAAAATGGAAATCATCAAGAAAAGGAAGACACTAGAAGTAAGAGGGATTTATAAAATCTTCTTATAGAAGATGGCAATTTCACTGTTACTTAAAGAAAGAGAAGGTAAGAGGCAGAGATGATGAGAGATCATTCAAAGCATGAAAGACAACCAATGAGCATCCTAGAGTAGGAAGTTGGAGTATCTGGATTGAAAAACAGAAAGAAAGATAAGGTGGCTAGATCCTACAGAAGGGTAAGGGTGGGGTTAAGATCTAAGAAGACTAGAATCTGTAAGGGGACAGAATTTGGTCTTTAAACCTCAGACAATATGGAATTATGCACAAAGGGCTTTAAAAGAATGCATACTCTTTGATCCAGCAATACCACTACTAGGTTTATACCCCAAAGAGATAATAAGAAAAATACTTGTACAAAGATATTCATAGCCTCACTCTTTGTGGTGGCAAAAAGCTGGAAAATGAAGGGTTATCCCTTAATTGGAGACTGGCTGAACAAATTGGGGTATATGATGATGATAGAATACTATTGTGCTCTAAGGAATGATGATCTGGAGGATTTCTATTCAAACTGGGAAAACCTCAACGAACTGATGCAGAGTGAAATGAGGAGAACCAGGAGAACATTGTACAGAGAAAGTAAAACATTGTGGAACAATCCAATGTAATGAACTTTGCTACTAGTAGCAATGGAACAATCCAGGACACTTCTGAAGGACTCATGGGAAAAAAAAAATGCTATCCACATTGAGAGAGAAATAACTATGGGAGTAGAAATGCAAAAGCAAATCATATGAAATCACTTATCACATGTATCTATGGGTATGTGATTTGGGGGTTAGGCTTTAAAAAATCACTCTATAGCAAAAATGAATAATATGGAAATAGCTATCAAGTGATAACATTTGTAAAAACCAGTAGAATTTCTTGTTGGCTGGGGCAGGGGGCGGGGAAGAGGGGAGGAAAAGAAAATGAATCATGTAAACATGGAAAAATATTTAAAAATAAACATTTTAAAAATAAAATACAATTTAAAAAATAAATTAAAGACAGGTTTTATATTTGATTCTGGAGGTCATAAGGTAACCACTGGAGGTTGTTACCTAAGGGAAAGACTATAATTTTCTCATTTGAAGGTGCTAAAACCAGAGAGGAATTATTGATTCCTTTTTTCATATGAAAATAACCAGAAAACCCTAAGATCATGAATTTAGATCTACAAGGGGCTTAGAAGTTACCCTGTTAAATCTCCTTATTTTGTGGAAATGGAAATTAAATACAAGAGGTGAAGTGATGTGCTTATTTGTCACACTAGCTAAAGAGTGGTAAAGCTAGAATTCAATTTCATTTCCTTGGTCCCTCACATTCCACTAGATAATGAGGGATAATCTGGGCACATCACCCAACGTCAAGACATCTAAGCTAAAACCCCATGAGATTAGGTGAACCCTTGTGGTGGATTTCTAACAAGGATAAGCATTTCAAAGGAACCAAGAATGGATTACAATATGTATCATTGGATGAGGTATCCATTTCAACATGTTCAAGGCAAAGGAAGAATTCAAGTATCCAATTAATCTCTTCTTGAGGGGAACATAGCTCCAATCACCTGAGAGTCATTTGTCCCTCAAATCCCTGTGTCCCCCCCCCCGAATCTTGGAAACCATTCAATAATCCTAAGGATCCAGACGAAAGGAAATGTAGTGTATTCTTAAGGATCTTGGGGTCATTAGTGCATGAGTAGTAAGATAACTGTAATATTGTCAGGTTTAACCAGCCATCCGTCATTTCACCTGTACAAGGGAGTAGATTAGTCATTAGAATTCATTTTAATTCACCATGTAATTATAAAGCAACTAGAATGATAGTTATCAAGGTATGTGTTAAGCATACAAAGACCAACACAAAATCATTCCTGCCTTCAAACAGCTTGCATTATATTGGAGATGGGATACAGAAAATATAGAAAATTAAATACAATATTTTATAGTACAATAATACCTTCTGAACCTAATTTCCTAGAGTGTTGTGAGACTTCAGTGAGAAAATGTATGTATAACACTTTGTAAAGCTACATGTATCAGATATCACCAACAAACCATCATGCTTTTTAACTGTTCTTTAAAACATTTCTAGTGTTACTGGTTGCCACTGACCAATTTTCTTTGAAGAATGATTGCCCTAGCGATCTTCACTACTTGCTGCTTGTACTCTAGTTATTATCTTCATCAATGTCCCAGCTACACTGAAACTTGGATTCTTCAACTACTACTTTAAAGGCTAGCAACAAAATTGTACAATTGTACAATTGATCATTGTACATTTTGTTAGTAATACATTCTCTTGGGTTTGCTCGCTTTTACTTTGTATTACTTCATATAAGTCTTTCCAGATTGTTGTTGTTATTTTTTTGTGTGTGTGTGATTGTCTTGTTTGTCATTTCAAATTACATGATTGTATTACATTACAACAATATAACAAAACCCATTCAGCTATTCCCCAATTGGTGGATATCCCTTCAGTTTCCAGTTCTTTGCAAAAAAAAAAAAAAACTGTAATGATTATACATCTATCTATCTATCTATCTATCTATCTTAGAAGTAGGTGCGTCTCTCCATCTTTGATCCATATTACCTTCAACACATTTTTAACTCTTGCCATAAACACTCCAACCTTCTGTCTGGTCCCTTAGATAAATTATTTTCTACTTTAATATAAGTTCCTTAATTTTATTTCCCAAGTGCTTGCCTCAGTTCCTAGCATGTACTAAGTGCTTAAAATGCTCTCTCTCTCTCTCTTTCTTTCTCTGTCTCTCTCTTTAACTAGCTATCTAGCTATCTGTCTGTCTATCCTCCTGTCCATCTGCCTATCTATACATCTATTCCTCTGTATTGCAATCTATCAGTCTATTTATTAGTCTCTGACTGGTTGTTTATCCAATCATTTGTTTTTATGACTACCTCTAAGTGTGTCCCTCTTGATGTCTCTCCCTTTGGTGTTTTGATCTGTCTCTCCGTGTGTATATCTCACCCACCCCTACTTGCTTATTTTATATCTGTTGTCAGTCTAGCTGTCTATCTCTTTCTTTCTCTATTTCATAAGCTTTCTTACCTAAAGAATTGCCCTAACTAAATCCTTCATGACTACTTTGGATCTATGCCAGAATTTTCCTTCTCCCTTGTAGAATTATTATGTCTTATCAATGTTTTACTTAGAATTTTCCATCTCCTTCCTGTTTTTTACATAGTTAGCCATGCTATTAATTCATTTTAAAGCAATAATCTCTACTTTCCAAAATCTCACTTAAAAGGAAAAGGAAGTTTTATCACACATTGTGATCATAATAATAGCAAAAACAATAATAACTCATTTGAATATATGGAACTTTATAGTTTGCAAAGTTTCAGTTGTATTATCTCACAAGTTCTCATCACAAGCCTGTTAGTTAAGTATTTATTGAAAGTACTAAACCCATTGGACAGATGGAGAAAATGAGGTACAAAATGTACAAAGGATTTACTATGGGTTAGAGAAGAGTTATTGCAAAATTATTTTTTCCCTCTTTTATTTTGGATTATTTTTAAACCCTTACCTTTTGCTTTGAATCAATACTTATTATCTATTCCAAGGCAAATGTAAACCTTAAAATTTCTTAGACTTATAATGAGGTTGAGGCAATTAAGGTTAAGTGACTTGCCAAAAGTCAAACAGCTAGGAAGTGTCAGAGGATAGATTTAGAACTTCAGTTCTCCCAACTTAAGTTTCCACTCTAACCCCTGAGTCACCTGAGTCATATTGTTACTGAATGAATGTATAAATGGATGAATGAAAATAATTTACTCAGCACTTAATATGTTCTAGTACTGTTCTATTGTTGGGTTAATAGGATCATTGAGATCAAGATAATTTTATTGACTTACTCATGGTCACGAAGTTAGTAAGATTCTGAAGTTGGATTTGACTTCAGGTCTTCCTGACTTTGCTTCTAACACATGATGCTTTATGCACAAAACCCCTTCAAAACAAAACTAAATAAATCAAAATGAGACCATGAATTTCTTAGAAGAATTTATGTTGCTTTCAGGATAGTTCTTGTTATATAGTGTTACAGACAAGAGTGGTTGCCTTAAACTGTGACCGCGGAAATATGGTTTCGAATCAAAAATATAGTGGCCTCCATGGGAAAATTCCCAAATATTAAATACCCAAGTCAGCTGGGTATTTATGGAGATTTTAATTAATACAAATTAAGGAATTAATGAAAGGGAGAGAGAGAGTAAGAGGAAATAATGAGAAAAGGGCTAGGCCAGCCTAGGCTTAAGCCTTAAGAGAGAGATCAGTCAGTCTTTATTCCACTCACCACAAGATTTATCCCCAGCAAGATTCTAGTGTGCAGAGAGACCCAGCTACTCCAACTAGTCTGAGCTCCAACTCAGCTACCAAAGCTGAATTTCCTTTTCAGAGGCTTTCTGACTTCCTTTTAAAGAGAATTTTCTCCTAAGTCACCTCCCCTAAGTTTTCACATCTACCAATCACAGTAGACGTTTTCCAAAGGACTGACCATTCTTAATTCACACCTGAGTAGACTAAAACTTTTGAGTAATTCACACCTGAGCAGACTAATCTTGTCCTTTGCAAGTTGCCTGATTAATTGGATCTTCATAGGTACTTCGGACCCCTTTGTATTAGATCTAAAAATAGACTTAGCTTAAGGGCTTGGCCTCACTATAAGTATGGGTTAAGTACTTTTTCATTGTTCAGTAAGGAGTTTTACAACTTTATCGTCCCCTAAAGTATGGCTAAGTATGAATGGAGTTATGTTCCCACCTTCCTGACCAAAGTCCCTTCATTGTTTTAAAATGGGGAATGGTCCTAACCAAATGTTCTAAGTTAGAGTCTGAGAATTTTTAAGATTCACAAGTCTGAGAAATTTTAAGATTCACAATAGTCTTATGAGTATAGCTTGTCTTTCATGTGATATTACTGATACATTATTATTTTATATTATTGTATATAGTCTTTAATTTCTTCATTAGTTTTGATAATGGGAAAGGTAGACTGCTCAGTGGTCAGAGCTCTTGATCTAAAGCCAAGAAGTCTTGGATTCATATTTTACCTCAGACATGTAATAATTGAGTGACATTGAGCAAAACATTTAACCTCTATTTGTTCTAATCCATTGGAAAAGGAAATGGAAAAACACTTCAGTATCATCACCAAAAAAAAAAATAAATAAAATCATGGAGAGAAGGAATCATGGGGTCATGAAGAGTCAAAGGTGATTAAATGACTGAAAAAAAAATTTCCTTACCTATATGTTAATTTTTTAATTTTAAGTTTATTTTATTAATTTAGAATATTTCTCCATGGTTACATGATTCATATTCTTTCTCGCCCCTCCTCCCTCTCAACTACAGTAGCCAGAGAGCAATTCCACTGGGTTTTATAAGTATCATTGTTCAAAAACTATTTCCATAATATTAATATTTGCAATAGAATGATTATTTAGAGTCTAGATCCCCAATCATATCCCCATTGACCCATGAGAGCAAGCAGTTGTTTTTCTTCTGCGTTTCTGTACACAGAGTTTTTCCTCTGAATGTGGAGAGCATTCTTTCTCATAAGTCCCTCAGAATTGTCCTGGATCATTGCATTGCTGTAGTTAGAAGTCCATTATATTTGATTGTACCACAGTGTATCTGTCTCTATGTATAATGTTCTCCTGGTTCTGCTCCTTTCACTCTGCATCAATTCCTGGAGGTCCTTCTAGTTCACATGGAATCCCTCCAGTTCATTATTCCTTTGAACGCAATAATATTCCATCACCAACAGACACCATAATTTGTTCAACCATTCTCCAATTGAAGGGCATCCCCCCACATTTCCCACTACAATGAACTTGGCTATAAATATTTTTTGTACGTGTATTTTCCTTACTATCATAAAAACTCAGCAGTGTGGCATGGCTGGGTCAAAGGGCAGGCAGTCTTTTAAAGCCCTTTGGGCATAGTTCCAAATTGCCTTCCAAAACAGTAGAATCAGTTCACAACTCCAGCAGCAGTGCATTAATGTCCCAAATTTGCCACATCTCCTTAAACATTGGTAAGAGAGGAAAATCAAATTTAGGATGCAAAAAAGCAACCCAAGTGGGGGAGGAACAGAAGAGCTTAGAAAATTCAAAGCAGTTACTTCACTTCTCTTTGGAACTACTCAAGGGTGGTTGGTGTAAGAGAAATCTCTGGGGTAGAGGACCTTCTGAGCATTAACTGTGTACTCAAACCCCTTGAATCCAGCTGATAAGAAAGGAAGTAAATAGAACTTTTATTATGAAGCCAGACACCCAATAAAGACTTTCCTCTCCATCCCCTAAAGTTGTCCTTGAACTTGATACTCCAATCAGGGTAGAAGTCAGGACAGTTCTCACAACTGACCTAGGAGGGTCGGTCAAGCAGCCTGATCCTTCAGGATTTTGGGGAGGGGGTCATTTGTTAGTTCTTAGGGGTATCCTATTCCCCCCTTCCTGCTTCCCTTACTCAACAACCCTACTCTCTCTGTCTTTGTGTGTCCCTTTAGAATAAATATTTATTCTTTAGGTCAAGTGCCTGCCTCATAATATCCAGGGAGAGAGCCCTGAAGGTTGGGGAGGAAGGCTGTACTTTCTTCTCAAGAACAGAGAATCAGCTTCAGTCCTTGACTTTACATTCAACTCAGTCTCTGAAGGGACATAGTCTGTTCCTTTCACAGACAACTTGAGCTGTCCTCACTAGGGAAAGAGAGGGGAGGACTAATCTCTCCCCCCTCTACATCTATCTGACTCCATCCTACCTCTCTCACTCTCTAGTCTCAGAGTATGCTTAGTGGGCGGCTCCATTTCCCCATCCATTATAATTTATTACTTTCCTTGCTGACATATTGGCCAATCTACTAGGTCTGAGGTGGTACCTCAGAGTTGTTTTGATTTGCATTTCTTTAATTATGAGAGATTTAGAACACTTTTTCATATACTTATTGATAGTTTTGATTTCTTTATCTGAAAACTGCCTTTTCATGTCCCTTGCCCATTTATCTGAAGTAGCCACCAAAATGGCAAAGATGGAAAAATTAAAAGTAAATAAAGCAGATAGACCCCTGCCAGCATTTTTAGGGAACAGACTTGGCTTCCCTCCCCTAGGAAGTCAAGCTATTTATGCAGACAACAAACTAGTCTCTACTTAGCTTCCGGGATGGGAATTAGAAAGGTGCAGGGGACAAAGAGGTATTTCAGGAATATCAAAAGGTCAGGATGGAAGATAACATATGGTTAATGGTGGGGGCAGCTGGGTGGCTCAGTGGATTGAGAGTCAGGGCTAGAGATGTGAGGTCCTGGGTTCAAATCTGACCTCTGACACTTCCCAGCTGTGTGACCCTGGGAAAGTCACTTGACCCCCATTGCCTAGCCCTTACCATTCTTCTGCCTTGGAGCCAATATAGACAGAAGGTAAGGGTTTAAAAAAACAAAAACAAAATATGGTTAATGGATGTGAAAGTAAACAGCTCCTAAATAACAACCCCCTCATAAATCTGAGGATTGCATCCTCATCTCTGACCCCACATTCCTGGGTTAAGATTTGTTTTTTTTGTCAGATAAGAACCTGTATAACTCTGTAACATATATAAGCTATCCTGTAATGTCAGTCTGAGGCAATCTTCCACTCAGGAATTATGTCCCAGATAGTAGATTCTTTATTTGTTCTTTTATTAATAATAAATTGTGGTTCCAATAATTGAAATTCTGGGTGTTTGAACTCACTTGTGAAATGTCCTACTTCAATCAATTAGGGAATGACTTGATTTTTTTGTACTGTTATGAAGAACCCCCCCCCCCAATTTGTTACTTCCTTTCTAATTTTGGTTGCAGTGGTTTTGTTTGTACAAAAACTTTTTAATTTAATGTAACAAAAATTATTCATTTAACATTTTGTAATATTCTGATCTCTTGCTTGGTCTTAAATTCTTTCCTTTCCCACAGATCTGACAGATATACTATTCTATGTTCACCTAATTTACTTATAGTTTCCTTCTTTATATTTAAGTCATTCACCCATTCTGAATTTATCTTGGCATAGGTTGTGAGATGTTGATCTAAACCATTCCCATACTCTTATGCAATTTTCCTAACAGTTTTTGTCAGAGTGAGTTCTTGCCCAAAAAGCTGGAATCTTTAGGTTTATTGTACACTATCTTGCTGAGGTCATTTTCCTCAAGTCTATTTCACTGATGATCCCTCCTGTCACTTAGTCAGTACCATATTGTTTTGATGACTATTGTTTTATAGTACAGTTTAAGATCTGGTACTGCTTGACCACCTGCCTTCACATTTTTTTCATTAGTTCCCTTGATATTCTTAATCTTTTGTTCTTCTAAATGAACTTCATTATAATTTTTTCTAATTCAATAAAAAAGCTTCTTGGTAGTTTGATAGTTATGGCACTGAATAATTAAATTATTTTGGTTAGGATGGTCATTTTGATTATATAATATAATATATTAATTATATTATATTGTTATATTACTCATGAGCAATTGATGTTTTTCTGGTTACTTAGATCTACTTTAATTGTGTGGAAAATGTTTTGTAGTTGTGTTCATATAATCTTTGTGTTCCTCTTGGTAAATAGATATTTTATATTGTCTAGAGTGATTTTAAATATAGTTTCTCTTTCTAACTTGTGCTGTTGAATTGCATTGGAAATATATAGAAATGCTGATTGTTTATGTGGGTTTATTTTGTGTCCTGCAACTTTGCTAAAGTTGTTAATTATTTCCACCAACTTTTTAGTTGATTCTGTAGGATTCTTTAAATAGATCATCATATCATCTGCAAAGAATGATAGCTTGGTCTCCTCATTGCCTACTTCAATCACTTCAATTTCTTTTTCTTCTCTAATTGCTACCACTAACATTTCTAATACAATGATAAACAATAGAGGTGATAATGGGTATCCTTGTTTCACTCCTGATCTCACTGGGAAGACTTCTAATTTATCCCCATTGCAGATGATACTTGCTATTTATGCTGTTTATTATTTTTAGGAAAGGTCATCTTTTCCTATACTTTATAGTGTTTTCAATAGGATGGATGTTATAGACTCTTGTTGCCTTGTGAAGTCATTTGCTTTTAGTTCTTAGTTTCTGATAGATAGATAGATAGATAGATAGATAGATAGATAGATAGATAGATAGATAGATAGATAGATGGATGGATAGATTTAAGGATGAATAGATGCATAGATATGATTTATGAATGTATATACTGCATTTTCTTGGTAGAGTATACATTCCTTCTGGGTGGAGATTCTTTTTTTTTGTTTGTTTTTATATCTCATGTCTAGCACAATTCAGGTCAGAGAATTTGTTATTGTTGTTCAGTAGTTTCAGTCATGTCTGATTCTTCCTTACTTCATTTGGGATTTCCTTGGCAAAGATACTGAAGTGATTTGCTGTTTCCTTCTTCAGTTCATTTGACAGAAGAGGAAAGTGAGACACACAGGTTCAAATGACTTCTCCAGAGTCACACAGCTAGTCTATGTTTGAGGCAGAACAGAACTCAGGGAGTTGTCCCTTTTACTCCAGGAATAGAATTCTATTCACTGCACCAGCCATCTGCCTAGTGTACTTCAGGTTCTTTATTAATTAGCATTAAGAAAGCATTTTTAATACTTACTGATTTTAATAAACTCTGAGTCAAGATTCTTTTAACTTAGAAATCACAGTAAAGGCAATTCTCATACATCATATTGTTGCTTTAGACCTGTTGCTGACATAACTTATAACTTTCCAAAATAGGTGTTGGAGGCCCCTCCTATCATGAAAAATGAAATGTTGAAAGTGGCTTACATATAGATTTGGCACAGGGTCATAAAACTTAGAATTGTGAAATTTTAAAACAGATTTATGGGTGAGATACTTCCAAGTAATTCCACTGCTATGAATACCTAAAAGCTGGTTGAGATTTCAAAGTTTGCAGATTTGCAGAGGATACAAGACAGGAATTGAAATTATTGCCAAGATTTCATTTTATTACTTGCTAAAGATTATTCTCTGTCAGAATATGCCTGACACAGGTGAATGATTTTTACTAAGGAAAATACCCTCAATAA
This sequence comes from Monodelphis domestica, assembly GCF_027887165.1. Lineage (NCBI taxonomy): Eukaryota > Metazoa > Chordata > Mammalia > Didelphimorphia > Didelphidae > Monodelphis > Monodelphis domestica. The sequence continues at coordinate 68,406,225 of NC_077231.1, read as the reverse complement.
AATCTTCACTTCCTGCAGATAACATTGGTACCTTTTCTAGTCATGTTCTGAAAATATTAATTAGAAAGCAAGCAGCAGAGACAGTAGCTTATCTACAGTAAAACAAATACTCATGTGACTGCTGAGTACTCTTTTCTAGTCCAAAATGGGAAACAAGTTCTTTCTGTTTTATCTCAGTAAGGGAAGAGTAATCTTACATTTTTCCCCTTTAAGCTCCCTAGGATAGTTTTCTGAAGTAAATAAGCAAGTAGAATATGTCTATAAGCCTGTATTTGGCTTAAATATTTTATTACTCTTTTGTATTATTTAGGTGGGGAACTATTAAGGGTATTAAAAATAAAATAGTGAGGAAAATCACCAATGTGACACACTGAACACCAGTATAGGCATTTTCCCCCTTAAGAGATTCTTTAAAAAAAACAAACAAACTGGACTTCCATTAAACAAAACATGATTTACCTGAATATCAAGATTTGGACAAATATAATGATCATCCAATTTAAGAAATATTTTATTAGCTACATTAGTACACTGATAATAATTCCAAGCATTATTTTTATTAAATTTTTCCACCTGGCCTTTGTTAAAAAGGAATTCCATCAAATCAGCATTTAATAAAGATCTACTTTACATCAGGCAGTACACTGGACATAACAGATATGAAGACAGGAGTAGGAAAGGAAATCCCAAGGGAACAGAGTTTTGAATGAAGTTGAACTTTAATATAAGTTTTAAAACTTGGATAACTGAAAGAATAGTGCTCTCCTCAACACAGAAAGTTGGGACAAAATTGAGTTTATAAGAAAACATAAAAAAGGTCTCTTTTGGACATGTTGATTTTTAGATGACAACAGTACTTTCAGGTGAAGATCTTTACTAGTTAACTCATAAGAGGACTATTATTTATGATATATTACCATAAAAATATATATCCATATATGTATTAATTCATGTGTTTGTATATATGCATGCATGGATATGTATATTTATGTTATATGAGTACAATAACACATATGCTTATATACTTATACATTTGAGTGTATACACACTTATAGGATGAGCAGCTAGGTGGTACAGTGGAAGAATGTCAAACCTGAAGTAAAAAAAAAACAAACTCATCCTCTAGAGTTCAAATCTGGCCTCAGAAACTTCCTAGCTGTGTGGCCAGGGGCAAGTCATTTATCCTTATTTGCCTCAATTTCCTTATCTGTCAGATGAGCTGAAGAAGGAAAGAACAAATCACTCTAATAACTTTACTTAGAAACAGTAGCAACAACATGTATATATGCTATTTCTTTGCATCAATCAACAGGCATTTAATTTATGAAGGTTTTTCAGCCCTCACAAAGCTTATATTAAATGATAAAGACAAAATGCAGATAATTTGATAGTTACCAGATATTCAGTTTACATCAAAAGGAATCTCTGAGGGAAAGAATTATGGGCTCTAAGAGGGGAGATAAGGTAAAACCTGCAGAAGGTAAACTTTGAGTTGAATATTGAAGAAAGCTAGGGAAACTAGGAGTTGGAGGTAAAAAAAAAAGAGGATTGTCTTCCTGTAACACAGCCTGCCCAATTGCATGGAGGGAGTAAATGGAATATTCTATGTGAGAGCAGTAAGTAAACAAGTGTAGCTGAATGTATAGAGGATGCTAAAATTTGAGATTAGAAAGGAAGGAAGGAGGCAGGTTGTAAAGAGCTTTAAATGCCAAACAAGAATGTATATTTGAACCTAGAGGTAATAAGGGTCCACTTGACTCACGTGAACGTTAATTGAATCTCTCATAGCTGAAGAATTGGACAAAATGAACAACAAAATGTTCTCTCCCACAATCTGCCTTCCTTCAAGTCCCAGTTAAAATTCCATCTTCTATAGCAAGTCTTTCCTGATCCTGCTTCATTCTAGTGTCCTCCTCTGCTGACGTGTTCTAGATTACTCTGCCTATAGCTTGATAGTTGAAAGTTTTTTTGCATATAGTCTCTCCCATTAAACTGTGAGATTCTTGAAAGCAGAAACTATCTTTGACCTTTTTTTGAATCCCCAGTGCTTAGCACAGTGCCCAACACAGTGTAGGAGTTTAATAAATGTTTATTGCCTAACTGTCAGATAGGTGAAAGATGAAGCAAGATAGAGCAAAATCACAGAAATTGAAAGAGAACATAGTCTTCTAGGAGTGGAGGAAACTAGCAGGATTAGTGGCTGCAGAACAGTCAAGAATGGTGATGTCTAAGAAAGGACAAAAGGATTTAGTGATTAGGAGATTATGGTAACCTTGTAGACTGGAATTTTATGGATTGGTAGTGATAGAATGCAAATGACAAGGAGGCAAGAAAATGGAGTTCTTTTGAAGTAAATATATTGTTCTTTAAGGTTACAGATCACTAATATATATCATCTCAAGTGATTCTCACAGCAGCCTTGAGAAGTACTTATTAAAAATATTAAGACATGTCTTTTTTTAAATATATGAAGGAATTGGGGTGTAATGAGGTTAAATGATACTCATAACTGAATCTGATTTGAAGTTTAAGAAATAAATGTCTACAATTATCTAAAAAGTTTCCTTCTCAAAATATATTCCTGCTCGTGTGTATTTCACAGTGGATTTATGCATATGTATGAACTAAATTAATATTTCTACCCAGATATATATTTTATAAAGTTCATTAATAGAAAAGGTAGATCAGCATAGTTAAAATCTCTTTGGTCCTCCAAGTAACCTGACCATTAATTAGTTGCCTAGCCTGCCAGTCCCTTCCTCTTTCCCCCTTACCTCCTTGCTCTGTTCCCCTGTTCCTTCAAAAGCCCCCTTCAGACACTGCCCCCTCACTTTTATTGATGCAGAGCACATTCAGGAAGGCAAAACCTGTCATAAAAGTGCTATGTGAGGAATGTTGACGAACAGGTCAGGCCACTCAGGAGGGGTAGGGGATAAAATCTCAGCACCCAAGAAAATGAAACTTCCATATAAATGTTAAAATAAGTTTGTCTTAACGAATGATCTCAAACAGTTGAATCACATTTATGACATGAACATTCTGGCATTCATGATCAGACACCTCCAGGATTGTTAACTAATCTGCAAAATTTAGAATGTCACTGTTCTCAGATTGTCTTTGGTTTAAACAAGTGTTACAGCTAGGACCATTTAACTCCTCAACCATTTGGAAAAATTACAATCTATTCTTCCACGTTGCACACTAAACAAAATCATCTCAAAGGGATTTTAAACAAATATGAGTAAATCTCTTCCCTCTTCTCTCTCCTCTTTCTCAAATGCATTCTCTTGATTCATTAATTCCTCTCCATCTTTATGAGAATCTTCATCATAGTGACTAATTCTTTTGTTAAACATAGATGCCTAAGAGTTTTCTTCTCACATGTTCATCCCCCCCCCAATAACTAGAAGAATGTATAAAAATCAGGGAAGGACCCCCTTATCTGTCTCCCTTTCATTCCCATAGATACCATTTGTACCAGCCTGGAATATTTTCAATTCTTTCTGTTAGGAACAGATTGACATAACTGTGTCAGTACTCTTGGACCCCCATTTCCTTTTCTCTTATTTTCTTCTTTTAAGATTTTAAACTTTATTTAGTTTATATACAGCAAGAACAAAAATACACTTCCCTCCCATGATTTTCATGGAATTAGTACCCCTATACCCAATCTAATACTCTAGTCAGCTTTTTTCAAATTACAAAATATTATAGATTTTACTACTTGTGTGACCTGGGGTAAATCAATTAACCTTCTTGGACCTCAGTTGCTTCATCTATAAAATGAGAGGGTTGAACTTGATTGACTCTGCTTTCCTTTTTATTTCTAGATTTATCATTCTGCAATTTGTAAGCTCTAGCAATTCCATCAAAACTAAAGGACAGATGACAGATTTTATAACTGTCATTCAAGGACCTGGCCTTAAATGACAGATATATTTAGAAACTTGGTGTTCATAGAAGTTCTTTTCGAGGTCAGTTGTAAGCTGCTGATTTTATTTTTCAGCCATAAAACTCTTGCAGACAAAATTTTGCCATTTGGGTTTGTATTCTGCATCTGTGGAAGAAGTACCCCCAACAATCAACTCATATAGTCTAGGAATATTACATATATATTTTAAAATTAATTACCTATTTGAAAGGTTCTGGGGAAAAATTCAACCAACCCATTCCTGGTTCTGGTCAGAGTGAAAATAAAGATAAAACTATTTTAGCTTAATTACTGCACCTTCCCATTCACACTATTTTTTTTACAGGGTGGAGAAAAAAGATGGAACTGCAGAATTCAGTCAGGGGTGAATTTAAGCATTCCAGCCTTCTCATCTTTCAAAATTACTTTGCCCCTACAGCTCCTTCCTCTGATTGCTAAATTGATTTAAGAACTTCCATTTTAAGGAAGGTCCCCAGCCATGTTTATTGTTTCCTTTTCCCCCCAGATCCCTTTCTGAAACTCTAGATCTCTCTCTTATACTCACCTGCATGCCACACTTCAGCTTCTTCCAAAAATTATTTTCTTTCATTAGAAACTCTAAGAGACCTGAATTGTCTTCTTTTGGCTAGGATTAATATTCCCATCATTGAGCACAGAGCTTAGCATATACTGTAGTAAATGCTTAATTGTGCTTGGTGGCTTGACAATTTAGTATTTGTTTTTAAGCTCTTTTGAGCTTAAAAAACAATGGATATTATCATTAATGATGAACAAAATAATTTTACCCCACCCAGTCAGGATTGTGTTTGCTTAACATTTTATGGAATTCAAGTGAATTGTATTTTTAATCACTTCTTTCCCCAAGTTTCCCAAGTATATTGGTGCTGTGGTCTCCTTCCTTTACTTGCTTAAAATGTTTCTATGAAGCTTATGTTCCCATGTGTCAGCAAATTATGACTCAAGTTCCAAATCTGTCCCAATCTCTTTTGTGTGTGGTTTTTTGTTTGTTTGTTTCTTTTGTTTCTTTATTTTTATGGCCCATAAACAAATAATGGTCATTTAAAAAAATAAAATGTAAAAACAAGAATATTTTTACCTTTTGGGCTGAATGAAAACTGATAGAGGGCCAAAAAAAGGAAGCAACAAAAGGCTGGCACACAAGTGTGTGTCAGTCCCTGAACTTTAATACATCTCAATTTGTCATTTTATTTAAATTAGCTTCTAAGGTACAGCAAAAGAACCTCCTTCTTGCTCATCAAATGACATTGAATTATACTTACAAAGGCTTCTACTTAAATGTATATTTAGGATCACATGCCTAAGAACATTCCTTGGAAATTTTATGATGAAATAGTTGTTTTAGGTTTTTAAATTTTGATCCCTATTTGTTTTATTAGATTTGTGTTATTGATATGAGTGAGATTCCCTCTTTCAATGAATATCCATAATTATTCTGCAATTTATAGTTTTAGCAATGTTCCCTGGGCAGTAAAATTTTAAGGGACTTTTTCAGTTACAAATACAGCATAAAGATTTTACCTGGAGAAGCTCTTCTTAAAAGTAATTCCCTAGAATGCTGAGTAATACATTAGTAAGGCAGAGGTGTAAGTAGGTATCATTGTATCTCAGTCAACTTGGTACAGTGGTTAGATCACTGGGTCCAGGGTCAGAAAGTCCAATCTTTCTTCAGACACTAATTGGGTGACCTTGGGCAAGTAGCTTAACCTTGGTTGTCTTGGTTTCCTCTACTGTAAAAAGAGCTGAGGAAGGAAATGAAAAACAACTCTAGTATCTTTGTCAAGAAAATTGCAAATGGAGTCATGAAGAATCAGATAGGACTGAAATGACTGAAAACAACAGTTATTGTACCTGGAGAAAGAACCATAGACTAGATCTAGAAATGTGAGTCAAAGAAATAATGTTAAAGATTTTCAGAAAAGTATACAGTCAATAAGTTGGAAGGGATGTGAGGAGACTATGCCTCTAAGGAGAAACCAACCAATTTCTATTTTCCTTATCTATATTTGTTATCTAAATACTGGAGTTAAGAGGTTTCTTCCCAAAAGGTTCTGAAGTCTGATTAGTGGGGGAGTAGTGAAGAACAGCAATCTCTGTAGCACTGAGAGAGATGCCTTAGGGGAAGGGGATGAAAGAAAGCTTGGAGTAAACCTCAACAAACTTCTCTAAATTCTAACTACCCCAGAAATCAACTGTTCCAGATACGTTAGAGTACAAGAAAGTAGTCAAACAGGGAAAGTGATCGCTTTAAAAAGGAAGGTAAGTTGCTAAATTATTAGGAAAATTCAGACAGCTACTATGGAATCAGAGAAGTCCACTGGACTAACAGACATAGCTGAAAGAGATCTTGGAGTCCACCTTGTCCCACTGCCTTATTTTGCCTAAGAAGAAACATTCTGAGAATCCATGCTACAACAAGGATTTGAATCCTGATTTTCCAATTCTCAGTCCAGCATTTTTTCATCCAGGATATCTCTTGGCCCCTGAGATACGTGATCCAGCCAAAATTGCTTTTTTCTGTTTTTAAACTGTAGACTCCCGTTTCCAGTCTATGTTCCACAGCACTGTTTGATCCCATACTTCCAATATAGTTTCTTCTCATCTCTGCCTCGTAGAAGTCTCTTCCTTTAAGGCATAGCTCAAGTCTCAGCTTTTTCATGTAGTTTTTCTTGATTCACAAATAAAATAGTGACTCGCCTTCCAAATTGTTATATTGAATTACTTTGTACACATCATTTTATATTTATGATAGATGCATTTTCTCTGTATTAACTATCCCCATTAGAATGTGCATTTCTTTTGAGAAGAAATTGTTTCTTTTTTCTTTTTTCATTTACTCCTTTTGTCTCTCTCTCTCTCTACCTCCCTTTCCCCCCTCTCTCTCTCTCTCTTTCTCTCTCTCTCTCTCTCTCTCTCTCTCTCTCTCTCTCTCTCTCTCTCTCTCTCTCTCTCTCTCTCTCTCTCTCTCTCTCTCTCTCTCTCTCTCTCTCTCTCTCTCTCTCTCTCTCTCTCTTTCTCTCTCTCTCTCTCTTTACCTCTCTCTCTCTCTCTCCCTCTCTCTCCCTCCCCTCCAGTGTCTGATTAATAGGAGTTACTTAATAAATAAATACTTTTTATCTAATGATTGGACAGAGTAAGTTAAAAACAAACAAACAAACAAACAGCTTCCTAAATGTTGACTGGTGATTTCATGAATCACACCAGGAAGTTAAGGGGTGCCAAATATTCTGGGCACAAGTTTACCTAAGTGGAAGTAATCCAGTAGTTGATTCTAGGAGAAACATTAGTCTTGATCTTTGTAGTGTGAGCTATGAAAGATTAGCATATCCCCTACTGCTTCAAGGCAATGAAGAAACCAATTTATTATGGGGCAGGCATGCTAGAACTCAGGTCTCTTCTTTCATCCTATTTACTGCCTTCTTTCAATCTTTACTGCCTCTACCACTTGAACTGGGGAACCCCAATAGATAGAACCAAAACCAAAGCCGAACACACTTCTGTAAATGTCAGCAACCTCTCAGTGGTCACCAACATTATCCTGTCCGCACTTCCACTGCTTCTTTTTTCCATTAAGGTATTATTAAGTATAATTAGATTGCCCTGTATTTCCTTACCCTAGGACAATTTGCTTGCCCAGGGTGAATTTACTGCCTGGAACAAAGTCCTACTTTCCCCTGCTTAGTTCCATTTCTAATATTTAAAACATAATGAGCTTTTTAAATTTTAAGTGAAAGGAGTAAATAGACTCATGGGCATATGATGGAATGGGATGGAAGGGAATGATATAGGACATATGATTTAACTGGCATAGAAAATTGCTAGTTGGTAGAAGAAAATCGTTTTATCAAAATAGATTGAACCTGCTTTTCAATTAAATGTCTTAAGAGAGCCAAAATGATATAGATATTGGATAGAGAGCCTGCTTTAATCAGTAAGACCTGATTTCAAGACCTGACTCTGGCACATAGTGGCTCTGTTTCCTTGAGGAGATCATGTGATATTTTAATGCCTTTGACAATGAAGTAAGGCAAATAGACACCTATGCAAATGAAATAATTAAATTACACAAGCTGTAATTGTTGACTCTCTATCTGACCCCACCAGACCAGAGCTGAACTGAGTGAGAGACACTAGAAACTGAGGAAGAAACAAAAGGTATTTTAACATATTCTTCTCAGCAGAAGAAGCCTGCATGCAGGAGAACCCCTCTTGAGTTTTTATTGTTTGAAAGATAAGGAAGAAAAAAGGAAAAACAAAACTATAACTGGAGGGACAATTATAATAGCAAATTCTTTCTTCCTTAGAGAGACTTTTGGAGTCCCAAAAGGATAGGCTGAAAACAATGAGCTTATTTGGAAATTTCAAGAGTCCCTCCTTGTTAGATAATGATCATCTTATCTGGAAAGGTTCCAAGTATTGTTTCTAGACCAGTTGGTTCAGGGAGGCCAGATTCATTAGGTGGTCCCTGTTTCTCAAGCTTAGTTTATAGTCTCAAAGGAGTATTGTTATATATCAGAAACCCTTGAGAAAATGGTGGCTTGGACAAATTCAATCAATTATTATAGTCAGTGTTCCTTTCACTTTCTCATAATAAAAAGGTGAGAGTGACAAAGTTAGAGAGACAGAGACAGAAGAGGGAGAAGGGGAGAAGTTGGAAAGTCCAGAGGGAAGGAGGAAAAAAAAAAGCTGAGTTTAGTGAAGGGGAGAGTTGTGGAGGAAGGTGGAACAGATATGTAGCATAAACACAAAAAGGATATTTATTAAATATTAAGATTCTTTTCTTGTTTCTTTACACTCTTTCCTTTGTACAGGATAATTTTGCTTTCCAATTATTTTGAACAGAAGCATAATTTGAATTTTGGGGCTCCCTAGCCAAATTTCAGTACTCTTATTTTCATTTCTTAATTAAAAAATAAACAACTGAGGACTCCCTGCATTACATTGGCCACTTTAATGCTATTTAGAATTGTAGGATCTTTAAGCCAGAAGATACTTCAGGGGAAAGTGGAATGTCATCATATAGTGAAAAGAATATTGCACTGGGAGAAAAAGAAAGTAGGACTATGGTGCTACTAGGTTACTTTTATTGAAACTCAATAAGTCCATATTTAAGTCTATTATATATAAATCACTTTATCCCCTATGACTTAGTTTAATCAAAGTAAAAATGAGAGGGTTGAACCACATAATAATCATAATAATATTCATAAGTATGATAGCATTAATATAAAAGTTTAGATTTGCAAAATGGTTTACATACACACAAACACATTCAATAGTCAAAAAGACCCATTAAAGTAGTTTTCATTAAATTATAGAAGATATTTCAGAGTGGCTAATGACTTGCTTTGTTGTTATTTAGTTGTTTCAGTTGTGTCTGACTCTTTGTGACCCCATTTGGGATTTTCTTGGCAAACAAGTGGTTTACCTTTCCTGCTTCTGTTCGTTTTATAGATAAGGAACCAAGGTAAATAGAATTTGAACCCCTGTCTTCCTGACTACAGTTCTCTACATACCATGACAGCACTGATATTTCCTTCCATTGTAATAAATAATTTATTTATAATATACAATTAAAATTGAATTCTCAGTATAATTTAACAGTTTAATGCAGTAGCCAAATATCTCATAATATCTTAAGTAGTATTAAGAAAATACTATCCAAAGAACAGTGAAGTGATATCAAGATACTGAGGTAAAACCAAAATCAAAATATAATAATCACTTCTGATTGCCATGTTTTGTAAGCTTCTCAGTAAGCTGAAGAACATTTAAAAAAGGGC